>NC_069501.1:786767501-787102501 GCF_027579735.1 Bombina bombina | reverse complement strand
TGTAGTTCATTAACAAATCTAGACAGGCCCAGAGGCTTGTTTTCCCACAGAAAACCTCTGAATTACATTGTTTCCAATGCAGCAAAGGATTCTGGGTAAGATATGCAAATTAAGTACACAATGACACACCTTTTTACTTCAGTCTGCTTTTCAGCAGGTTCCCTTTACGCCAAAGTATCGCTGTTCACACAGTTTATAAACTTAGCTAGGGTTAGTGCAATGACTCATAACCATCCGAGGACAGAACTGTTTCGTGGTTTTTGCCACTCATCAGCTGGGAGAAGGTTAGAATCACTGCTGGGTGAAGTTGATTCCAGGCAGAATACAACAACATTTTAAATTAGGGGGAGATAAAAGGCGAGTTTAAAATCCTCCACTACGCACAAAATATAGACAAAATAACTCATTGTGTAGTTCATTAACAAATCTAGACAGGCCCAGAAGCTTGTTTTCCCACAGAAAACCTCTGAATTACATTGTTTCCAATAGTCTGTGAATAAACAAAGCGCAAACAGACTCAAGTGTAGATTGATAAAGTGCAAAATACCACGCTAATATATTACACTTACAGTGTTGAAGATTTAATCAGGCGTTTATTAAAAACATCAAAGATCCGGATATATCATGCAATAACAATAATGTCAATCCATATAACTGTGTGAGTCCCTCAGGATAATCGTCACAGAACGGAGTGGTTCAAATCCTTGCTCGCTTCCGTAGTCGCAGCTCTGGTAACAATGTCCGTTTCAAAGTATCCGGTGCTGGTAAATTCTTCCACAGAGCACTACGGATCCTCAGGTAGTCAAAGTTTAGCCCCAACGCGTTTCAACCGCTAGCGTTCGGTCTTTCTCAAGAGGTAGGATGAATAGTAACTCCTACGATGCAAGTGTATTTATAGCACATAGTCTTATTCCATTGGTTCCATATCGACTAGACGTTTCCAGAGTCTCTAAATATTTTATACTTGCATCAGTATGAAATTAAAAATCGTAACTTTAAAATATATGAAAAATGAAAATAAAAATAAAAAACAGAGTTACATCCTAAATATGAATAACATACTAAAAACATACTGAAAGTAAACACAAGATCAATATTTAATTTAATTAAACATATTTGCAATCAATAATTAATAAAAAGAGCTAAAAAATGAATGAGTAGTTAATAGAAAATATAAATAATAAATACAATTATGGTTGGACTATATATCGATATTGGGATAAGGTAAATAAATAAGTATATGAAGATAAAACACATAAAGAACATGAAAATAATTTATAAGAACTTCATATATAAATATATATAAAATATATATAAATAAAATGCACTATATGTATAAAAATGTGGAAAACACAAAATTTTATCACAAGGAGAATAGATCTAAAACTTGATCACTAAGATAATTCACTAGACTAACATATATAAATAAGGAGGAACAGCCATTCTCTTACTAGAGATATAAAATTATTGTATTGGGGATTTGAGTTGAAAATGGGGGGAATAAAAGGTTTTTTCTAAAATTAAAAGGTTAAAAAATGGTTATTAAAACAATGTGTCTCACAGCTAGCCCTATCCCTACTAGTCTATCGAGCTAACAGTAATTACAAATACTGCACAATATTACAATATTACATAAAGGCAGCTAGATCTAGATCAACGTTGAGACCCCCTGGACACAGACAATTTAATTTCTGTATCCAGTAGGTCTCACGCTTACGTAGAGTTAGCAGTTAGCGCTGTTCAATTTGTGTTCTTTCTACATTGTTTCCAATGCAGCAAAGGATTCTGGGTAAGATATGCAAATTAAGTACACAATGACACACCTTTTTACTTCAGTCTGCTTTTCAGCAGGTTCCCTTTACGCCAAAGTATCGCTGTTCACACAGTTTATAAACTTAGCTAGGGTTAGTGCAATGACTCATAACCATCCGAGGACAGAACTGTTTCGTGGTTTTTGCCACTCATCAGCTGGGAGAAGGTTAGAATCACTGCTGGGTGAAGTTGATTCCAGGCAGAATACAACAACATTTTAAATTAGGGGGAGATAAAAGGCGAGTTTAAAATCCTCCAAAAAAACACGAAACAGTCCTGGGATGGTTATGAGTCACTGCACTAGCCCTAGCTAAGTTTATAAGCTGTGTGAACAGTGATACTTTGGCGTAAAGGGAACACACACACATACACGTGTGATGCGCAGCGGCATTTTGCCGCCTTGTAATTACCAAAAAGAAACTCCAAAGCCATATATGTCTGCTATTTCTGAACAAAGGGGATCCCAGAGAAGCATTTACAACCATGTGTGCCATAATTGCACAAGCTGTTAGTAAATAATTTCAGTGAGAAACCTAAAATTGTGAAAAATTTTATGATCTTTTTAATTTGATGGCATTTGGCTGTGAAATGGTGGCATGAAATATACCAAGATGGGCCTTGATCAATACTTGAGGTTGTCTACTACACTACACTAAAGCTAAAATTAACCCTAGAAGTTCCCTACATGCTCCCTAATTAACCTCTTCACTGCTGGGCATAATACACGTGTGGTGCGCAGTGGTATTTAGCGGCCTTCTATTTACCAAAAAGCAACGCCAAAGCCATATATGTCTGTTATTTCTGAACAAAGGGGATCCCAGAGAAGCATTTACAACCATATATGCCATAATTGCACAAGTTGTTTGTAAATAATTTCAGTGACAAACCTAAAGTTTGTGAAAAAATTTGTGAAAAAGTGAACAATTTTTTTTATTTGATCGCATTTGGCGGTGAAATGGTGGCTTGAAATATACCAAAATGGGCCTAGATCAATACTTTGGGATGTCTTCTAAAAAAAAATATATACATGTCAAGGGATATTCAAGAATTCCTGAAAGATATCAGTGTTCCAATATAACTAGAGCTAATTTTGAAAAAAAGTGATTTGGAAATAGCCAAGTGCTACTTGTACTTATTGCCCTATAACTTGCAAAAAAAGCAAAGATCATGTAAACATTGGGTATTTCTAAACTCAGGACAAAATTTAGAAACTATTTACCATGGGTGTTTTTTGGTGGTTGTAGGTGTGTAACAGATTTTGGGGGCCAAAATTAGAAAAAGTGTGGTTTTTTTTCCATTTTTTCCTCATATTTTATAATTTTTTTATAGTAAATTATAAGATATGATGAAAATAATGGTATCTTTAGAAAGTCCATTTAATGGCGAGAAAAACGGTATATAATATCTGTGGGTACAATAAATGAGTAAGAAGAAAATTACAGCTAAACACAAACACCGCAGAAATGTAAAAATAGCCCTGGTCCTTAAGGGAAAGAAATTGAAAAATGGCCTTGGTCCTTAAGGGGTTAATGTAGCAGTGGGACTGGAACAAGGCTCAGTATTGGCAGGATGACCTCTGCCACCTCTAGAATTGTTAGGTGCTCTACATTCATGATTTAAAGAATCATAAAATACAGTAGATTTGCATAATCAACAAGTGCATAACAAAAAAAATGTATATCAGTTTGCTGCCCCCCTGTATCATGTGACAGCCATCAGCCAATACCTGACATATACATATACACTGTGAACTCTTGCTCAGTAGGAGCTGGTGCCTCATGAAATGTGCATATAAAAAGACTGTGCACAATCTGACTATAGAAATAAATATAAAGCTGCATGTTCAATCTCAATTCTGAAAGTTTATTTTTGACTATAGTGTCCCTTTAAAAATAATTATAGGTGAATTAAAAGGACTTTGTAGTCAGGAAAGCATATTATAAGAGTTTGTTTTATTCAAAGCAACTGCATGAAATGAGAGGCCAGATGTTTTAGACTCTCACATTCTCTACAGGGAAGTTGAATTCTGCTGCTGCCTTTAGCTTAAAGGGCCATAATACCCAAATGTTTAAACACTTGAAAGTGATGCAGTGTAGCTGTAAAAAGCTGACTAGAAAATATCTCCTAAACATCTCTATGTAAAAAAGAAAGATATTTTACCTCAAAAGTTCCTCAGTAGCCACATCGCATTGTAAAGGATTTTTAAGCAGCATATTAGTATGTCTGTCCTGGGACAGCTGAAAGGATGAGCCTCGTGAACTCTCATATTATTTCACCAATCAGGTAAAGAAAGCTTACTATGAAATCTCATGAGAGTTAAGTCAAATCTCATGAGATCACAGTAAGAGTTCATGACCTATGCACTGCTGATGCTGATTGGCTGTTGTTCATTTCTTCATTTTTTTTTTTTTACCTGCAGCTGGGATCAGCTGAGTATAACTTTTTACACAGAACTTATTCTGCTGAGCTGAGGAGATTGTGAGGTAAAATATCTTCCTTTTTTACATAGAGATGCTCAGCTTTTTACAATTATACTGCATCAGCTTCAAGTGATTTAGCATATGAGTATTATGTCCCTTTAAAGGGACAGTCTACACCAGAATTTGTATTGTTAAAAAAGATAGATAATCCCTTTATTATCCATTCTCCAGTTTTACATAACCAACACAGTTATATTAATACACGTTTTACCTCTGCGATTACCTTGTATCTAAGCCTCTGCAGACTGCCCCCTTATTTCAGTTCTTTTGACAGACTTGCATTTTAGCCAATCAGTTCTGACTCCTAGGTAACTCCACGGGCGCGAGCACAATTTTATCTATATGCCACACACGAGCTGTCAAAATTCATTCAGATAAGAGACGGCCTTCAAGAGCTAAGAAATTAGCATATGAGCCTACATTTGTTTAGCTTTTAACTAAGAATACCAAGACAAAAAGCAAAATTGATTATAAAAGTAATATGGAAAGTTGTTTAAAATTGCATGCCCTATCTTATTTATGAAAGTTTAATTTTGACTAGACTGTCCCTTTAACATTTCTTTAGCCAATACTGCAATATTGGTTGTGGTTTAAAGAGGCAAAAACAGCTATTTCACTTTACAAAATAAAGGTGAGGGAGTTATTTCTACACAATTAAATACACAACAACAGGCAAATGGGTCTCTGGGAATACATAAATGCTGACTATTTTACAATACAATGTCCCTTTAACATTCACTCACTTTGGTTATGAACAAGTGCTAATAACAGAAACTTAATTTCTAGCCTGACAGCATCTGTTTAAAACATGGATGTTTCATCATTGTGTTAAATAGTAGTGACATAATCAAAACACTGTATTTATCCACATTTAGCTTAACAAAAATGTTTTCTTTAAATGTGAGTATTAGCAGGCACAAACAAAGTCACCACTGGAATCCAGCAGCCAAAGTGTGCAGTGGCTTTGCTTTCTAGAGTTTTGGGTATAATTCTCTAACTTTGAGACAATTTGATTATAAATGGTTTTATTTATCTTTGTATGCAAAAATATTATGAGACACAAATTCTGTTTGCAGTCAAAGAGACGTGTTGCCAAATGCCAGGTTATAAAGCAATAAAAAAAAAGAGTAATTCACTTCAAATAAAATCCAACAATATAACTTCCAACCCCCAAATCCAACAATATACCTTCCACCCCCCCCCCCCCCCAAAAGAGGGTCACACTAAATTAAACTGAGTGTGGTGTGAAAAAAGTGCTTCAGTATACTATATGTCTTCATCAAATTATGTCATTTCAACATATGTTATGTCTATTATTGTTCCACATTTAGGACAAATCAATCTGATAAAATAATAAACTTTATATTAGATGTCAATACTAATCACCTGCTTTGTAGATAACAAACAATACATAGAAATCTTATAGCTTTAAGGGGACAGTCGACTTGAAAATTTTAGCTAATCAGTGCTGACTCATAAATAACTCCACGGGAGTGAGTACGATGTTATCTATATGGCACGCATGAACTAGAAGTTTCTAACTGTGAAAGACTGTCAAAATACACTGAGATAAGAGGCAGTCTTCAACAGCTTAGAAATCAGTTTGAGCTTAAGTTTAGCTTTCAACAAAGAATACCAAGAGCACAAAGCAAATTGACTTTCTAAGAAGCTGTGGTGTTTAAATAATGGTTCACAGGACACTCACAGCATATGTGTGTATGCTACTGAAAAGCAGCTCTAACCTTTACTAGAAGTATTTTGCTAATAGTATAGTGCAAAACTGTTTTACAACCATACACATTTCAATGTTGACCTTCCTATCCCCTTAACAACTCATAAACATTTAGCTATAGACATAATAAACTGCAAGAGCCTTAACATAGTGTTTTATATCTAATCATCTTTTTATCTATATATCTATGAAAGAATTGTTATGCTAATATTTTTATTACAAGAAACCAATAACTATGGTAGAGGTTCTATAGCATAGAAAAGTCCATGAAAAGTGGTTAAAAAAAAGTCAAAATGCTTAGGGCCCTATCTGCTGCTCCTGTTTAAAGGGACATGAAACCCACATTTTTTATGATTTTTATGATTTAGAAATTAAATTAAATTTTAAATAACTTTCTAATTGACTTCTATTATCTAATTTGCTTCATTCTCTTCCTATCCTTTGCGGAAAAGCATATCTAGATAGACTCAGTGGCTGCTGATTGGTGACTGCACATAGATGCCTTGTATGATTGGCTCACCCATGTGCATTGCTATTTCTTCAACAAATATCTAAAGAATAAAGCAAATTAGATAATAGAAGTAAATTGGAATGTTGTTTAAAATTGTATTCTCTATCTGAATCATGAAAGAAAAATTTTGGGTTTAATGTTCCTTTAAGTCCATGTAGTTAATGAATCAGTGGTTCAGTCAGTTTGATTGCACTCTTGCTATCTGCCTGTAAACTTATGGTCTGTCTCATTTTTTAGTGTAATGGCTCCCACTGCTGGCCAATTGTGTGAACTACAAGTAGGCTGCACATTTCGAGCACAAGCAGCTCTTTTTTGCGGACCTCCAATGGTATTTGTAGAAGGCTGTCTCCCTGCCCCCGGGTCTACCTTTTTCCCTTCACATGAAAGAAGGGCAATGTGAGACACCTTGATTGAATAAAAGCGCTGAAAGGATGCAACAACTTTTTACTATTGGTTATCTAGCGTTTGTATAGCTCATAGGAATAGGTTATGATGATGGGTATAAAACGGTCACGCTGACCATGTTGCACTCACCAAATGTCATCCAGATCCCATTCCTGAAGGAGTTCCAGATCGAAACTGTCCATAGTCCAGAGCCAAAGTACCCACAACGGTGGTAACTCCAACCAGCTTTACATTATAACAGCCCTGAAGTACTTCCTATAAGTCAGATAATGTCTTAAATAAAATCTATAATGGCTGAGGCTATTATAAGTGGTTTCCTTTGCCGGGCAGCACACAATGGTCCAGGGAGAGGCTCCACTCCAGTCTTGCTCTGCTTCTTGTCTCCCTCTCCTCCTCACACTGAAGCTGCCGACTCCCTCCCTCCCTTCTTCGCTCCACGAGCAGCAGCTCCCAGACTGGCAGGTAAACCTATCAGTATTCTTACTCCAGACGTCTCTTTATTAACATCTACTATTTTGTCTAAGCCTTGTATGTTTTATTTCTTCAGCTGATTAGCAATCAGCTGTATCTCTTCAGGTAAAAGAAATAACTAGCTCACAACACATCACAATTAAAAATGAAAATCCCATTACTGCTTAACAAAGTTAGAAAATCAGTGTCAGACTGGCTTTACTGTTATTTGCTGTAACTAACAGTACAATGATAACATTTTAATTGCAAACATATAATCTGTGAAAAGCAAATATATATTGTACAAAAATAATAATTTTACAGGTTACAAAGGTCTCTGAATTAGCAATGGAAACCAACATTACTCAAAGGGGCCACAAGTACCATATATACAGCTTCAAGGGGTCTTTCATAGGGTTTCAAAGGGTCAGTGATATATTTACTCACCTTATGGGATCCAGTGCAAAGATTCACTACAAATTGTGTATATGGATTATGGTATTATTGAGAGTGGAGGTTTGTTTTTTTCTAGAAGACATCGTTATTCTCCAGAGCAAAAAGCATCTTATACAGTTTTGCTAACCCGGAAAATCAAGAGCAGTTTAGGAACGTTCCTCTTGGAAAGCCTAAGGGAATGCACATTACTGATCTACTTTGGGCAATTAGGGACAGATGTTCCCCATACTAAAGTTTACTATGATCTAATTTGCTTCATTCTCTTGGTATAATTTGTTGTAAGCAGCAATTCACTACTGCAAGCTAACTGAATGCATTTGGTGAGCCAATAACAAGAGGCATATATGGTCAGCCACCAATCAGCAGCTCCTGAGCCTACCTAGGTATGATTTTCAACAAAGGATACCAAAAGAACAAAACAAATTAGATAATAGAAGTAAACTGGAAAGTTGTTTAAAATCACATGCTCTATCTGAATCATGAAAAAAATGTGTAGGTTTCATGTCCCTTAAATTAAACATTTTGGGCCAGATTAAGAGTGGCACGCTAACAGTTGCACACAAGCGATATCGGTTTTATTGTGGCTGTTTGCACGCATCGGGTGTAGTGCTCTTGTTACAAGTTGAAAGTAAACGTGATCTCTTGAGTGCAATTGAATTTAGCATGTGACAGGATAGCGCAGTCTCAGAGCCCTGGTTAACTGTTTTGCAAAACAAAAAAGTGCCACAAAACATCACAAATACATTTGAAAGTACAGTTACACTCATAGCACCAAAATTATTTTTAAAAAAATATATTGAACAAAAAAGGGCTCAGAGAAATTAGGTCTGAGGTGTTATTTATTATTATTATTATACTTTTTTTATGAAGCGCCAAGATATTACATAGCGCTGTACATGAGTACAATTCATTTAAATAAAACAATGATATAAAACTTGTAAGATACAAGACAAAAATTTATAAACACATACAGGAGGAATTGAGGGCCCTATTCCCGTGGGAATTTACAATCTAGAAGGGTAGGAAGTTGAGAAACAGGAGGTGAGGACTGCAAGATTGAGAAAGATGTAAATGCAGAGTTAGATGAGGGAAATGTTAGGTAAGTGAAAATTAATTTTTTACTGAGTTGGGGGGTAGGCTTCTCTGAACAAAAATGTCTTCAGGGAGTATTTAAAGGAAACAAGATTAGGGCAAAGCCTGACAGCACGAGGGAGAGTGTTCCAGAGGGTAGGTGCTGCACGACAGAAGTCCTGCAGTCTAGCATGAGAAGAGGTCATAGTCAAAGATGCAAGGAGCAGGTCATTGTTGGATCTTAGTGGACGGGCTGGAGTATACTTGTGTATTAGAGAGGATAGGTAGTGGGGAGCGGCGTTGGTGAGAGTTTTGTATGTAAGGGTGAGAATTTTGAATTTAATTCTGCTGTGAATGGGGAGCCAATGAACGGGCTCGCAGAGAGGTGCAGCAGATACAGAGCAACAGTAAAGGGGGATTAGCCTGGCAGAGGCATTTAGGATGGATTGAAGGGGGGAGAGGAAGGCCAGTAAGTAGGTTATTGCAGTAGTCAAGTCGGGAAATAACAAGGGAGTGGATTATTTGCTTTGTGGTGTTAGCGCTCAGAAAAGGGCGAATCTTGGAAATATTGCGTAGGTGGTTGCGGCAGGATGAAGAAAGCGATTGGATGTGGGGGATGTTAGAAAAAAAGTCAGGAAAAGGGCTTTAACATAGAGCTAAATTAAATATATATATACATATAAATATACAGTGTATATACAGTATATATATATATATATATATATATATATATATATATATATATATCAATCCAGAGTACCAGCACTCACTATTCACTGTCAGCGTCGGGGTGCTCCCAAATTCTTAACATGCATTAGTGGTTCAAGTGAACAGAGGCACTCGGCGTATAACAAAAAATTTTTGTGCTTTATTTTTATCTCATTCGAGTAAACGTTTTCGGGCTGTGATGCCCGTCATCAGACTCCTGTTTGTTATTTCAGGAGTCTGATGACGGGCATCACAGCCCAAAAACGTTTACTCGAATGAGATAAAAATAAAGCACAAATTTTTTTTGTTATACGGCGAGTGCCTCTGTTCACTTGAACCACTAATGCATATATATATATATATATAGTCCATATGTAGAAAGTAACAGCACCACTGCATCAATTTTCTTAAAGGTGAATTATTTCTTTATTGGAGATATCACAACAATAAAACAGCGACGTTTCGGACCTACATGGTCCTTAATCATGCATAGTTAAAACACAGTAAAACATACATTTAAAAAGGGTGGTTTGACCAATCAGATTTCAGCTCACATTCTTAATTGAATTAACCCATGCCTATCCAGGCAAATTAATATACATATTACTTTTTCTATTGGTGGCCTCTAGTGGTACCATATAGAATAACACCCTATCAAAATGTATAAAAACAAATACAAATCGTAGTCCCTATTCAGACCATAAGGGTACAATGTATTTAATTTCTTGATCCACCAAACTTCTTTTTGTTTTAGTTTAAGTTCTCTGTTACCCCCTCTTCTGTGTGTGGGGATATGATCGATTACTTGGAAGCGCAGCTGACTAACAGTGTGTCCCATTTGGGTGAAATGTGCAGATACTGGCAGAGACATATCTTTAGATTTAATTGATGCCTTATGCTGACTAAACCTATCCCTGGCGGCCTGGGTGGTCTCTCCGATATAACAGAGGCCACATGGACATTTGAGTAGATAGATTACATAATTGGTTTGGCAAGTATATAGACCATTGATGGTATACTGTTTACGTTTGTCATTTTGGGCCAAATATTTACCTCTAATAACTGAATTACATTGTGCACAGTGCAGACAAGGATAACATCCTTTATTGGGAGTAGTCAAATAGTTAATTTCAGATTGTTTAGTTGTCCCCACATCTGCTCTGACTAGATTATCCCTTAGATTTCTTACCCGTCTATAGGATGGCATTGGTGGTAATTTGAAAGACTCAACTTCAGGATTAAATTTTGTTAATAGATGCCAGTGTTTTCTTACTACTTTAAAAATATGTTGGCTTCGCTGACTATATTCCATAGTGAGCACCAATCTATTTACATCATTTCTGGTTTTAGGTTTGGCTTTACTTTTATCAAGATCCGTGATGCTTTTATTTATAATCTCCTGAGGATAACCTCTTTTAATAAACTTCTTACCCATAGATTGTAGCCTAGAGGGCAATCTGTCCTGATCACTCACTATCCTTTTAGTGCGTAGTAACTGGCTTCTTGGGATAGAATTGAACACTGTCTCCGGATGGAAACTTTCATACCTCAAAAGAGTGTTTCTGTCTGTAGGTTTAGTAAAGAGATCAGTGTTCAATTTATCACCTTGTATATAAACAGTGGTGTCCAAAAAATTAATCTCATGTGATGAATATGTAAGTGTAAACTTGATGTTTGTCATTGAGGCATTAATTTCATCCACAAACTGTGTCAAAGACTCCAATGAGCCCCCCCATATGCCAAAAATATCGTCTATATACCTTAGCCATAGCTTACAACAAGAATTGAATGACTTATTGATGTAAACAAATTTATTTTCAAAGCCACTCATGAACAGATTGGCATATGAGGGGGCTACATTGGAGCCCATGGCCGTACCCCTCTTCTGCATATAATAGGTGTCCTGAAACAGAAAATAGTTGCAGTATAAAACAAGTCTTAGCAAATCATCAATAAGATCTATCTGTTTTAAGTCATATAATTTACAATTATTCAAAAAACTTCTCACAGTATCAAGGCCTGCCTCGTGAGGGATAGAAGTATACAAATTAACCACATCTAAAGAAAAGATAAACCAACTTTCTTCCATCTTTACTTTTTCTAGTTTTATCAGGAAATCATTGGTGTCTTTTATAAAAGACTTCTGTTCTTTAACCATTGGAAAAAGAATTCTATCCAGAAAAATTGACACATTTGAAAAAATGGACTCTGTGCATGCGACAATGGGCCGCCCTGGGGGGGATGACATATTCTTGTGAACCTTGGGCAAGGTATAAAAAACTGGTGTTATAGGATGTTTCTTATATAAAAAATCAAATACCTGTTTAGTTATAGTATTGCATTGAACTGCCCTATCCAGAATTGTTTTTAATTCTTTTTGTATTTCAACAAGAGGATTGTGATCTAATACTTCGTATACCCCTCCATCAGAGAGTTGGTGTAAAATTTCTTGAATATAGTACTTAGTGTCTAGTATTACAACAGCTCCGCCCTTATCGGCATTTTTTATTGTAATATCTTTATTATTTTTTAGGGACAACATAGCTTCATATTCATCTTTTGTAAGATTATAATTTTTCATCTCTGGATTTAAGTTAAACTTTTTCATTAAGTTATTGATATCCTGTTGTACAAACCTAATAAAAGTTTCCACACCAGAATTACTGGTAGGAGGTATGAATGAAGACTTTTTGTGTAAATTAAGGCATTTTAGATCAAGGGGATTTGTTTGCATAACACCTTCATTTATTTGGCTTTCAGTACACACATTATTTGTATTTATATTATTGCTACCATACATAGCTTTCAACCTGAGCATTCTGAAAAATTTATACAAGTCTTTATCGACTTCAAATTCGTCACAGTCCTTAGTAGGGCAGAAGGAAAGTCCTTTCATTAGCAAGCTGTGTTCCGTCTCGGTTAGCTCGTATTCCGAGATATTAATTACTAGACTCTCCTTGTCCTGTATGGAGGAAATGTGGTCAGGCTGTTCGTTTACCTTCATTTCCGCATACCTCGTCGGAACCTCCCTCCTTGTTGACGTCTCGGCATCTGTCGGTTTCGGTTCCAGGAGCTCCGCGTGTACATCCGTTGTTCTTTGGGATCGGCGGTGCTTCCGCCCTCCCCTCCGGTGTCTCCTTCCGAGCCGGAATCTAAAAAACTTTCCCCAGAGGATGACCCTTCGGCTAGTCTGTCCTGCTCTGTTGACGCTCTCAGCGTTCTCCTCCAGTAAGGTGTATCGCATATCTCGCGTTGTCTTGACGTGTGGTCACGTGACCAGTTGTACACCCGGTGATTGGTGTAATCAAGCTCATCACGTACAAACTTAGATCTTTTCCTCTCCTCAAGATCTGAACGATATTGGGCCAACAATGTATCAATTTCTTCTTTAGTGGTTTTCAACATTTCCAAAGTATACTTTGTTTCCATTCCCCGCTCAGCTTCCAGCACCAATCCTTTTTGTTTGTCAATCTCTAACTGCAGACATTCTACAGTGAGCACAATTAAATCAAAAGAGCACTTGTTAAGTATACTCTCAAATCTTGTTCTGTACAGTTCATGGTTAGCCAGTATGGTGGGTCTCAGTTTTATCCTTAGGCCTCTAGGAATTCTTTTGATGCGGTAATATTCTGCTAGCGTGACTGAGTGCAGCTCTAGAGAAATCAGTCTCCTCTTTGTTTTTTCATATTCCTTTTTTGAATCCACTTCAGCAGAATTTCTTAAAAAGTTCCTTGATCCCAAGGCCAATGAAGTGATGCGTGCTGCATCAATGTCAGAATAGGAAAAAGTAGCAGGTTGGATATCCTCCATAGTACCTTCACTCGCTGGTAGTGCACGTAACTCTGCTGATTCCATGTATGCAAAATAAACAGATAGAGTCCAGCACTTATTGAATTGCTTTAACCTGGCTGTGTGCTCGTTACAATGGGCTATCAGCAAAAACCTCTAGTGGTACAAAAAGAAGTTTGGTGGATCAAGAAATTAAATGCATTGTACCCTTATGGTCTGAATAGGGACCACGATTTGTATTTGTTTTTATAAATTTTGATAGGGTGTTATTCTATATGGTACCACTAGAGGCCACCAATAGAAAAAGTAATATGTATATTAATTTGCCTGGATAGGCATGGGTTAATTCAATTAAGAATGTGAGCTGAAATCTGATTGGTCAAACCACCCTTTTTAAATGTATGTTTTACTGTGTTTTAACTATGCATGATTAAGGACCATGTAGGTCCGAAACGTCGCTGTTTTATTGTTGTGATATCTCCAATAAAGAAATAATTCACCTTTAAGAAAATTGATGCAGTGGTGCTGTTACTTTCTACATATGGACTGTATCTATTTGGGTTTTTGCTGATAGCCCATTGTAACGAGCACACAGCCAGGTTAAAGCAATTCAATAAGTGCTGGACTCTATCTGTTTATTTTGCATACATGGAATCAGCAGAGTTACGTGCACTACCAGCGAGTGAAGGTACTATGGAGGATATCCAACCTGCTACTTTTTCCTATTCTGACATTGATGCAGCACGCATCACTTCATTGGCCTTGGGATCAAGGAACTTTTTAAGAAATTCTGCTGAAGTGGATTCAAAAAAGGAATATGAAAAAACAAAGAGGAGACTGATTTCTCTAGAGCTGCACTCAGTCACGCTAGCAGAATATTACCGCATCAAAAGAATTCCTAGAGGCCTAAGGATAAAACTGAGACCCACCATACTGGCTAACCATGAACTGTACAGAACAAGATTTGAGAGTATACTTAACAAGTGCTCTTTTGATTTAATTGTGCTCACTGTAGAATGTCTGCAGTTAGAGATTGACAAACAAAAAGGATTGGTGCTGGAAGCTGAGCGGGGAATGGAAACAAAGTATACTTTGGAAATGTTGAAAACCACTAAAGAAGAAATTGATACATTGTTGGCCCAATATCGTTCAGATCTTGAGGAGAGGAAAAGATCTAAGTTTGTACGTGATGAGCTTGATTACACCAATCACCGGGTGTACAACTGGTCACGTGACCACACGTCAAGACAACGCGAGATACGCGATACACCTTACTGGAGGAGAACGCCGAGAGCGTCAACAGAGCAGGACAGACTAGCCGAAGGGTCATCCTCTGGGGAAAGTTTTTTAGATTCCGGCTCGGAAGGAGACACCGGAGGGGAGGGCGGAAGCACCGCCGATCCCAAAGAACAACGGATGTACACGCGGAGCTCCTGGAACCGAAACCGACAGATGCCGAGACGTCAACAAGGAGGGAGGTTCCGACGAGGTATGCGGAAATGAAGGTAAACGAACAGCCTGACCACATTTCCTCCATACAGGACAAGGAGAGTCTAGTAATTAATATCTCGGAATACGAGCTAACCGAGACGGAACACAGCTTGCTAATGAAAGGACTTTCCTTCTGCCCTACTAAGGACTGTGACGAATTTGAAGTCGATAAAGACTTGTATAAATTTTTCAGAATGCTCAGGTTGAAAGCTATGTATGGTAGCAATAATATAAATACAAATAATGTGTGTACTGAAAGCCAAATAAATGAAGGTGTTATGCAAACAAACCCCCTTGATCTAAAATGCCTTAATTTACACAAAAAGTCTTCATTCATACCTCCTACCAGTAATTCTGGTGTGGAAACTTTTATTAGGTTTGTACAACAGGATATCAATAACTTAATGAAAAAGTTTAACTTAAATCCAGAGATGAAAAATTATAATCTTACAAAAGATGAATATGAAGCTATGTTGTCCCTAAAAAATAATAAAGATATTACAATAAAAAATGCCGATAAGGGCGGAGCTGTTGTAATACTAGACACTAAGTACTATATTCAAGAAATTTTACACCAACTCTCTGATGGAGGGGTATACGAAGTATTAGATCACAATCCTCTTGTTGAAATACAAAAAGAATTAAAAACAATTCTGGATAGGGCAGTTCAATGCAATACTATAACTAAACAGGTATTTGATTTTTTATATAAGAAACATCCTATAACACCAGTTTTTTATACCTTGCCCAAGGTTCACAAGAATATGTCATCCCCCCCAGGGCGGCCCATTGTCGCATGCACAGAGTCCATTTTTTCAAATGTGTCAATTTTTCTGGATAGAATTCTTTTTCCAATGGTTAAAGAACAGAAGTCTTTTATAAAAGACACCAATGATTTCCTGATAAAACTAGAAAAAGTAAAGATGGAAGAAAGTTGGTTTATCTTTTCTTTAGATGTGGTTAATTTGTATACTTCTATCCCTCACGAGGCAGGCCTTGATACTGTGAGAAGTTTTTTGAATAATTGTAAATTATATGACTTAAAACAGATAGATCTTATTGATGATTTGCTAAGACTTGTTTTATACTGCAACTATTTTCTGTTTCAGGACACCTATTATATGCAGAAGAGGGGTACGGCCATGGGCTCCAATGTAGCCCCCTCATATGCCAATCTGTTCATGAGTGGCTTTGAAAATAAATTTGTTTACATCAATAAGTCATTCAATTCTTGTTGTAAGCTATGGCTAAGGTATATAGACGATATTTTTGGCATATGGGGGGGCTCATTGGAGTCTTTGACACAGTTTGTGGATGAAATTAATGCCTCAATGACAAACATCAAGTTTACACTTACATATTCATCACATGAGATTAATTTTTTGGACACCACTGTTTATATACAAGGTGATAAATTGAACACTGATCTCTTTACTAAACCTACAGACAGAAACACTCTTTTGAGGTATGAAAGTTTCCATCCGGAGACAGTGTTCAATTCTATCCCAAGAAGCCAGTTACTACGCACTAAAAGGATAGTGAGTGATCAGGACAGATTGCCCTCTAGGCTACAATCTATGGGTAAGAAGTTTATTAAAAGAGGTTATCCTCAGGAGATTATAAATAAAAGCATCACGGATCTTGATAAAAGTAAAGCCAAACCTAAAACCAGAAATGATGTAAATAGATTGGTGCTCACTATGGAATATAGTCAGCGAAGCCAACATATTTTTAAAGTAGTAAGAAAACACTGGCATCTATTAACAAAATTTAATCCTGAAGTTGAGTCTTTCAAATTACCACCAATGCCATCCTATAGACGGGTAAGAAATCTAAGGGATAATCTAGTCAGAGCAGATGTGGGGACAACTAAACAATCTGAAATTAACTATTTGACTACTCCCAATAAAGGATGTTATCCTTGTCTGCACTGTGCACAATGTAATTCAGTTATTAGAGGTAAATATTTGGCCCAAAATGACAAACGTAAACAGTATACCATCAATGGTCTATATACTTGCCAAACCAATTATGTAATCTATCTACTCAAATGTCCATGTGGCCTCTGTTATATCGGAGAGACCACCCAGGCCGCCAGGGATAGGTTTAGTCAGCATAAGGCATCAATTAAATCTAAAGATATGTCTCTGCCAGTATCTGCACATTTCACCCAAATGGGACACACTGTTAGTCAGCTGCGCTTCCAAGTAATCGATCATATCCCCACACACAGAAGAGGGGGTAACAGAGAACTTAAACTAAAACAAAAAATACAAAAAATTTCAGAGAGACTTATCAGATTATCAAAATAATAAAGTATATAGATGGAGGAATCCAGATTTTGTCCCTTTTAAGAGAGACAATAGGAGGACATATAGATCTAATGAGTTACTGGGAGATACATCGTCAGAAAGTGATACAAATGATCAATCTCCGGCTTTTTCTATCAGGGGTCGTGGAACCAGGGGTACAAGAAGAAGAGGACGAGAAGAGGGGGGAGGAAATATAGGAAATCGAGGTCAAACCAATTATCGAATGACAACCAGACAGAACAGGCGATAGAACAAGAGAGCCTGGTGGTAAATATTTCAAAAAGGTCATTTGATGAGGCAACTCTGAAAGTCTTACAAAAGGGTTTATCATTTATACCATCTACACAGCCAAATTTCTTTGAAATTGAATGTGATCTTCAAAGATTCTTTAGACAAATTAGACTTAAGAGTTACTTCGCGAATAACCCTATTGAACACACAGAAGGAGAAAATTCAGCCTTCCAATTCCATCTGAAGGACATTAGACCAAAAAGTAAATTTAATCCTCCTCCCACGAATCCAGCAGTTGAAGCGTATATTATACTAGTAAAGAGAGATTTTGAAAAGATGCGCAGAAACTTTAAATTTAGACACAAACATAACTTAACAGTAGAACAGAAGAAATTATTGACAGAGGTACAAAATGACAACACAATTGTATTGAAATCGGCGGACAAGGGCGGAGCTATCGTCATCATGGATCATGATGACTATAGAAATGAGATTCTGTCCCAATTATCCAAACAAGAAAATTACAAAATGATTTATTTCGATCCAACTAAAAGGATACAGAATAAAATACTGGAAATAGTAGAAATGGCAAAAGAAATGAATATAATTACATCTAAACAAATGAAATTTCTCATTAATCAACATCCTATTATTCCAGTGTTTTATATCTTACCCAAGATTCATAAGAATTTGAAAAAGCCTCCTGGCCGCCCAATAGTGGCAGGCACAGACTCAATTTTTCAACCTATTGCCATATTCTTAGATACTTTAATTAGACCGCTCTTGGGAAGTATTGCATCTTATCTACAAGACACTACTGATTTCATAAATAAAATTAAACAGATCAGGGTACCCCCACATGCAATTTTGGTTACTATGGACATTTCAAATTTATATACTTCTATTCCTCATGAATTGGGCATGGAAAGTGTCTTCTATTACATTGATAAAGAAAGGCTATTTACACCTTCAGAAAGAAGATTGATATCTGATCTATTTAAAATAATCCTTTATGAAAGTTACTTTATGTTTGAAGACACCTTCTATGTACAAACCAAAGGGACCGCGATGGGCTCTAATGTAGCTCCTACATACGCAAATCTTTTTGTAGGAAAATTTGAGGAACAATTTGTCTATAGTGAGGATCCATTTAAGACCAACATAAAATGTTGGTATAGATATATAGACGATGTATTCCTATTATGGACAGGAGAAGAACATACTCTTACACATTTTTTAGAGACTCTTAATTCAAAAACAGATTACCTAAAATTTACTATGGAAAGCAGTACAGAGAGAATTAGCTTCTTAGACACAATGGTATATATTGAAGAAGGTAGATTAGAATGCGATATATTCTCAAAAGCAACAGACCGCAATAATTTACTTAGATTTGATAGCTTTCATCCTCCTAATACCATAAGAAGCTTACCATATAGCCAGCTACTCAGAACGAAAAGAATCGTATCTGATTCCAACAAATTACAAATTAGATTAGATGAAATGGCAAGCAAATTTAGGGAAAGAGGATATCCTAATCAAGTAATACAAGAAAATTTGGAAAGAGTAGATCAGATTGAGAGAACTTCTCTCCTTGAACCTAAATTCAAGGAAAAGAAACAATTCTCTGTACCCCTGGTAACACAATATGGGTTCCATAGTAGAAAACTTAAAACCTGTATTAACAAACATTGGTACCTTCTTAAAGAGGAACCTCAATTGGCAGAAATTTTCAAAGATCCGCCCCTTTTATCATACAAGAGAAACAAAAACCTGAAAGATGTACTCGTTAGAGCTGATCTAGGGACTAGAAGTCCAGCTCCATCTTTACAAAAGAAAGGTTGTTTCCCTTGTTATAATTGTGCACAATGCAATTCTATGATAAAAGGGGATATTGTGACACATCCACACACTGGACGTAAGATAGAAATTAAAAACACATACACATGCAACTCAAGCTATGTGATATATGTTATTAAGTGTCCGTGTGGATTTGCTTACGTGGGAGAGACCACCCAATGTGTCCGTGACAGGGTCAGACAACATAAAGCTGCCATAGGCAACTCAGACTGGGATGCTCCAGTATCTCATCATTTCACAATGGCATCCCATAATAAAAGCCAATTGCGGTTTCAAATAGTAGACGATGTCCCTCCTTTTAGGAGAGGAGGGGATAGACAAAAAGCATTGTTCAAGAAAGAAGCCCAATGGATAAGAAAATTAGACACACTGTCACCTAGGGGTCTCAATAGAGATATTTCCTGGGGGCATTTCGTATGAATAAGATTTTCCCATCATAAATAAATATTCTATGGGATCTTAGAACACAATAACAAATATTTAGATAGTCTGCATAAAATAATCCCCTTGTAGATATTTGTTTTGCCCCCTTCTCTTTGTTTTACAACCCTAGACAGCAAACAGTAATGGTGATATAGAGTCTAATTTAGGTTCGTAACAATACAGGTAGATTGAATCTAACATAATATTCAATAAGTTGAGTGAGAATTTAATCCCTTATAAAGAGATCCTATTCGTGTAATCGGGTCTATACATATTTAAGTAACAAAAAATATGTAGACTAAGAACGAACTTTTATTTTCATATGTTCGTTTGGGTTGCGATAACTGTGTTATTTTGTTGCATCGTTTCTGCTTCAATAATTATTAATCTCGTGTAGTGAGATTATCACATTTAGTTAGTTTTTAAAATAGTCTTAAGTCACATTATTTTTGTTTCATATAATAGCTGAATGGGTGACGCATTAGATAGGTGTGTGTGTATGCACCAATAGAATCACGCTTGGGCCTTTCTAAAAGAGGCCGTTTCCATGATGACGTATACTCCTTGAGAAAGGGCGGAGTCCCGAAACGCGCGTCGGAGTGTAAGGCTGCTCACTGAACCGCTTGTCGATACAAGGACTTTGATGCAAAAAGATTACAGAAAAGAGCCGTTGTTCCATAAAGACATAAGACCGAATCAAGTGTTTGTTCTCCCGTCCGCATGAGTGGATAAAAGTCGGGGGCATCTCCATTTATTCAAAAGGATGTGAAATCGCAAGTATTATAAAGCTAATTAACATGCATGTTCTAACTGGCCAGCTTCTATACTAATACAGACGCAATACAGATGATTGGTGATACACTTGCTGATTTAACACACGGCTTCTACCACATTAGAGACGCTTTAATTCATTAACACTCTAATACTGGGAAGGGTCAGAAATTTTATGCATATGTTACAACATGAACTGTTAGAATAGTCAAGCACCGATACCCGGGCTGAATACTACCCAACCGCAAGTGTGGTTTAAAGAGGGGAACTTGGAAAGAGCCTTGGAGTAAATTGAGTGTTAACATAAAGTTGAATGCATATGCTGGATGAACTAACGGCTTTCTGTCTTGTCCTGCACTAACCCATAAATGTGCTTATACTCATCATAAAAAGGTGTATGCTGAACAAGGGAATGATTACAGAGTTCAAAATGTTATTCAAATCTCATGTATAAGAAGATATATTTGTAATCGAAAAGAATCTTTTTACAGCAACCATATCTGAAAAATTGCATCAAAGATTTTAAATTCAAAACAACTGTGAAAGTTCTGCATGTCTAAGGGACTGTTCACTTTTTCATCTATATGAACTTTCTAAGACATTAATAGCGGTTTTCTGAGAGCCTTGGTTGATTCTTCCAGGGACGCCTGGGTTGAATCCTATTGTTTTATGAATGAAAGTAGTTTGCATGTGTGGATGGACTGAAAGTTGTGGATTCATATCATAGAATTGTTATTAGATACTTTATAATAAATTGCATTTACACTTTTGCTAAATTGAGGTGTGCTGAGTTCCTTTTTTTGTTATTTGTAGATGGTAGAATTGGAGGTTTTACTAAACTCTTGCACCCTAAATATATATACAATTTTTTATTTATTTTTTTGACAGTGGATAGAATGCTTTAGTGGTGCTGTGATTAACAATTTATTAAATAAGTATTTTTTACCTCTTTGAATCACATGCACACAACCTTAATTGAGTAATTATAATGGCTTTCTTACAAACACAAAATACTGAAGGATCCAAACTTTTTGCCTATTCTGAATTTGATGCAGCAAGGATAGCAACATTATGTACAGGAAACAGGGATTTTCTCACTAATGAACAATGTAATGCTGAGCCAATAACACTTGAACAAATTACTAAGCAAAGAATCATGTATGATTTACATTCAGTGACATTGGCTGAATATTACAGACAGAAAAGAATACCTAGGGGATTAAGAAGCAATTTACATCCAACTCTCTTTAGAGAAAATAATGAATATTGCGATAAATTTGAAGGCATACTGAACAAATGTGCATATGATATAATTATCTTGACGATAGAGTATATTCAAAAAGAATTACCCAAATTGCAGAATGAAATTGACATGTTAGAAGGGAACATGAGATCTGTTAAAACAGAATCTGAGTTTAAAGATATGAAATCAAAATTGGATGAGGACATGTCAAATTTCAAAAAACAATTGGAGAGTAAAAAATACAAAAAATTTCAGAGAGACTTATCAGATTATCAAAATAATAAAGTATATAGATGGAGGAATCCAGATTTTGTCCCTTTTAAGAGAGACAATAGGAGGACATATAGATCTAATGAGTTACTGGGAGATACATCGTCAGAAAGTGATACAAATGATCAATCTCCGGCTTTTTCTATCAGGGGTCGTGGAACCAGGGGTACAAGAAGAAGAGGACGAGAAGAGGGGGGAGGAAATATAGGAAATCGAGGTCAAACCAATTATCGAATGACAACCAGACAGAACAGGCGATAGAACAAGAGAGCCTGGTGGTAAATATTTCAAAAAGGTCATTTGATGAGGCAACTCTGAAAGTCTTACAAAAGGGTTTATCATTTATACCATCTACACAGCCAAATTTCTTTGAAATTGAATGTGATCTTCAAAGATTCTTTAGACAAATTAGACTTAAGAGTTACTTCGCGAATAACCCTATTGAACACACAGAAGGAGAAAATTCAGCCTTCCAATTCCATCTGAAGGACATTAGACCAAAAAGTAAATTTAATCCTCCTCCCACGAATCCAGCAGTTGAAGCGTATATTATACTAGTAAAGAGAGATTTTGAAAAGATGCGCAGAAACTTTAAATTTAGACACAAACATAACTTAACAGTAGAACAGAAGAAATTATTGACAGAGGTACAAAATGACAACACAATTGTATTGAAATCGGCGGACAAGGGCGGAGCTATCGTCATCATGGATCATGATGACTATAGAAATGAGATTCTGTCCCAATTATCCAAACAAGAAAATTACAAAATGATTTATTTCGATCCAACTAAAAGGATACAGAATAAAATACTGGAAATAGTAGAAATGGCAAAAGAAATGAATATAATTACATCTAAACAAATGAAATTTCTCATTAATCAACATCCTATTATTCCAGTGTTTTATATCTTACCCAAGATTCATAAGAATTTGAAAAAGCCTCCTGGCCGCCCAATAGTGGCAGGCACAGACTCAATTTTTCAACCTATTGCCATATTCTTAGATACTTTAATTAGACCGCTCTTGGGAAGTATTGCATCTTATCTACAAGACACTACTGATTTCATAAATAAAATTAAACAGATCAGGGTACCCCCACATGCAATTTTGGTTACTATGGACATTTCAAATTTATATACTTCTATTCCTCATGAATTGGGCATGGAAAGTGTCTTCTATTACATTGATAAAGAAAGGCTATTTACACCTTCAGAAAGAAGATTGATATCTGATCTATTTAAAATAATCCTTTATGAAAGTTACTTTATGTTTGAAGACACCTTCTATGTACAAACCAAAGGGACCGCGATGGGCTCTAATGTAGCTCCTACATACGCAAATCTTTTTGTAGGAAAATTTGAGGAACAATTTGTCTATAGTGAGGATCCATTTAAGACCAACATAAAATGTTGGTATAGATATATAGACGATGTATTCCTATTATGTACAGGAGAAGAACATACTCTTACACATTTTTTAGAGACTCTTAATTCAAAAACAGATTACCTAAAATTTACTATGGAAAGCAGTACAGAGAGAATTAGCTTCTTAGACACAATGGTATATATTGAAGAAGGTAGATTAGAATGCGATATATTCTCAAAAGCAACAGACCGCAATAATTTACTTAGCTTTGATAGCTTTCATCCTCCTAATACCATAAGAAGCTTACCATATAGCCAGCTACTCAGAACGAAAAGAATCGTATCTGATTCCAACAAATTACAAATTAGATTAGATGAAATGGCAAGCAAATTTAGGGAAAGAGGATATCCTAATCAAGTAATACAAGAAAATTTGGAAAGAGTAGATCAAATTGAGAGAACTTCTCTCCTTGAACCTAAATTCAAGGAAAAGAAACAATTCTCTGTACCCCTGGTAACACAATATGGGTTCCATAGTAGAAAACTTAAAACCTGTATTAACAAACATTGGTACCTTCTTAAAGAGGAACCTCAATTGGCAGAAATTTTCAAAGATCCGCCCCTTTTATCATACAAGAGAAACAAAAACCTGAAAGATGTACTCGTTAGAGCTGATCTAGGGACTAGAAGTCCAGCTCCATCTTTACAAAAGAAAGGTTGTTTCCCTTGTTATAATTGTGCACAATGCAATTCTATGATAAAAGGGGATATTGTGACACATCCACACACTGGACGTAAGATAGAAATTAAAAACACATACACATGCAACTCAAGCTATGTGATATATGTTATTAAGTGTCCGTGTGGATTTGCTTACGTGGGAGAGACCACCCAATGTGTCCGTGACAGGGTCAGACAACATAAAGCTGCCATAGGCAACTCAGACTGGGATGCTCCAGTATCTCATCATTTCACAATGGCATCCCATAATAAAAGCCAATTGCGGTTTCAAATAGTAGACGATGTCCCTCCTTTTAGGAGAGGAGGGGATAGACAAAAAGCATTGTTCAAGAAAGAAGCCCAATGGATAAGAAAATTAGACACACTGTCACCTAGGGGTCTCAATAGAGATATTTCCTGGGGGCATTTCGTATGAATAAGATTTTCCAATCATAAATAAATATTCAATGGGATCTTAGAACACAATAACAAATATTTAGATAGTCTGCATAAAATAATCCCCTTGTAGATATTTGTTTTGCCCCCTTCTCTTTGTTTTACAACCCTAGACAGCAAACAGTAATGGTGATATAGAGTCTAATTTAGGTTCGTAACAATACAGGTAGATTGAATCTAACATAATATTCAATAAATTGAGTGAGAATTTAATCCCTTATAAAGAGATCCTATTCGTGTAATCGGGTCTATACATATTTAAGTAACAAAAAATATGTAGACTAAGAACGAACTTTTATTTTCATATGTTCGTTTGGGTTGCGATAACTGTGTTATTTTGTTGCATCGTTTCTGCTTCAATAATTATTAATCTCGTGTAGTGAGATTATCACATTTAGTTAGTTTTTAAAATAGTCTTAAGTCACATTATTTTTGTTTCATATAATAGCTGAATGGGTGACGCATTAGATAGGTGTGTGTGTATGCACCAATAGAATCACGCTTGGGCCTTTCTAAAAGAGGCCGTTTCCATGATGACGTATACTCCTTGAGAAAGGGCGGAGTCCCGAAACGCGCGTCGGAGTGTAAGGCTGCTCACTGAACCGCTTGTCGATACAAGGACTTTGATGCAAAAAGATTACAGAAAAGAGCCGTTGTTCCATAAAGACATAAGACCGAATCAAGTGTTTGTTCTCCCGTCCGCATGAGTGGATAAAAGTCGGGGGCATCTCCATTTATTCAAAAGGATGTGAAATCGCAAGTATTATAAAGCTAATTAACATGCATGTTCTAACTGGCCAGCTTCTATACTAATACAGACGCAATACAGATGATTGGTGATACACTTGCTGATTTAACACACGGCTTCTACCACATTAGAGACGCTTTAATTCATTAACACTCTAATACTGGGAAGGGTCAGAAATTTTATGCATATGTTACAACATGAACTGTTAGAATAGTCAAGCACCGATACCCGGGCTGAATACTACCCAACCGCAAGTGTGGTTTAAAGAGGGGAACTTGGAAAGAGCCTTGGAGTAAATTGAGTGTTAACATAAAGTTGAATGCATATGCTGGATGAACTAATGGCTTTCTGTCTTGTCCTGCACTAACCCATAAATGTGCTTATACTCATCATAAAAAGGTGTATGCTGAACAAGGGAATGATTACAGAGTTCAAAATGTTATTCAAATCTCATGTATAAGAAGATATATTTGTAATCGAAAAGAATCTTTTTACAGCAACCATATCTGAAAAATTGCATCAAAGATTTTAAATTCAAAACAACTGTGAAAGTTCTGCATGTCTAAGGGACTGTTCACTTTTTCATCTATATGAACTTTCTAAGACATTAATAGCGGTTTTCTGAGAGCCTTGGTTGATTCTTCCAGGGACGCCTGGGTTGAATCCTATTGTTTTATGAATGAAAGTAGTTTGCATGTGTGGATGGACTGAAAGTTGTGGATTCATATCATAGAATTGTTATTAGATACTTTATAATAAATTGCATTTACACTTTTGCTAAATTGAGGTGTGCTGAGTTCCTTTTTTTGTTTTTTTGTTAAAACAAAAAGAAGTTTGGTGGATCAAGAAATTAAATACATTGTACCCTTATGGTCTGAATAGGGACTACGATTTGTATTTGTTTTTATAAATTTTGATAGGGTGTTATTCTATATGGTACCACTAGAGGCCACCAATAGAAAAAGTAATATGTATATTAATTTGCCTGGATAGGCATGGGTTAATTCAATTAAGAATGTGAGCTGAAATCTGATTGGTCAAACCACCCTTTTTAAATGTATGTTTTACTGTGTTTTAACTATGCATGATTAAGGACCATGTAGGTCCGAAACGTCGCTGTTTTATTGTTGTGATATCTCCAATAAAGAAATAATTCACCTTTAAGAAAATTGATGCAGTGGTGCTGTTACTTTCTACATATGGACTGTATCTATTTGGGTTTTTGCTGATAGCCCATTGTAACGAGCACACAGCCAGGTTAAAGCAATTCAATAAGTGCTGGACTCTATCTGTTTATTTTGTATATATATATATATATATATATATATATATATATATATGTGTGTGTGTGTGTGTGTATTTCTATGTGTGTACATATGTATTTATATATATATATATATATATATATATATATATATATATATATATATATACACACATAAATACATATGTATACATATAAAGACATATATAGAAGTGCAATGGAGGCCTTTGCAGTCAAGTAGATGAAAACATAAAAAAGCATATGTATGCAACATTCGTTTAATTTTTATTAAAGTGTTATGCTGTGTATTTACTGTAAATATTTCACTTTCTAATGTTCTGAATATAGCAGAATGTGTTCTAAGTATTTATAAATATATATTCCTATAAATATCTGTATATATTTATATCTATATATATATATTGTATTATACATAAATAGAACATATTCTGCTATGTGAAGAACATTGGAATGTGAAATATTAATATTTTCATGTCGGGTTAGCTTACTTGAATATGCAATTGGGTTTGCTCCTTTGACTTCTATTGGGGAATATGTTAACACAGTCACAATATTCTAACTTTGTCTTTTTTTGCACAAGTCAGGTTAGTGCAAGGGGGAAAACTTTTTACTTTCAACTTGTAATACGAGCTCTACCTGACGCACGCAAAAATCGTACTTCTATCTAAGTTAGCACGCGAGCGGAAGCGCTAAGTACCACTCCACTTGTAATCTGGCCCTTTATGGGTAGATTAAATGTTGAATGTCTTAAAGAGATCACCTGCAACAACCAGTTGCGTATGTTTTTCATTAATTAGGGGCTGTACCCTACTATTTATGTTGACATTGCAAGTATTCACCTGTCCTAAAGCCTCTGGTTGTTTGCAAACACTCAAAACTAAAGTATTCAAGACACTTTCCAACCTGCTAAATATTGAATGAAGCGATTTTAAAGGGACATGAAACCCAATTTTTTTATTTTGTGATTTAGAAAGAGCACATCATTTTAAACAACTTTCTAATTTACTTCTATTATCTAATTTGCTTCATTCTCTTGATATCACTTGCTGAAAAGCATATCTAGATATGCTCAGTAGCTGCTGATTGGTTGCTGCACATAAAGGCCTTGTTTGATTGGCTCACACATGTGCATTGCTATTTCTTCAACAAAGGATATCTAAATAATTGAGCAAATTAGATAATAGAAGTAAATTGGAAAGTTGTTTAAAATTGCATGCCATATCTGAATCATGAAAGTTTGAATTTGACTAGACTGTCCCTTTAAGACCAGTTTCCTCCTAAAAATTATTATACAGTTTGGATCTCAAAGGATATCATCAGACTGCATTGCTCTAAAATAAAATTCTGTTACTTTTAAGTAGATGTTGACTACAGCACATCTATGTCTAATTTCTTTATTCTTAAGCCCTTTGTTCAAAAAATTCTCTCTTTTTTCTCTTTACTCATGTCTGGGGATCTTGAAATAGTTGGGCCAACATATGGCTGTTCATGCCACTAAAACTAGTTATACTACACTGCACAAACATACTTCCCAATAGGTATGTGCATTCAGATGCTTTGTTAGAATTAAAATGCAGAACAAGGTGACTGCTCAGGGCATTTGGTTCTTTTCACAGCCGGGTTCCTTCTTGTGAAAGCGCAACACACTAAGATCTGGATTTACACAGATCTGGATTTACACAGATCTAAGTGTGTTGCATTTTCACAAGAAGGAATACGGCTCCACAAAGAACCAAATGCTACAAGCAGCCACCTTCTTTCACATTCGTCACCAGCGTTTGAAAAAAAAAAAAATCTCCAGGGACACTTTGCAGTAGAGCTACGCCCATGTATGGTTTTCATAACCCCATCCACTCCTATCTACCCAAAACAAGCACAAATAATTCTACTAGTAAAATTTAGCCACACTGATTGCTTAAGGGATAGGAAAGGCACAAGTAAACTTTCATGATTCAGATAGAGCAAGTAATTTTTAAATTCACTTATACTTTGTTCCTTTGTTGAAAATAATATATACATATCTTAGCAGTTGCAGTAAACTACGGGTAGCTAGCTGTTAATTGGTGGCTATGCACATTTGTCTTTTGTCATTGACTCACCAGATGTGTTCAGCTTATATATATATATATATAAGTGCATTAGAACCCTTTGCAGTAAAGTAGCTGAAAACATGAAAAATCATATTTATGCAATATTCATATTTAATAAAGTGTTTTACTGTGTTTGTACTGTAAATATTTTACATTTTAATGTTCTTCACATAGAGGAATAGGTTTTTCACGTTTTGCTTGCAACTTTTGCTTTTCGGGCCTCGATTACATGTAGAGAGCTAGAAGTAAGCATTTTGCGTGGGTCACATAAAAACACACACATATATATATATATATATATATGTATAGATATATACCGATATATATATATATAGGAATATCTATTTATAAACACTTAGAACATATTCCTCTATGTGAAGTACATTGGAATGTGAAAAATGTACATTAAATACATTGTTAAACACTTAATTAAATATGAATATTGCATAAATATGATTCTACATGTTTTCAGCTATTTGACTGAAAAGTTCTCCAATACACGTGTATATATATATATATATACATATATAAGGAGAAAAAAAAGTAAGTAAAAACACAAACTTAAAAAACTGCGCACACTATATATACTCAAAAACAATACAATGAAGTAAATGCACCATAATATGCACATAAAATGAAAAAGTGATTTGTAGGCGTGTTTTTTCTTTTTGAATTTTGGGACGCGTTTATTCATAAATAGACCAGTTGGCTTGGTGGGCGATTACGAAGCCTCTGACGAAGCGGTTACTACCGTGAAATGTGTAAGGCCACATCCACCTTTCGCCACGGTGCAAGACGCCGACGAGCTGAGCTGGATACATTGTAACAGTTTGAAGTTGCTCTTATTTTAGAGATTGACACTTTATTTTGGCATTTGTTACCATCATTACACTCAGACTGGGAACCTTTGGAATTAAAGCTGCCAGGGCGCGGACTCCTACCTGTCAGGGTGCCAGGAATCAGACTGAGACGAGAAGTGCAAAAATAATCACACCTTTATTAATAGCAAAAAATGATAAAAAGTCCACAAGTCAAATAACAAGCCAGGAATCAAAACCAGAGCTGGTAGTCAGACGAGCCGAGTCAGGAGCCAAAGTGAATAGTCAGACAAGCCGGATTCAGGAACAAGGAAAACAGCAGAGTCAGGAACAAGCCAGGGATCAGGAACCAGGAAGGACGTCAGGCAGCCAGGTAATACACAGGAACTCTCACAAACAGGTCTGAGACAACGCAAAGGCAAAGCATACTGAACAGAGGCCCTTTAAATAATAAGTGATGACATCACAATTCTGAGACTGCATCCTGTCTCACATGGATGATGCACACCAGTCTGGCCATAAAAGGAAGTGCAGGAATTGAGCAGCATCCCCCACAATGCACCATAGTAAGGAAGAGAGGTGAGTAAAATGGCTGCCAGCAGCACATGGCAAACACAACAGGGAAAAAAACCTGACAGTACCCTCCCCTCAACGACCCCTCCCCCGTGGAAGGACAAAAGGCTTATTGGGGAAACAGGCATGGAAGGCACGGAGGACGGCGGGAGCATGAACATCAGAGGAAAGAACCCAAGAATGCTCCTCCGGACCGTAGCCTCTCCAGTGAACCAAATACTGTACACGGCCCCTGGACATACGAGAGTCAATAATGCTGCTTACCTCATAGTCCTCATGGTTGTCAACAAAGATAGGATGGGGACAAGGCAACACAGTGTTAAACCGATTACAAACCAATGGTTTCAAGAGGGAGACATGAAAAACATTGGAGATGCGCATAGCAGGAGGAAGGTCAAGAGCGTAGGCCACAGGATTAACCCGTCGGAGTATTCGAAAAGGACCAACATAATGGGGAGCCAATTTATTGGAAGGCACACGAAGGTTCAAGTTGCGGGAGGACAGCCAAACTCTCTTACCAACCTGGTAGGTGTAAGGGTTACTGTTCACATTCCTACTGACTATGTCCATTTAAGACCTTCCCTATATTAGGCACCTCCCTCCAGCACTCAATGCTGGTTAATTGAGTTATTTTCCTAGCTTCAGACTCTCAGTCAGTGTAATCCTCTAGCTGAAGTCTTTACCTTTTGACCGCCTGAGAAGATTGCTCATCTCTCCGTGACATCAAGTTTTGCTTGCACCTTGCAAGCTGATAACGCTTACTACTTGCTCTGCAACTATCTTACCCGCAGGACATTCCATACAAGTTTACTTGCCTGCCGCTTCCTCAGTACCCTAGGCTCTGCTGCATCTCCGCCTGCTGAGCTCTCCGATAGCGTCTACGTCATCAGCTACTGCAGACAAACAGGTCTCCCACTGTGTCACACGCTGCATCTCCCACCAAACGGAGTGTAAGGTATCCGCTCCAGGATTTACACAGGTCAGACTTATATTTACCTTTTATACATTGACATCGCAGCCTCATGTGAACTCTAACTACCATTCTAAGCAGCGCACTAACGTATTTAACAACTTATAAGAGGGATTCTTGCTTAACATATCTTTACTGCCTAGAAAGACGATTACAGCTCAAGCAGTTTCTAACCTGTCTCTCATTTGGGCACATATTAAAACATTAGAAAAGCATTCAATAACCATCCATCCTGCTTCTCTAGTGTAACATTAACTATTTTAAAGGGCTTGTTCAAAGTTTCCTGCTGTTATAAAACTACTAGTATACAGTACAAATCCTGCCATTACAGTAGGAAGGTGCGGGCAGACGCCTACGATCACCCTGGAACTTTTGGCGCTGCATAGAACGATGAAGGCAATCCTGAATCTGCACCCACGTCGAACAGAGTTGCCGGAGATGCTCCTCCAAAGCCAGAATACCCTGAGACATGAATGAATCGGGCAACAAGGATAGTTGAAACCCATAATTCGCCATGAACGGGGATATCTTGGAGGAAGCATTAATCGCACTATTATGAGCAAACTCTGCCCAAGGTAACAGTTCAGACCAATTATTGTGGTGATCTGAGACATAGCAACGGAGGAACTGTTCCAGAGCTTGATTAGACCGTTCCGCAGCCCCATTGGATTGAGGGTGATATGCCGAGGAGAAGGAAAGCTGGATCCCCATTTGAGCACAAAAGGAACGCCAAAATCTGGAGACAAACTGACTACCCCGGTTCGACACTATCTCCTTGGGTAACCCATGTAAACGGAAGACCTCCTGGGCAAAAATTGAAGCAAGCTCCTGAGCGGTAGGCAGCTTCATCAAGGGAATGCAATGTGACATTTTAGAAAAACGGTCAACCACCATAAGGATAACAGTATTGCCATTGGAAACAGGGAGCTGGACAATGAAGTCCATGGAAAGATGTGTCCAAGGACGCTCACCATTAGCAATAGGTTGAAGACCCACAGGAAGACGTCGAGGAGTCTTATTCTGTGCACAAACTGAGCAGGAGGCAACATACGCAGCAACATCAGAACGAAGACCTGGCCACCAGAATTGTCGAGTGACAGACCAAATCATTTGGATCTTGCCTGGGTGACCTGCGGCTTTAGGATAGTGGTAAGTGTGCAAAAGTTTAGTTCGAAGATTCTCAGGAACAAAACACTTACCACTAGGTTTCTCAGGAGGTGCATTGGTTTGTGCAGCCAGGATCTCCTCCCTCAAGGGAGAAGTCAAATTAGTACGTATGTTAGCCAAAATATGGTCAGGAGGTATAACAGGAGTAGGTACAGACTCCTCCTTGGACAGAGCTGAAAATTGTCGAGAGAGGGCATCAGCCCTAACATCCTTACTACCAGGCAGATAGGAGACCACATAATTAAGCGAGACAAAAATAGCGCCCATCTGGCCTGTCGAGGCGACAAACGTTTTGCTTCAGATGGATAAGTTAAATTCTTGTGGTCAGTAAGAATGAGCACTGGCACGCTAGTACCCTCGAGAAGATGCCTCCATTCCTTAAGTGCCAAAATTATGGCCAGTAATTCCCTGTCGCCAATTTCATAATTGCACTCCGCTGGAGACAATTTCTTAGAGAAGAAACCACACGGATGCAAGGAACCGTCAGTCGTAGGACGTTGAGACAAGAGGGCACCTACTCCAGTCTCAGACGCATCGACCTCAAGAACGAAAGGCAGGACAGGGTTAGGATGAGCCAGAACTGGAGAAGCAGCAAAGGCAGTCTTAAGACTATCAAAGGCCTTAATGGCAGTAGGTGACCAATGGAGTGGATCATTCTCTTTACAGGTCATGTCTGTGATAGGTTTGACCAAGGAAGAAAAGTTTTTAATAAACTTTTTATAGTAATTGGCGAACCCCAAAAAATGTTGAATAGACCGAAGACCAACTGGGCGAGGCCACTTCAGAACTGCAGATAACTTGTCAGGATCCATGGAGAACCCTGCAACAGACATAACATAACCTAGGAAGGTTACTTGAGTCTGATGGAACTCACATTTCTCGAGTTTACAAAACAGGCCGTTCTCACGTAGTCTCTGAAGAACCCGTGTAACATCAGAACGATGAGCCTCAAGTGTGGGTGAGTGTATGAGGATGTCATCTAAGTACACCACTACACAATGTTGCAACATATATCGTAGGACATCATTAATAAATTCCTGAAAAACAGCAGGAGCATTACATAGGCCAAAGGGCATTACAAGATACTCATAATGCCCACTCCTGGTGTTAAATGCTGTTTTTCCATTCGTGGCCCTCCTTAATGCTAACGAGATTGTACACTCCTCTCAAATCAAGTTTAGTAAAGACCGTAGCTCCCTTGAGGCGGTCAAAGAGTTCCGTAATAAGCGGAATAGGGTAAGCATTCTTAATGGTAAGACGATTAAGACCCCTATAATCGATACATGGTCTTAACTCGCCACCCTTTTTCTTCACAAAGAAGAAGCCAGCCCCTGCAGGAGAGCAGGATTTGCGGATGATCCCCCGCGACAGAGCATCGGCAACATACTCCTCCATAGCACAATTCTCTGCAACAGACAGAGGGTACACCCAGCCCCGAGGAGGAATGGCTCCGGGTTGGAGGTCTATGGCACAATCGTAAGACCGGTGAGGAGGCAACGTACCGGGACTCACCTTGTGAAACATGTCTAGGAACTCTCGGAACTCCTCTGGCAATTGAGAAACCGAAGAAGTGCACAAGACTTTAACTGGTTTCCAAAGACAAGTGGAAATACATTGCGTGGACCACGACAAAATTTCGGACCTGCGCCAGTCAAGACTGGGATTATGCTTTTGGAGCCAGGGATAACCCAGAACAACCAGAAAATGCAGAGAGTTTATCACCTGCAACTGGAGGGTTTCAAAATGGAGAGCCCCAACAGCCATGGACAACGGAGCAGTTTCGTGAGTAACGAGTGCGGGCTGAAGGGGCCTGCCATCAATGGCCTCAATAGCAAGCGGAAGGGACCGAGGCAAAACAGGAATGGAGTGCTTTGATACAAAAGCACTGTCAATTAAATAGCCTGCAGCACCGGAGTCAACAAGAGCCTGGGTGACTATGGAGGAGTCCACCCAGGAAAGGACAACCGTGACCAAAGGTTTCTCCTTAAGCGGTTCCGGCGACGAGAATAAACCACCCAAGGTCTGCCCCCGACAAGACCTTAGGTGTGAGCGTTTCCCAGCCGTGTAGGACAAGACTTCAAAAGGTGGCCCTGTAACCCACAATGGAGGCAGAGCCCCTCCCTCCTCCCAATGGCCCTCTCCGCCGTGGAGAGACGCGTGAATCCCAGCTGCATCGGCTCAGCAGTACCTGGTGACTCGGGACCAGGAGGCATGGGAGGAGAGGGAGGCATGGGTGGGAATGAACACGTAGGAGACAACGGAACAGGAGGCTTCCGCAAGCGCTCCTTGAAAGAGGGCCTCTCTCTGAGTCTGATGTCAATTAGGATCAAAAAAGACACCAATGCCTCAAGATCCTCTGGTCAATCTCTGGCAGCAACTTCGTCTTTAATCGCATCAGAGAGCCCATGAAAGAAGGCGGCAACAAGGGCTTCATTGTTCCAACCTACCTCTGCGGCAAGCGTACAGAACTCAATAGCATACTGAGCAACAGATCTTGTACCTTGTTGAATGGACATGAGTCGTTTAGCAGCAGAGGAGGAGCGACCCTTAACATCAAATACCCTTCGAAAGGAGGCCACAAATTCAGGGTAATTAGAAATCACAGGTTTATTAGTCTCCCACAAGGGATTAGCCCAGGCAAGAGCTGTGTCAGAGAGTAACGAGATGAGAAATCCCACCTTAGCTCTGTCAGAGGGAAACGCCTGAGGTAACATCTCAAAGTAAATGCCCACCTGGTTCAAAAACCCTCTGCACTGAATAGGATCGCCTCCATATCGCTGAGGTAAAGGTGCAGAACCGGACATGCTCCTGGTAGGCATAGGTGCAGCAGCGGAAACAGGAGCAGCCATAACTTGCGGGACACTTTGGTCCAAATGTGCAGTGCAAGTCAGCAGGGTTTGCAGGGCTAGTGCAAATTGATCCAAGCGGTGATCCTGTACATTCATCCTGGAAATGATGGCAGGTAAAGATGGATTATTAGCACCATCAGGATTCATGGCCTTTGCGTAATGTCAGGGTGCCAGGAATCAGACTGAGACGAGAAGTGCAAAAAATAATCACACCTTTATTAATAGCAAAAAAATAATAAAAAGTCCACAAGTCAAATAACAAGCAAGGAATCAAAACCAGAGCTGGTAGTCAGACGAGCCGAGTCAGGAGCCAAAGTGAATAGTCAGACGAGCCGGAATCAGGAACAAGGAGAACAGCAGAGTCAGGAACAAGCCAGGGATCAGGAACCAGGAAGGACATCAGGCAGCCAGGTAATACACAGGAACTCTCACAAACAGGTCTGAGACAATGCAAAGGCAAAGCATACTGAACAGAGGCCCTTTAAATAATAAGTGATGACATCACAATTCTGAGACTGCATCCTGTCTCACATGGATGATGCACACCAGTCTGGCCATAAAAGAAAGTGCAGGAATTGAGCAGCATCCCCCACAATGCACCATAGTAAGGAAGAGAGGTGAGTAAAATGGCTGCCAGCAGCACATGGCAAACACAACAGGGAAAAAACCCTGACACTACCCGAATTTCCAGTATCGAGGATAGATTCAGACGATTCCTCAGATTATCTAGTGGAACTCTGCTTTATCACCATATTGTGGTGCTCTACGAGCTATACTTACCTCATATCGATTGAGGTTTTGTCCTGTGAGTACCCACCGTCAAAGGAGTTTCCTTGTGCGCTTATCATTTCAGATCTTATCCATTTTTTATTGAACTCCAGTGCTGGTACCGGGGGGTATATCAATAAGCTGCATTCTCTACTTGGATCCAAATTTAAAGGGAAAAAAGACATTGGTCTCCAGATAAAACTTTTCCATTTTATGTGCATATTTTGATGCATTTACCACATTTTATTGTTTTTGAGTATACTGTATATAGTGTGCACAGTTTTTTAAATTTGTGTTTTTACTTACTTTTTTTTTTCTTATTTATTGTTTTACCATACATTTACAGCAGTACCTATAGCATGGCATCTTACCATTATGGAAATTATTTTATCAGAAGAAATACTGAAAGTTTATCCTCAGTGAAGGAAGAGGATTTAGATGTAGATATTGTTGACCCTAAAGAGTTATTTGTAAGCTTAGAAAAATTGAGTAAAAATCTAATTAATCATTACTATGACAAGCATATACTGAAAAAATACTTAAAGAAAAAACTCATCCTTAAAGGGTTACAAATGTATAAAACTGCCATATTTGATTTAGAAGAAGTGGAGTTTAACACTTTTATTACATTTTTAATCAAATATAGGGATATGAAATTTAAAAAAACAACAGAAGAGATTACTAAAATTAGAGAGGAATTAGAAAAACATAAAGGAGATGTTCTATATGAACAACTAAATGAAGATAGGAAACAACAAGTAGGGTTATATGAGATGGAAGTTAAAATTTAGGAAAAATAGAAAACTAAGAAGAGATTGGTTAGACTCAAGGGAGAATACTAATAAAGAAGCAGAAATTGTAGCCCCAAGTGAACCCGTAATAGACACCATAAGAAGAGAGAGGTCATTTTAGACCTGTATACAATAAAACTAATATTGAGAAATTAAATTCTAACGGACAAACTGGGTTTTTTTACACATAAGAAAGATCAGTGAATCATCAAATAGAGAGAGACATACCAATAATTGGTATAGTAATAGAGTACATATTAATGGACAAACAAAAGGAAATAAATATAAAAGCAAATTTTGAAAGAATAAACAAAAAGAGAATAGAGACCAATTTCAAAAACAATATGTGTCCTCAGAATTTGAAACTAGATCTCAGTATTTTCCACATGGAAATTCAAATCATAATCACAATAAGAATAAGAAGGTTTTCTTTAACTCTTTAATGACCAGACCATTTTTCAATTTTCTTACCCTTAATGACAAGGGCTATTTTTACATTTCTGCAGTGTTTGTGTTTAGCTGTAATTTTCCTCTTACTCATTTACTGTACCCACACATATTATATACCGTTTTTCTCGCCATTAAATGGACTTTCTAAATATATCATTATTTTCAGCATATCTTATAATTTACTATATTTTTTTTTATAAAATATGAGGAAAAAATGGAAAAAAACAAACTGTTTCTAACTTTGACCCCCCAAATCTGTTACACATCTACAACCACCAAAAAACACCCATGCTAAATAGTTTCTAAATTTTGTCCTGAGTTTAGAAATACCCAATGTTTACATGTTCTTTGCTTTTTTTGCAAGCTATAGGGCAATAAATACAAGTAGCACTTTGCTATTTCCAAACCACTTTTTTTCAAAATTAGCGCTAGTTACATTGGAACCCTGATATCTGTCAGAAATACCTGAATATCCCTTGACATGTATATATTTTTTTTAGAAGACAACCCAAATTTCACCGCCAAATGCGATCAAATAAAAAACACATATTTTGTAACAAACTTTAGGTTTCTGCAATTATGGCACAAATGGTTGTAAATGCTTCTCTGGGATCCCCTTTGTTCAGAAATAGCAGACTTATATGGCTTTGGGGTTGCTTTTTGGTAATTAGAAGGCCGCTAAATGCCGCTGCGCACCACACGTGTTTTATGCCCAGCAGTGAAGGGGTTAATTAGGGAGCATGTAGGGTTAATTTTAGCTTTAGTGTAGTGTAGTAGACAACCCCAAGTATTGATCTAGGCCCATTTTGGTATATTTCATGCCACCATTTCACCGCCAAATGCGAGCAAATAAAAAAAAAAAGCCTTTACATTTTTCACAATTTTAGGTTTCTCACTGAAATTATTTACAAACAGCTTGTGCAATTATGGCACAAATTGTTGTAAAAGCTTCTCTGGGATCCCCTTTGTTCAGATATAGCAGACTTATATGGCTTTGGCGTTGCTTTTTGGTAATTAGAAGGCCGCTAAATGCTGCTGTGCACCACACGTGAATTATGCCCAGCAGTGAAGGAGTTAATTAGGTAGGGCGCTGGCAGGGTTAATTTTAGCTTTAATATAGAGATCAGCCTCCCACCTGACACATCCCACCCCCTGATCCCTCCCAAACAGCTCTCTTCCCTCCCCCACCCCACAATTGTCCCCGCCATCTTAAGTACTGGCAGAAAGTCTGCCAGTACTAAATAAAAGGAGGGTTTTTTTTATTTAATTTTTTAAAAATAGTTATTCAGCTGTGATGGAGCCCTGCCTTAGCCCCCAACCTCCCTGATCCCCCACCAAATAGCTCTATAACCCTCCCTGCTACTTAATTGCCGCCATCTTGGGTACTGGCAGCTGTCTGCCAGTAGCCAGTTTGCTCCCAAAAACAGTATTTTCAAACTTTTCTGTAGTGTAGCAGCCCCCCCTCAATACCCCCATCCCCCCCTCCCAGATCCTTTTATATTTATTTTTAAAAAAACGTTTTTAACTGTTTTTTTTTTTACTTTTTTTCATTGGTGTCAGTGGCTAATGCGCGCGCACGCCCCGCAAGCCCCCTCGCACGCTCCCGGCACCCAGCGTGCTCATTGCACTTACAGGAACCGGATGCCAGGTAGCGATGGGCCGCCTCCCTGCTATGCTCCCACCCACCAACGAAGTAACAAACGGCACCATCGCTACCGGTGCAGAGAGGGCCACAGAGTGTCTCTCTCTGCATCGGAGGCTTGTAAAAAGGTATTGCAGGATGCCTCCATGTGGAGGCATCACTGCAATACCCTGAGAGCTGCTGGAAGTGATTGCGATCACTTCCAGCACTCTGTTAGACAACTGACGTACCAGGTACATCTATTGTCATTAACAGTTAGTTTTTGCATGACGTACCTGGTACGTCAGTTGTCATTAAGGGGTTAAAACAAAGGAAAACCATAATGAGGGACATAATGAGATTCACTTTAAAACAAAGGAAAAACAAAATGGGGCATATTCAAATATAGAGAAATACACCACTGCCCCCTCTAATACTTCTTCTTTTTTAGAAAGATCCGAAAGATTAATCAAACAACCAATAGAAGGATCTTGGGACACTTCTCCAATAACAAATTACATGACAAGAACAGTCAGACAAAAAAGACCCATAGGGTCTGAAGAGGACAGTGAGGAGGACGAATTGTTCGAAATAAAAAGAAGAAAATAGAACAAATAAAAGAATACACAAAAATCTTAAATTTATCTAAAAGGGAGTTAAATCCGGCCAAATTGAATCTGTTAAGAAAGGGGTTACATTTTGCACCCACTACAGGTCTCAATGATTTTGATCTGTTTATAGACCTTAACAGATTTATTCGCAAATTGACTCTTACTAGACATTTTGAAAAAATAAGAAGGGCAAATCTGAAATAGAAATAAATGTAAATTATATAGATTGTTTAAAAAATCTTTTATCCCTGGAATCTGAATCTGTGGGGGATGATGCTTGGAAAACTGGCCTTGATAAATATACGATTGATTTACTCCGCAATTTGGAGAAAGAAAGCAATAGAGGTACTAAATATGAAACCTTTAGATCAAAGTCTGTATGCTACCCTATCCACTCTCAGGGGAATCATATACCTGTTTTTCATAAGTTAGTTGAAAGAGAACTGATTGACATATGTAAAAGGTCCAGGGAACAAGAATTAATTAGAAAAAGGTCTAATTTAAATTTATTTGAAAAAAGGGCACTTATGAATTTGACTAAAGATAATTTTATAGTCATAAAAGAAGCGGATAAGGGGGGGGAGTATCAAAATCCAAGACAGGGAAGATTATATCGCAGAAGCTAGAAATATCCTTAGCAATAAAAATACCTATATCAAATTAAAACAAGATCCAACAAAAATATATGTAAAAGACATGAAACTACATTTAAGTAAAGCATTAACAATGGGAGTAATAAATAAAGAAAAATTTGATTTCCTATTTCAAGATAACTGCAAGGTGGCTACTTTTTACCACCTCCCAAAGATCCACAAGGATAAAAAAAAAAAAACACCTGGACGACCCATTATAGCCGGATAGATTCTCTTACTTGCAACTTATCACAGTATGTGGATTCATATTTGAAACCAATGGTGTTAGTCCTAAAGTCATATGTAAGAGATACTCCTCATATTTTAACTATAATGGAAAATGTTACATTGGAAAAGAACTATAGGTGGCTTACTTTAGATGTAGCTTCCCTTTATACCTGCATTCCTCATGACAAAGGCATAGAAAGCATAAAATATTCCGTAGAAGAACATGATCATTTACCCAAAAGCCAAAGGATCTTTTTAATAGACTCAATTAATTTTATTTTGGAAAAAAAAACAATTTCTTTTTCCCAAAAGAATATTTCTTGCAGGTAGGGGGCACAGCGATGGGTACTCGCTTTGCCCCCAACTATACTAATCTTTATATGGGTTCTTGGGAGGACCAGTTCATTTGGAACAATAATCCGTTTAAAGATAATATGATCCTATGGAAACATTTTATTGATGATGTTGTGGTTATCTGGAAGGGTGATGAGAGCTCTGTGGAGGATTTTTTTTAAATATGTGAACAAAAACACTTTTAACTTGAAATTCACCAAGAAACAGATGAGACACAAATAGAATTCCTTGACATCATCCTAACCCATAAAATGAACGTATAATTACAACTCTTTATGGGAAGAAGACAGACTCGAACAGTTATCTCTACACCTCAAGTGGCCATCATAAAACATGGATAAAAAATATAATGGCCAATTTCAGCAGGTGAGGAGAAACTGTTCGAGTCTGGAGACCTTCAAACATGAATCTGTGAAATTAAAAACTAAATTTACAGCAAAAGGTTATTCAGATATGATTATAGAGGATGGATATAGACGAGCCAAACAACTAGGTATACCGTCTATATTAAAAGCACAAAAATCTAAACCACATTTAACAGGCAACCTATTTTTGACCAAAGATAACAATGCGGCCAGCCGGCCAGTAATATATGACAAGTCATAGATAAACACTGGCATATTCTCTTACAGGATCCTATCCTGAAGAGAACCATAGATATCAAGCCGAAAGTGGTTTTTAGAAAAAATAAAAATTTAAAAGATATACTTGCCCCTAGCTACCTAATAGTTAAGTCAACCAAGGTAAACTGGCTAAATAAATCTAATACTGGATTTTTTAGGTGGAATAGAATTTTTTTTAATACTTGTCACTTGATTACAAGTGACAATAAACATGTAATTTCTACAGTTATTGATTTTAAGAAAAATATCATTTTAAATATGAATTGTCACTCTAAGTACGTAGTATACGTACTAGAGTATTCCTACAAAATGCAGTATGTAGGAAGGACTAAAAGAACGGTCAAGAGGAGGGTTATGGAACATGTTACTAATATAGAAAAAGGAGATGTGTCTCATGGGGTGATGGACCATTTTAGAGAATTTCATAACAATGATCCCTCAGAACTCAGATTTAAATCTATTGAACAAGTTATCTTAGATGAGAGAAGAGGTAATAGATTACTTAAACTTAGGCAGCGAGAGACATACTGGATCCACGCTTTGCAGACTATAGAACCCCTGGGTATGAATAGAGAATTGGATATTCAGGCATTTCTCCTTTAGATGAATCATTTTCAAAATGATTTTTACTTCTTCACCCTCTCCCCTCTTTTTAGGGAATCTTTATTCTCACTTTTTTGGGAGTATCAATTTAATTTACATTAAGTACATTTTTATGAATTTTAGATATTATAATATGATGTGTGTTCGTTTATATTAGATTATTTTATCTCCTCATGTCTTATGTATTTATATGAGAGTTTGGTTAATATTGTTGTTAGATTTTACTATTTTTCTATATAAAGTATTAGAGATTTTTTATTGTGTAAAGATTACTATGTATTTTTAAATGTGGTCTCTCTGGATCCAATAATGTAGAAAACCCCATAAATTCATGTATGTATTTCCAGCATCAATTTTGTTTACGCTACTTTGTATGTATTTTCTGATAGAGAAATCTTGCACCGTGACTTAAAGGTGATTTGTAGGCGTGTTTTTCTTCCCTTTTTGAATTTTGGGACGTGTCTATTCATAAATAGACCAGTTGGCTTGGTGGGAGATTACGAAGCCTCTGACAAAGTGGTTACTACCGTGAAACGTGTAAGGCTACGCCCACCTTTCACCACGGTGCAAGATGCCGACAAGCTGAGCTAAGTTGCTCTTATTTTAGAGATTGCCACTTTATTTGGGGATTTGTTACCACCATTACACTTGGACTGGGAACCTTACGCATTAAAGCTGTCACGGAGTGGACTCCTACCCGGATTTCCAGTATCGATGATAGATTCAGACGATTCCTCAGATTATCGAGTGGAACTCTGCTTCGATCTATACTTACCTCATATCGATTGAGGTTTTGTCCTGTGAGTACAAACCGTCAAGGGACGTTTGTGTGTTTGTTTTCTATACACTTTTAATAAATTGGATAACACTAAGAAGAGTTTCCCTGTTCGCTTATCATTTCGGATCTTATATATACATATATGTCTATATATACATGTGTAATTTTGTGTTTATATGTCTGTAATTACATATTTACACATATAAATACATATGTACATACATGTAAACACACACACACATATATATATATATATATATATATATATATATACAAATTAAAAAAAGGTAAATATAGTGATACATAATAATAGCACTATTTAAAGACTGTGTATGTATGTGTCTCTACGTTAAAGCCCTTTGCCTGCCTTTTTTTTTCTCTAACACCTGAGAACTCATATGTTTGAGCCCTTATAACTTTTTTATGCAATTTTGTAAAATAATTTTTATCAGATAGTGTTATTATGAGTGTAACTACTTTTTTTAGTCGAACGTAACATTTAACCAGAGCTCTGAAGTTGTGCTATCCTGACACGCGTTAAATTTAATTGCACTTAAGCGAACACATTTACTTTCAACTCATAATACTCGCCCCACTTTCGTTTTTGCTAGAGCACAACTGTTACCACGCCACTCTTAATCTAGCCTTAAGGTGGTAAATTAATCACTTCGTATTTAGTGATGTTTTTAACAAATCTCAAATAAAGAAGTATTTTACTATAGTTAGCTTTTTAATTTGCGAGAACACTTCAAGATAAACAATATAATACATTTGTGCAAACTCCGTTACAAACCAGTTCAGATACCAAGACAAAATAATATTAATAATCTTAATACACATTTAGGTTACAGAACTCATCTCTGGAGATCCTACTGAACAATACAACCAAATAACTGGCTGTTTGTCACAGTAGGAACAGATGAAAACCAATAAGCAATTAAACATTTTCAGCTATAGCGCCAGCAATTGCAGAGGTGATACAAGGAAATGGGAAAGCGAAATTACCTTTTGATCTGTTACAAAGACATTTCACTGTCTGTTCAATCAGACCCGGTAGACACCTATTATTGAATATCTATAAATTTAGGCCGATAAACATGAAGCATGTATAAAATGTATGAAGACTATTACAATTTTAAAGGGTCACTGGGAGATGCAGTTATAACTGCCTGGAGCAATAATGGAAAAGTAATAAACATAATTCGTAGTTTTAAATAACGTACATAAAAAGATAAGAGTTTCCTTACCAGAGGGACAACCATTTCAAATGTGTGTCATTTTATGGAGCTCATTGACTTAGCTATAATATCTAATTGGGAAGAAGCATTCACATTATCAGTTAATATAACCTACTGACATTCTGACATAAACAACAAGTATGAATTAATTGCTAAAATGTCATAGGACTTAGCAAGAGCACAATGTTATGGGGAGAATGTAAACAATATTGATAAGCAAGTCTTGCAAAAATACGTATTTTGTTACATATTGTGTTTTCTGCTCATAAAGATTTAAAGGTCCATTAAATACAATATAATTGCATAATCAACAAGTGTATAATAAAAAAAGAAAATACAATAGCACTTACTCAGAATTTCAAATGAAATTCTGACGAATTTCCAAGTTTACTTCATTTTGACTTTAAGGTCCCTTTAACTACCAGAATCTGACTTAGTTCAGAATACCTTGGAAGTGACAATAGCCAGGACATTGCTGGGGATGCCGTATTGTGATTGATATTATGAGGCTGCTGCAATGCTGACCCCTTGGGTGTCAGTAAGGACTGAACCACATTTATTTTATTATTAAGGCTTAGTTGTAAGCTCTACCACATACCTCTCAACATTTCCTTGATCCAGTCAGGTACCAGGTGGCTTAGACCAGAATTTCTCAACCGCGGTCCTCAATTTGCCCCGACAGGCCAGGTTTTAATAATAGCTGAACAAGAGCACAGGTGAAATAATCAGCTGATCAGTAACCACGGTAACAAACCTGCTACTTTCAGCTGTGCTTTAGTTCAGCTATATTAAAAACCTGGTCTGTTAGGGGTACTTGAGGACTGTGGTTGAGAAACACTGGCTTAGACTGAGACAGGGAGACCCACCAGTAGCAGGAGTTCTCTGGGTGTAGTTGTGATGGCCAATTGAGGTAAGGCAGACTGTGGGCAGGGACGGAGCAGAATGGCGTTCTGACTTGTTGGTCCCTAGTTTCACTTCTGGAAAGAACTGTGGGAGGGTCAGCAGGACAGTGCTCCCAAACTGTGGTAATCCTGCAGGATCCAGAATGGTTGGGTACATTATAAAAAATTATAAAACATTAATAAATGCAACATTTTCTTAAATAAGGAGGTTAATGTATCCTTACTAGATGTATTAACTAGCTTTTATAAAGCAAAAGCTTGGGCTGCCTCATAATACCAATAATGGCCAAAAAGTGTTGCCACATGTTCTGTAAAAAAAATACCTGCCATGCTCATTAGAATACATTTGCATACATAATTATGCAGCATACATCAGGTACCAAATGTGCTATCATTTATTTTAAATGATCATTAGTTTCTAATTATATTCCAACACACTTAGAATAAGTTTTACCATGATAGCATCTTTTTGTCTATTCTTAATCTTTTTTTTTTTTCTCAAGCTTAAAAATACCGACCATATTGGTAAAATTCCTGCTGGGGGGCAATGCTCATGGCCAGACTGGGACCAAATATAGGCCCGGGTATTTTAAGCCTACTCTGAGCCTACCTAGCTATGCATTATAACAAAGGATAACAAATGAACAAAGCAAGTTAAATAATAGTAAGTAAATTAGAATGCTGTTTAAAGTCTATCTGAATTATTTACACTTAATTTTAACTTCTGTCCCTTTAAGTTGTAAAAAAAAGTAAAATGTAATTAAAAAAAAGCTATTAAAGTTTACATTTAAATACATTATAATTGCTTGTTGCTCATCAGCCTGTGTCACAGTCACTCAAAATAGCAGACACCTGAGCACTTGTCATCACACGTAAGCTGCACTATCAGAGAGAAATAACACAAAGACATTCACAGGCACCCATATGCACACAAAAATGTGCCCATATATCTACAATCTCTTAAAAGCTTTCACCATCAACAGATACCATCAAGAGGAGCTGCTTCTGCGTGAATGCCTTCCTTCCCTTGGTTAGTCCATGCCAGATAATATGCATTTGTGCAGCCTTCTTGAATAATTATTGTGGAAGATCTTTATGTAAAGCAACACTGCAGAAGCCATCTTGGAAATCCTGCCACCATAAAAGAAAGTTCATATACTTTCAGTTCACTGTGAGCCCTCTTTGCTGTTGGGGGTTGGGGTAGATACACAGAGGGGCCAGACATGATCCAGATGGCGCTCAGGCACCACTTGTAGAAATGTCACTACAGACTGAAGGGCCAGAAGAGGCCCCTATGCCCTATGCTCAGTCCAGTTAATCGCCAGTGAGTATTTTGCTGTTTATTATGATTACTAATTCTGAGCTGAACATGGTCCTGTGAGCCAATCACGTTTAATTTATCACTAGCCGCGTTTAACATTGGAGCAGAAGTGCGCTCAGGAACTGGCTATAATTATTGTGGGGGTTAAACACATAGATAAATGTAAGCAATAGTGCAATAAGTACATGCTCTTACACAAAAGGCCCTAAAATATAAATTGGTCATTTATATTTGTTTATGTATTTTTAGTTTTAATTATAACATCTGAAATTTCTGAAATACATTAAGTGGCCTTGAGTATGACTGATGTAAATATGGCAAATTTATGAAAAGGTTGGACACCCTTTTCTTAACCTGTATTGAAACAATAGTCACAGTATGTTAGCCCCCCCCCCCCCCCCAAAAAAGGTGGTTATATTCAGATAATTCCTCTTACAGTTACTCACTATCTCCCACAATAAGAGACAGCTATTATGTGACAATTTCAGTACAGCACCATTCTCAGTACAAAATGACTTCGTATATTCCTGAGACCAGAAAAGCATTTATAGCTTTTTGAAAGTTGAATCCTTTACAATCTCAAAAACCTTTTGGAAAGTTAGATGAGTTTAAAAATGAACAAGCATAGTCAGGCTAGATCAGTTGATGAAGCAGGAAATCATTTTTCTGCAATTGTCTTACTAATGAAATAACACTATTGTTACCTGAAAGATGACAGAAAAAATGTAAGGAATATAAACACAATTGTCTGGGGAAAGTAGGCAGAATTATGACAAACACTTATATGTCTAGCTCACTAAATTACATAGTGAAACACAATATATAATGATTCCCAGAGTCACATTAATCTGGATAAGAACAGTAACAGATGCAAGGAACAGTTCTTATTTTCTAATCTACTACATTACATTTAAGGTATTATAACAAAACTAGAACACTTTATTCTATTTCCTGTAATCATAGAAGTTGAAGGAGTCAATTCTGTAAAATAAAATGTTGTTTTCAAGAACATTTTTTTATTTATTCAGAAATTCAATGGCATAACTTTTACTGACAAATCTTAAACAGATGTGGGTTTGTTACCTTTTTACAGTTTAAATTCCTTTAAATTAACTAAAACTGTCATTTGTAAACATGGGCAGCTGCAAACACGTGTCTAGGTGGGAAGGAACTAAAAAGAATATTTACCCAAGACAAACAGGGTTACTTTAGAGGCCATCCTATCAAACTACTTTAGAAGTCATCATCAGGCTTGTAAAGTCATCAGCTAACGTTAAATATTTCGGCCTGTGGTCGTACTTCAGGATGGCTTTTGATGACCAGTCTGGAGTCATTGGTTGCTTCAGAATAACTACAGGAAGGCTGGAATAATAATCAGATGATTTTTGGAATGTCTGGGATATAAAAAAAAGACTTTTCTGGATTTGAATTAAACTTACTAGGGAATATACAGTAGGTCTTTTCATTTGTATTTTTTTTAATGTATAGAGCTGTAATAGAGTTTTAAAAGAATCATTTGATAAATATAGGACTCTCCTCTCTCATGTGAGGATTATAATGTGTGAGTACATTTTGGGAGAGGCACAGTTACCACTTCATGCTATTGCACTATAGCTAGTGTCTATGGAGTTATGGACAGCCATTTTATGTACACCTTACAATATCTAGAGCAGTGGTGGCAAACTTATATTACAAGAACCAAAGGTGGCACACAAAATATTTTTGGTTACACTCCATACCTATGCTACAGGTGGAAAAAATAAAAATTTGAAGTGATTCTCAAAAGCACTTTGCAGCATGGAAAAACATCTGACAGCAGAGTGGCTATTGTAAAAACTTTAATGCAAGTACAAGAACTGACAACAACACAAATTTATACACAGTAGCACCAATGTCTAGATCTCCTGTAGCATATTACTCTGCATGTATTCTAGTGAAAATAAATATTAATTAAGCCTCATATAAACTGACACCCAGTGTGTTTTAGTGCAAAACATACCTAGAGTGTTGGCTGCCCAGTCAATAAAATAATTAGACTCATGTGTGCAGTAAATAGTCTTGAGTGTTTATTTATTTCAGAGCAAGAGACAATGTTTTCTTTTCATTATAGTTGTCCCCACTCTATTTATTTTAAAGCAAATGTTTAATAGGTTAAAATATGCAATTTGTTCATTGACCACATGTCAGGGTGCCAGGAATCAGACTGAGACGAGAAGTGCAAAAATAATCACACCTTTATTAATAACAAAAAATAATAAAAAGTCCACAACTCAAATAACAAGCCAGGAGTCAAAACCAGAGCTGGTAGTCAGACGAGCTGAGTCAGGAGCCAAAGTGAATAGTCAGACAAGCCGAGTTAGGAGCCAAAGCGAATAGTCAGACGAGCTGGAATCAGGAACAAGGAAAACAGCAGAGTCAGGAACAAGCCAGGGATCAGGAACCAGGAAGGACGTCAGACAGCCAGGTAATACACAGGAACTCTCACAAACAGGTCTAAGACAGCGCAAAGGCAAAGCATGCTGAACAGAGGGCCTTTAAATAATAAGTGATGACATCACAATTCTGAGACTGCATCCTGTCTCACACAGATGATGCAAACCAGTCTGGCCATAAAAGGAAGTGCAGGAAATGAGCAGCATCCCCCACAATGCACCATAGTAAGCAAGAGAGGTGAGTAAAATGGCTGCCAGCAGCACATGGCAAACAAAACAGGGAAAACACCCTGACAGTACCCTACCCTCAACGACCCCTCCAAAAGGCTTATTGGGGAAACGAGCATGGGCGGGAGCATGAACATCAGAAGAGGGAACCCAAGAACACTGCTCTGGACCGTAGCCCCTCCAGTGAACCAAATACTGTACACGGCCCCTGGACATACAAGAGTCAATAATGCTGCTGACCTCATACTCCTCATGGTTGTCAACAAAGATAGGACGGTGACGAGGCAACACAGTGGTACACCAATTACAAACCAATGGTTTCAAGAGGGAGACATGAAAAACATTGGAGATGCGCATTGCAGGAGGAAGGTCAAGAGTGTAGGCCACAGGATTGACCCGTCGGAGTATTCGAAAAGGAACAACATAACGGGGAGCCAGTTTATTGGAAGGCACACGAAGGTTCAAGTTGCGGGAGGACAGCCAAACTCTCTCACCAACCTGGTAGGAAGGCGCGGGCAGACGCCTACGATCAGCCTGGAAATTTTGACGCTGCACAGAACGATGAAGGCAATCCTGAATCTGCACCCGCGTGGAACAGAGTTGCCAGAGATGCTCCTCCAAAGCCAGAATACCCTGAGACATGAATGAATCAGGCAACAAGGATGGTTGAAACCCAAAATTCGCCATGAACGGGGATAACTTGGAGGAAGCATTAATAGCACTATTACGAGCAAACTCTGCCCAAGGTAACAGTTCAGACCAATTATTGTGGTGATCTGAGGCATAGCAACGGAGGAACTGTTCCAGAGTTTGATTAGACCGTTCCGCAGCCCCATTGGATTGAGGGTGATATGCCAAGGAGAAGGAAAGCTGGATCCCCATTTGAGCACAAAAGGAACGCCAAAATCTGGAGACAAACTGGCTACCCTGGTCCAACACTATCTACTTGGGTAACCCATGTAAATGGAAGACCTCCCAGGCAAAAATTGAAGCAAGCTCCTGAGCGGTAGGCAACTTCATCAAGGGAATGCAATGTGACATTTTAGAAAAACGGTCAACCACCATAAGGATAACAGTATTGCCATTGGAAACAGGGAGCTCGACAATATAGTCCATGGAAAGATGTGTCCAAGGACGCTCACCATTAGCAATAGGTTGAACAAGACCCACAGGAAGACGTCGAGGAGTCTTATTCTGTGCACAAACTGAGCAGGAGGCAACATACGCAGCAACATCAGAACGAAGACCTGGCCACCAGAATTGTTGAGTGACAGACCAAATCATTTGGTTCTTGCCTGGGTGACCTGCGGCTTTAGGATAGTGGTAAGTGTGCAAAAGTTTAGTTCGAAGATTCTCAGGAACAAAACACTTACCAGTAGGTTTCTCAGGAGGTGCATTGGTTTGTGCAGCCAGGATCTCCTCCCCCAAGGGAGAAGTCAAATTAGTACATATGGTAGCTAAAATATGGTCAGGAGGTATAACAGGAGTAGGTACAGACTCCTCCTTGGACATAGGCGAAAATTTTCAAGAGAGGGCATCAGCCCTAACATTCTTACTACCAGGCAGGTAGGAGACCACATAATTAAACCGAGACAAAAATAGCGCCCATCTGGCATGTCGGGGTGACAAACGTTTTGCTTTAGATAGATAAGTTAAATTCTTGTGGTCAGTAAGAATGAGCAATGGCACGCTAGTACCCTCGAGAAGATGCCTCCATTCCTTGAGTACCAAAATTATGGCCAGTAATTCCCTGTCGTCAATTTCATAATTGCACTCCGCTGGAGACAATTTCTTAGAGAAGAAACCACACGGATGCAAGGAACCATCAGGCGTAGGACCTTGAGACAAGAGGGCACCTACTCCAGTCTCAGACGCATTGACCTCAAGAATGAAAGGCAGGACAGGGTTAGGATGAGCCAGAACTGGAGCGGCAGCAAAGGCAGTCTTAAGACTATCAAAGGCCTTAATGGCAGTAGGTGACCAATGGAGTGGATCATTCTCTTTACGGGTCATGTCAGTGATAGGTTTGACCAACGAAGAAAAGTTTTTAATAAACTTTCTATAGTAATTGGCGAACCCCAAAAAACATTGAATAGACCGAAGACCAACTGGGCGAGGCCACTGCAGAACTGCAGATAACTTGTCAGGATCCATGGAGAACCCTGCAACGGAGATAACATAACATAGGAAGGTTACTTGAGTCTGATGGAACTCACATTTCTCGAATTTACAAAACAGGCCGTTCTCACGTAGTCTCTGAAGAACCCGTGTAACATCAGAACGATGAGCCTCAAGTGTGGGTGAGTGTATGAGGATGTCGTCTAAGTACAACACAACACACTGTTGCAACATATCTCATAGGACATCATTAATAAATTCCTAGAACACAGCAGGAGCATTACATAGGCCAAAAGGGCATTACAAGATACTCATAATGCCCTGCTCCTGGTGTTAAATGCTGTTTTCCATTTGTGGCCCTCCTTGATCCTAACGAGATTGTACGCTCCTCTCAAATCAAGTTTAGTAAAGACCGTAGCTCCCTTGAGGCGGTCAAAGAGTTTCATAATGAGCGGAATAGGGTAAGCATTCTTAATGGTAAGACGATTAAGACCCCTATAATCGATGCATGGTCTTAACTCGCCACCCTTTTTCTTCACAAAGAAGAAGCCAGCCTCTGCAGGAGAGCAGGATTTGCGGATGATCCCCCACGACAGAGCATCAGCAACATACTCCTCCATAGCACAATTCTCTGCAACAGACAGAGGGTAAACCCGGCCCCGAGGAGAAATGGCTCCGGGTTGCAGGTCTATCGCACAATCATAAGACTGGTTAGGAGGCAACGTACCGGCACGCACCTTGTCAAAAACATCTAGGAACTCTCGGTACTCCTGGTAATTGAGATACCGAAGAAGTGAACAGGACTTTAACTGGTTTCTGAAGACAAGTGGAAATACATTGCAGGGGACCACGACAAAATTTCGGACCTGTGCTAGTCGAGACTGGGATTGTGCTTTTGGAGCGAGGGATAACCCAGAACAACCGGAAAATGCGGAGAGTGTATCACCTGGAACTGGAGGATTTCAAAATGGAGAGCCCCAACAGCCATGGACAACGGAGCAGTTTCATGAGTAACGAGTGTGGGCTGAAGGGGCCTGCCATCAATGGCCTCAATAGCAAGCAGAACGGACCGAGGCAAAACAGGAATGGAGTGCTTTGATACAAAAACACTGTCAATTAAATAGCCCACAGCACCAGAGTCAACAAGAGCCTGGGTGACTATGGAGGAGTCCACCCACCCAGTAAAGGACAACCGTGACCAAAGGTTTCTCCTTAAGTGGTTCCGGGGATGAGGATAAACCACCCAAGGTCTGCCCCCGACATGAACTTAGGTGTGAGCGTTTCCTGGCCGTGTAGGACAAGACTTCAAAAGGTGGCCCTGTAACCCACAATAGAGGCAGAGCCCCTCCCTCCTCCTAAAGACCCATTCCGCCGTGGAGAGACGCATTAATCCCAACTGCATTGACTCAGCAGTACCTGGTGACTTGGGACCAGGAGGCATGGGAGGAGAGGGAGGCATGGGTGGGAACGAACACGTAGGAGACAACGGAACAGGAGGCTTCTGCAAGCGCTCCTTGAAAGAGGGCTTCTCTCTGAGTCTGATGTCAATTAGGATCAAAAAAGACACCAATGCCTCGAGATCCTCTGGTAAATCTCTGACAGCAACTTCGGCTTTAATCGCATCAGAGATCCCATGAAAGAAGGCGGCAACAAGGGCTTCATTGTTCCAACCTCTGCGACAAGCGCATGGAACTCCTTGCTGAATGGACATGAGTCGTTTAGCAGCAGAGGAGGAGCGAGCTGGCACATCAAATACCCTTTGAAAGGAGGCCACAAATTCAGGGTAATTTAAAATCACAGGTTTATTAGTCTCCCACAAGAGATTAGCCCAGGCAAGAGCTGTGTCAGAGAGTAACGAGATGAGAAATCCCACCTTAGCTCTGTCAGAGGGAAAGCCTGAGGTAACATCTCAAAGTAAATGCCCACCTGGTTCAAAAACCCTCTGCACTGAATAGGATCGCCTCCATATCGCTGAGGTAAAGGTGCAGAACATGCTCCTGGTAGGACTAGGTGTAGCAGCAGAAACAGGAGCAGCCATAACTTGTGGGACACTTTGGTCCAAATGTGCAGTGTGAGTCAGCAAGGTTTGCAGGGCTAGTGCAAATTGATCCAAGCAGTGATCCTGTTCATCCATCCTGGAAATGATGGCAGGTAAAGGTGGATTATTAGCACCATCAGGATTCATGGCCTTTGCGTAATGTCAGGGTGCTAGGAATCAAACTGAGATGAGAAGTGCAAAAATAATCACACCTTTATTAATAAAAAATAATAAAAAGTCCACAAGTCAAATAACAAGCCAGGAGTCAAAACCAAAGCTGGTAGTCAGACGAGCCGAGTCAGTAGTCAAAGTGAATAGTCAAACAAGCCGGAATCAGGAACAAGGAAAACAGCAGAGTCAGGAACAAGCCAGGGATCAGGAACCAGGAAGGACGTCAGACAGCCAGGTAATACACAGGAACTCTCACAAACAGGTCTGAGACAACGCAAAGGCAAAGCATACTGAACAGAGGCCCTTTAAATAATAAGTGATGACATCACAATTCTGAGACTGCATCCTGTCTCACACAGATGATGCACACCAGTCTGGCCATAAAAGGAAGTGCAGGAAATGAGCAGCATCCCCCACCATGCACCATAGTCAGCAAGAGAGGTGAGTAAAATGGCTGCCAGCAGCACATGGCAAACAAAACAGGGAAAAAACCCTGACACCACATGGTAACCAAAAGGGGATATAACTCCTTTTTTGAAAAAAAGGAGCCTTTTTACAGTGTATGGTTTTATGGACAGAAGTAAGTCTTCCAGAGATTACGGCGTGGTTTCATTAATCTTTCTTTCTTTCTTTCTTTCTTTCTCTAAATTGTTGTATACAATGGTTGAGACATTCATCTATACATAAGTAGGAAAGGGGGAAAGAAGGGACAAGAAGGGGGCTAAATAGCACTCTTGCTAACTTATTATGTGGACTTAAATAATCAGCTCAATGTATAGATAAATATAAGTTTAAAATTGCAAACTTTAATATTATTAGTTTAAAAAAATGGGAAAGGTATACAACCTATAACCTAAAACAAAATAATAGCTACCCTCCACCTATACTTTATAGTAACAAATTGGAAACACTGTAACAACCACCCCCCTGTATTCCTGGCTGATAGCTGAAATTGTCGGCTTCAGGTGCCGGGGGTGGCTAGAGCAGTGATAAAAAAAATTGGTGTTAAAACACAAACGCGTTTCGGCCGCTTTCACAGGCCTTTTTCAATGTGGTTGTTCATAACACGAGTTAGACAAACTGAGTGCTGGGAGCTTTTAAACCCATTATTTCCAAATGTTTGCCCAATAGGAGTATTACATTGATACATGCCCATAAACCAACCTATAGCATGATTGCTATTATATGGAACTGGGCGTTTTATGGGTTGAATGCTCTTGTATTGGTTCTCATACATCTCTCTAACATGAGCCAATCCACACTGAACTAACGTACATGCCCCCAACTCATCCTACGTAAACAATTCTTACATTAGGGGGGTGAACTTAACTTTTAGTGTTATGCAATGATTGGAACATATGACAGATAGAGATATTGGCTGAATTACGAGCTAAACCGCACTGCTAGTAAAATAATTTGACATGCACTTGAATACTAGTGTACCTCGAAAATGGGGTATATTGTGTCTATGACCCATAGACCATTATATACATAGTTGTCTGTACTATGGGATCGATACTGGTAATACAAGTTAGGAAAAATACACTTATATTCTATGGGTTATTATCACTACAGGGAATACATTAATTATGGATCATCTGTCTTTAGTGCTCAAGACCTGGCAGACTACTTTTTAAACAAAACACGTACTAACCGAAGCAACATCCCAACACCAACCTGCAATATTCCATCAACTGGCCCAGTTACTCCCTCTGCATCTTCCATCCAGCCACTGAAAATGAAGTTTCTTCCTTACTATCTTCCTCACGCCTCACTATATGCCCACTCGACCCTATCCCTTCCCATCTAATACCCTCCCTATCTTCCACCCTCACTTCTGCTCTTACCCACATCTTCAACCTATCTCTCTCTTCCAGCTCATTCCCATCTTCTTTCAAACACGCAAAAGTCACTCCCATACTCAAGTCCGCTACCTCAGAGTAACACTTGACTCAAATCTATCTTTCGCCCCCCATATCCAATCGCTTTCTACATCCTGCGGCAACCATCTACGCAATATTTCCAAGATTCGACCTTTTCTGTACGCTAACACCACAAAGCAAATAATCCACTCCCTTGTTATTTCCCGACTTGACTACTGCAATAACCTACTTACTGGCCTTCCTCTTTCCCGCCTCTCCCCCCTTTAATCTGTCTTAAATGCCTCTGCCAGGCTGATCCTCCTTTCCCGTCGCTCTGTATCTGCTGCACCTCTCTGTGAGTCCTTTCATTGGCTCCCCATTCACAGCAGAATTAAATTCAAAATTCTCACCCTTGCATACAAAACACTCACCAACACCACTCCCCTCTACCTATCTCCCCTCTAAGCAACAAGTATACTCCAGCCCGCCCACTAAGATCCAACAATGACCTGCTCCTTGCATCTGCGACTATCACCTCTTCTCATGCTAGACTGTAGGACATCTGTTGTGCAGCACCTACCCTCTTGAACACTCTCCCTCGTGCTGTCAGTCTTTGCCCTAATCTTGTTTCCTTTAAATGCTCTATGAAGACTTTTCTGTTCAGAGAACCCTACCACCCAACTCAATAATATTTCTCTTACCTAACAACATTTCCCTCATCTAACTCTGCATTAACATCTCTTGCAGTCCTCACCTCCTGTTTCTCAACCTCCTACCCTTCTAGATTGTAAGTTCTCACGGGAATAGGGCCCTCAATTCCTCCTGTATGTGTTTGTAAATGTTGTCCTGTCACTTAGAAGTTTTATATAATTGTTTTATTTAAATGAACTGTATCCATAGACAGCGCTGCAGAATATGATGGCGCTTCATAAATAAAGTATAATAATAATAATAATAAATAATAATGCGAGGATAAAACATATCCATCAATACTAACAGTATACGCATTATAACTATGTATGTCTGCGTTACTGTGTATGGTTAAAAGCATGAATTCCTTAGTTTTCCGCTGTCTGGGTGCACATCATAATTTAAAAGGATTATTTCTTCTTAATAATAAATGAGGGAAAGACAATTCAAGCTTATCTAAATATTCAATCATTTGCATGGATTTATTTATTTCTCACCTTAAGACTTATAGAGTATTCATACAGATACAAATACAAGAGGTCATTGCATGGTCCCAATGCCTTGGTGTATTGAGTGATTGATAGTTTATGTGTCTTATTTATACCTGCCATTCTACATATGATCGTTTTTATACTAAGCATATGATGTGATGTGTAAACATAATCTCAGCTAATCAAACACACTAACGATGTTTCTTGCCACATCATTGCATATGGTTCAGATGTTAACACTGCATATGCTATATCGCATTATACATTAATCTTTCATAGTTAGAGATACTGAAATAAGTGCTTTCTTTGGTGCCATTCCTACAAAGAAGTAAAATATGACATTACCATGTATATCAACATGATTCATACATTTCTTTCTTATAAAATATCCTATGTTTTAAATTGTAATGTGGATGATAATAATATAAAATTCCCATTTATTATTGCACTCATGAGGTATTAAAGTATTACTTTCGTATCCTACGTATATTTAGATAATTTTATGCTGCTATGCTGCGTGTGTTACAAATTCTATCAATTTGTTATACTTATTGCTGTGTACTATTATCAATGCGTTTGGATGCTCACATATTGCTTATAATCCAAAGATCATATTAATATTTATATCTATGGCTTGGGCATTATATTGTTATGCTGTTAGTACTTGCAAGTCATTGTTAGTATATTAGATATAGTTACATCACAAAAGTTAATTAAGGCTAAGAATAGTATCCATGACACATATCCGTATGTAGGTAATAGAATACCTTATTCACTGATAACATAAGAAATATATTAACGGTAAAGGCTCATTGTCAATGCACATCATAATTTATTTTTAGGTTTTAAAGAATATAATATATCACATTGGTACTTTTACATGTGATATGACTATTAATATACCATGTCTTGCTAAATCTATTAATGAAGGTTTTCTTTTTAACCGTATATTGACATACTTTACAGTTACCAAATGCTATTGATCCCTTATATAAGGGCGTTTTTTTTGGCATTCCTGTCAAAATGGCTAGTGGTTAACCTATCATTGAGATTATTAGCTTTTCTATAGGTAAAGAGCGGTTAACTAGGTATTATCAAGTGTAGCTGTTCATCTGCATGTAAAACATGCCAGTGTTTCTGTAATATACTGGAAATTTGTGTACTGTGGCTGGAAAAAGTCGATATGAATCTCAGGGGGATAGTATTAGTGACCATTTTTGGGAAATAAAAGTTCGAGCCTATCTTTGTTCAGAGCTTTGTGATGTGCTCTGGCAAGAGACTCCTTAGAGTAGCCTCTCTGAAGAAGTCTTTTTCTAAGGTCCAATGCTGCTATGTTAAAGGATTCCAAAGTGGTACTATTCCTACGTATCCTCAAGTACTCACCCACTGGTAAACTTTTTATAGTATTTGGGTTGTGATAACTATTGGCACATAAAACGTTATTTGTAGCTGTTGGTTTCCTATATGTATCTGTTTCAAGATGGCTATCAACTTTTTTAATAATCAGATCTAGGAATTCTATTTTAAGGTCATTAGTTGTCATAGTGAGAAATAGACCCAAAGGATTAGCATTTAACAATTTGACAAAATCCTGCAGAAGGTCGTTTGGGCCTTCCCATACAAAGAAAATATCATCTATATACCTGGACCAGTGGGAAATATGTTTAGTATAGTGCTGTAGAGTTTCATGAAACACTATAGTTTCTTCCCACAAGCCCAGGTATATATTTGCGTACCTTGGGGCGCATGATGTCCCCATAGCCGTACCACACATTTGTAGATAAAATCTACCATCAAAAACAAAATTATTGTGACTTAAGATGAAATCTAGTAGGTTAATCAGGAATTCATTGGTATCATTACATAAGGTGTCAGTCTTCTCTAGAAAATATGACACTGCTTTACAGCCCCACTGTTTATCAATGCTGGTATAAAGTGACTCCACGTCACAAGTCACAAGTATTGACTTTATGGTTAGTGTCATTTTATCTAGTTTGTTTAATACGTGCATAGTGTCTTTAGTATGGGATGGAAGTGAGTCAACTATGTAACGCAATCTTGTGTCTACATATTTACTTGCTTTCTCTGTTAGAGATCCTATCCTGGAGACAATAGGTCTCCCCGGTGGACATGACAAGCTTTTATGGATTTTGGGCAGCAAGTAAAGAGTGACAATTTTAGGTTGCTTCACTTCTAGGAATTTATATTCTTTTTGGTCAATAGTCAGTAGGGTTATTAAAGAGACTTTTGTAGTTTTTAGAGTTATTGAGTTGTTTTTTGGCCTCTTCTATATACAAAATGAGTAGGCCAAATGACAATATTGCCACCTTTATCACTTGGTTTTATTTGGACATCGGTCCATTTAGTTAAGGCCTTAAGAGATTGTTTTTCTTCCTGGGATAAAGTATCACTCTCATTATCTATACCTTCAGTTAAAGCCAATATTTCTTGACATACCAGGTCTAAGAAGGTAATAGTATTGTGTGATATGCTATTAGGCGGTATAAAATATGATTTGGTTTTTAAGTGGAACGCCAATTATTTATATGAGTCTCAAAGCTTTCCTCATTAGATTTCTCCAGCAAACTGATTAAATCATTCATTGCCAACATATCAGCATTGTCTAATGTCTCTGTCTCAGTGCCAGAGGAAAAATATTTTTTAAGCAGTATTTTACGAGCAAATAGATGGACATCCTTAATATCTTCAAATGTGTCTAAGGTGGGGGTAGGTACAAATGACAAACCTTTTTTGAGGACAGAGATCTGTGTATTAGTGTCTTGTCTGAGAGATTAATTATATTTAATTCTGTGTAATCTAAAGAATATATTTTTTTTGTGTTGGATTTTTTTATTAAATCAGACCTGTCTCCTGGTTCTAGGCTTGTTTGCTCCTTCCCCTGTGGATTCTCTGCCTAAAGGGACTATTTGCATGTGGTGTGATCCTATTTCTCAAAATGGGTTTGGGTCTATTATCATCATCAGAGTTTTCTACATCTGTAGTTTTGCAATCTTTATCTGAGATGTCAGAGTCTATGCTTGCTGTTCTATTGGAGCCCCACATATATACTGCTCCATTAGCATAGTCTGCTATGTCTCTGTCAATTTTTCTCTCTTTTTTATCTGAGATAATTTTTGCAAATCTCTCTACATCTCCTTTAAGTTTCGTATAAGATTTTTGAAAATCCTCTTTTGATTCATGTTCTTTAAGTTCCACACTAATCTTGGAGATTTCCTCCGTTATTTCAGATAGTTTTTCTAATTCATGTTCTATGAGGAACCCCATGAGTTTCAAGCAGCATTCGGTAAGAGCCCCTTCTCATTTTAATTTCATTTCAGGCTTGTAGTCTTGAAAAGAGGAAAACAGTTTGAGGCGTAAGCCCCTGGATATTACATTATTGTCAGTATAAAAATTATACATGCCAATGTTCCACTGTCTCTTTATTTTTTTTTTTCTATTTTTATTTTAATTTTTAAGAGACTTCAACCATTCCCCAGCATACTCATTATCTTTAGTATTCTTGTGTTTAAGATCCACAGTTATATTTTTTTATATCCTCAAACATTCATCTATCACAAAACAACCAATCATGCCTATGGGCTTTTTTACTGCCTATCACCAATATTAGACCCTAGGTCATCTGCCTACCTCTTGCCTTCCCCTCCACAAACACCTAAAGCCACAAAATGATTACAGATTATTAATCAGGATTAAATCTAGGTAATTAAATAGATGCTATTCCCAACATATGGTAATCTCACAAATCTTGTAATCTGTTATGCTCCCTCTTTACTTGGCACTAATGTATGCTTTTTTCTTTTCTGTGTGGATGACTTGATAAACCATGGACAACGCTTCCCATCTTGTTACCAAATACACCCAAAGTTTTTTTTAATGTAACATTTATTTTGCACATGAGCAAAAACCGGATCCATAATGAATGATGTTAGGAAACAATATCACCAAACAGTTACAAACACTGACTTCTTGATCAGTTTTTTTTAAAAATAATAATCACTTTTAAACTAATAAAAAATAGCAACATTGATAACTCAACAGACACACGTCAACAGTAACTTTAATTTCCATGTTCTAATCCCTTAAAAAAGACATGTACACATATTACTATGTTTTTGAGAAAAGCAAGCGAACTGCACACATCACCTATTAATTTTACTACACAGAATAAAAAGGGATCAATCATCATAGAGGCTCTTCAACCTGTGATATAATCCCTGAAAACACAAAACTGACATTTTGTTTGCTGTTAATCATTTTGTTTTCTGATTACAAAATTGTGAGATTAATTACAACATTTTTGGGAGGTAACCATTCCTGGGGTTATAAGTAATACCAGCTGGTTGGGTTGGGATTATGAGCAATGCACAATCCACCCCTATTTATTTACTTTCGTTTCCCAAAACTCAAATGTGAATTTGCAATGTAGAGACGTAGAACAAGGAAAAAGGTAAACGAGAAAGAAAGATTTAAAATAAATGATAAATTAAATTAATTGATTGATTAACTAACTAATTATTTTAGGACTATGAAGTAGAAGATGAGGTTCCCATCATTGGTATTTAGGTTTGAGGTAAACTTGCTCCCCAACACTTTATCATCTAGGACAATCCTATATTTGATTGTTGTCAATCTAAAGGGGCTGACATAGGGAAGTATTGGATGAAATATACTAAGATATCTGAAATGTAAAATATTATATGTTCCCAAAACATGTGTACTGCAACAAAATAAATAAATATGCAATAAAAATGCTCATTGCTATGTAGGTACATTGTACCTGTTGCTACACTGTGCAATTTGCAAGTGATGAAAAATAGGGCAGCTTTAATGTAGCTACAGGTGGGAAAATAATAGCAAGAGATATTAATCAATACAATTCACTATAGGCAATTAAAGGGACACTGAACCCAATTTTTTTTCTTTTGTAATTCAGAAAGAGCATGCAATTTTAAGCAACTTTCTAATTTACTCCTATTATCAATTTTTCTTCGTTCTCTTGCTATCATTATTTGAAAAAGAAGGCAGCTAAGCTTTTTTTTTGTTTCAGTACTCTGGACAGCACTTTTTTATTGGTGGATGAATTTATCCACCAATCAGCAAGGACAACCCAGGTTGTTTACCAAAAATGGGCCGGCATCTAAACTTACATTCTTGCATTTCAAATAAAGATACCAAGAGAATGAAGAAAATTTGATAATAGAAGTAAATTAGAAAGTTGCTTAAAATTTCATGCTCAATCTGAATCACGAAAGCAATTTTTTGGGTACAGTGTCCCTTTAAGCGATACAGCACAACCCTAGTAGGGCTGGCTAACACCTGTCTCTACATTATATTTTATTTTCAGGCTTAAAATGAAATGATCATCTGCATTGACTTTACCTTTACCAAAGTAAAAGCTACCTGCAATTTTACAACAAACCCACTGGTATAGGCACCAGTGCTGTAGCAAGTGGGTCAACAGCTCCTATCCTAGCTAGTCTTAAAGGGACAGTCAACACCAGAATTTTTGTTGTTTAAAAAGAAAGATAATCCATTTATTACCTATTCCCCAGTTTTGCATAACCAACACAGTTATAATAATGCAAGTTTTACCTCTGTAATTACCTTGTATCTAAGCTTCTGCTGACTGCCCCCTTATTAGTTATTTTGACAGACTTCCTTTTTATCCAATCAGTGCTCACTCCTAGGTCACTTCACGTGCATGAGCTCAATGTTATCTATATGAAACGCATGAACTAATGCCCTCTAGTGGTCAACATGCATTCAGATTAGGGGCAGTCTTCAAGGTCTAAGAAATTAGCATATGAACCTCCTAGGTTTAGCTTTCAACTAAGAATACCAAAAGAAGCAAAGCAAAATTGGTGATAAAAGTAAATTTGGAAGTTGTTTAAAATTACATGCCCTGTTTAAATCATGAAAGTTTTTTTTGGACTTGACTGTCCCTTTAATGGCTCCATTACAATGGCTTCTACAGTATGGCCTACATACTTAGCTTGCACAATAAGGATTGATATAAATACATAAGCTTTGGTTTTGATTCCTTCAATACACGTTTAATGAGTACAATGAACTTTAGAGGTAGACTGGAATAGCTGTAAGAAATCTGAAAGCAGGAAGAAATATGATGCTTTTGAGATTGGTGAATAGTTGGCCAAATACTTTTAGCTTTGAAAACATCAGGCTGGTAAACAGCCAGCAAAGGGAACTTCATAATTTACACAATTTTTGAGTTTTGGAGCCTTGAATACAAATGAAGGTTCAGCCACAACCTGTACCAAGACCCTTATTTTACACATTCCCTTTGCTTCTTTCATCAAACCCCTATCTAAAATGCACATAGAAAAGGTTGTTACATACTCACATAGAAGTAAGTGTTGGAGAAGATGAATTTGTTCACAGACTCCATCAACACTTTGCTGATATAAAAGTAAATTATTGCTACATATGGTATCTAACAACAACAATACCTGATGAATTTACAAATACAATAAATACTTGGCCTAATAATTGATTTATAGGACGAAAACCTAGGTTATGTGTAATGAACAGGCATTCTAGAGGCGGGTTTTGGTGTTTTGACACAAACCTTGTTAAAAAACATTTTCTCTTTATTTTTTTATCATATTTACTTTTTTTTTTACAGATGTTAAGAGAGTATTGTTGTATATTTTTTTGTTATTAATTTGTTTGTTTAGTTTTGAAAGCATTTTTTTTCCAATATTCAAAGTTTGTGCCACAAGAAATAGTGAGATAATCATTGAGAAATAAATGCAGCTCCATTGATTATAATTCAGCAGATGTGACATGGGGTTATTTAAATATTTAAAAATTCCAACATTTTTGTGTTGAGATCTTGTGGTGAGTTTTTATTTTTTTAATTTTTTTAAATGAGACATTAGTTTTAGGAACTAATTTCAGTGAATCTTGGCCAATGTCACTCAGTTGCAATCATTTAAACTGAGGACACATTACATAGGGTTGTATATTTTTTATATCTGCTGTTTCTGAAATAAAGTTCTGTTTTTCTATTTCTTTTCAGGTTTTTTATCTATGAGCCATAAACAATGTTAATGCATTGTAAATATATGTATGAAATAAGGCATATCATGTAATCTACATATATAAGGAGTATATTACAACCATTAGAAAATCCCTGGTTAATTGCACAAGCTCCTTACATCATGTTGCCAATCAGAGGCTGTTCTAAGGGGAAATTTTACACTTACTGTAGCATTACTTTATATACAGAGCATGATCTAAATAAACACGATATAGGACAGCACCAGACATACCTTAAAAACACCTTTATTTAACTAATGTATGTGTATATGTGTGTATATATGTGTATGTGTGTGCACACACACATACAAATCAACACACTTATATGTAACTTAGAGCCCTTCCCAGTCTAACACCTTGTAATATATCATTTCCCTTTAAATCACTGTTTAAACATTTATGTCAATCATAAACCTATATAACACATCAGTTTGTTAAATAAAGGAGTTTTTAAGGAATCCCTGGTGCTGCACTACATCTTGTTTGCCTTGATGGATATAGAAGGAAGGAATACTCATGGCAATTTTGCCTGAAAGAGGGAGGTTTATCATTGAATGAAGGTGAATATGCCTCATATATGAAAGTAACTCCTTTAGACTGTGTGGGAGACCATGAGTAGTGATTACACTTTTCTGTGTAGTTTTAACTCCGTAAACGAACCACATATAGACTATACACATATATTTATAAACCATCTATCCAGTGATTACATACGATCATATAGGATCGGACAGATTGATATCAGCAGCCTCAGAGCAGCCGGAAACAGAAGAAGTTATGAAGCAGCGTTCTAAAGACCACTGCTCCATAACTTGTCCGCCTGCTCTGAGGCCGCTGACATCAATCTGTCCTATCCTATATGATCGGGCTGATTGACACCCCCTGCTAGCAGCCGATTGGCCGTGAATCTGCAGGGGGTGGCATTGCACCTGTCTGCATTTATCGATGTGCGGCGGACATGAACAGCTACATCGTATCATGTCCGCTCGCACATTAATAAATTGGCCCCATAGTTCCAACATTGATGTAATAAATATTCATACTATTCATTTGATTTTAGATATTTTCACAGGCTGGGAATGTACTTTTGAGTGTTTATATACAGAAGACCCAATTACTAGTCAAGTGCAAAAATGCATGTGGTATGGATTTTTACACAACCGTTATTAGAATTCCATATTGCTTATATTTGTAGGCTCAGTCAATGGTTCATATTTATTGTAGATAAATCAATCTTATAGATAGTACTAGGAGCTGACAGGGAAAAATGTGTTCAAGAGTGTTAGTCTAATGTAATAACTGTAACACCATTTAATGTACTATAAATATTTTACTTAGGCAACTCGAGTAAGTGATGAATCAGTAATTCTGTCAGCAAAAAAATATATAATGTAACTCTATAGTAAGTGGTTTTCTGTTTGCATCTATGTAGTAACAGTCATGGAGAAAGCTCTAAGCATCCGTGTGAATTGGGAATTAGGGTTAAAATTGTGATAACACAGTTTACTCATTGCAGTGTGGCACATAAATAGTTAATTGTGTAGGTTTAAAAATAGAAACGGAAGTGCACTCAGATTAGCCATGACGCAGTGCCGAGAATGGCACAAAATGCGTTGTCTTTCTTCTATGCGGTCTGACTATTTATCTGTTTTTATGTATTGTGTTACTCAATAACTGCTACATTTTAATAATAGTGTGTGCTACAGTATTCATGTTGGATGAATAATGCAGATGTGTAATTTATCTAGACTAATAGATTTCATTGAGGGCTCCACTAAAGTAATGGATTTTTCTTTCCTATACACTTTCAATATTAATTTTACATATAAGACTTAACACATACTTACCTATACATTCAAACACACAGATATCCTTGACACCTTCACACTACTGCACCCTTGTCATATACCTCTTTAACACTTCCCCCAAAACCTTTTTCTCTTTATTAATCTTTTTTCACATTTATTAAGCCTTAATTCACCTACAATTATTTACTTCTTTTGTATTTTAATGCATATTTCAATGCACAATAGCAAAAGTAGATTTGACACATGAGCGCAAAACTTAACTGTCAATTTGTAATACGAGCACCGCTACGGCATGCCATTAAAATACCCAGTTGCTCATTATCAATTGCAACAGAAAATATCATTACTGCAGTATGCATTTCAGGGCTACCAACCCTCCATCAGGAGTGTGGAATGCACAATTTGTCAATTTTTTACCAGACAGAAATAGGCTTTATTAAAAATGAATGTGTACTGTGATTTTTTGTGTGTGTTTTAAAAAAACAAAAAATTAATACATATTTTATGGAATAATTGCATTTGTTTTTAATGGCTCTTTATATATATATATATAAACTCCAGACAGTGTGCACTCCAGAACGAAATAGACAGCAGCCTTGGGTGCAGTAAAATTTTATCATAATATGCACAGAAAAAAAGCACAAACCAAAGGTCTTACAATATATAATGTGGTCACTTTAATATGAACGTTTTTGGGTGGAAAACCCATCCTCAGACAAACAGTGAATAAAAAGCACTTACCTACCACCAAACTTATAACATTCTGTGAAAGCTGCAAGACACTACGTTCTCCCCAGTGGACCCGCCCCCAACATGGGCGTAATCATCCAGGGCAGCGTGTGTCTGCATATAGTCAATCTATTGTGAACAATAAAAATAAACAATGTAAGCAAAACTTAAATAGCATGATTATGAACAGAGACAATGCTATAATAAAAGTTATTAATAGATGAAAAAGCGATAACGGAACAAGAGGTATGTACCATTGGTTGCATACGTATCCCAATGGTTACTATAGTAACGTATACACAAAAATGCCAGTAGACGGAGAATAAACATATGCGGCCAATGTGAGCAGCCCACTTTATTGTGACACTTATGTTTATAATTGATATAATTATTCCAAGCAAGTGTTAGTTTGTTTTTCACTAATTCTATACCATATTTCTGCATAGCCTCAGTTCATTATAGATAGTATGGATATTACCAGTGTCTGCTCATTCTGTGGGCTGCTCACATTGGTGTTTTTGTGTATACGTTACTATAGTAACCATTGGGATACGTATGCAACCAATGGGACATACCTCTTGTTCCATTATCGCTTTTTCATCTATTAATAACTTTTATTATAGCATTGTCTCTGCTCATAATCATGCTATTTAAGTTTTGCTTACATTATTTATTTTTATTGTTCACAATAGATTGACTATACGCAGACACATGCCGCCCTGGATGATTATGCCCATGTTGGGGGCGGGTCTACTGGGGAGAACGTAGCGTCTTGCATCTTTAACAGAATATTATAAGTTTGGTGGTAGGTAAGTGCTTTTTATTCACTGTTGGTCTGAGGACGGGTTTTCCACCCAAAAACGTTTATATTAAAGTGACCACATTATATATTGTAAGACCTTTGGTGTGCGCTTTTTCTGTGCATATATATATATATATATATATATATATATATATACATATATGTGTGTGTGTGTAAATTAATTTGTATATATATGTGTGTGTGTTTGTGTGTGTATCAATTAATTTGTATAAATATATATGTGTGTTAATTAATTTGTTTTTATATATATGTGTGTGTAAATTAATTTGTGTGTGTATATATATATACATATATAGAGAGAGAGAGAGAGAGAGAGAGAGAGAGAGAGAGAGAGAGAGAGAGAGAGAGAGTAATAATATTTAACCTCTCACACTTAGAGAAAAACGCTATAAAAAGCTTAAGAAATAATGAAAATATTACCATTAAGCCTGCGGACAAGGGAGGAGCAGTGGTGATCATGAATACACAGGACTACATCACAGAGAGAAATAGACAATTATCAGATCAAGCTTATTACAAAAAACTGGAAAAGGACCCCACCCAGGAATACACTTCGCAACTTAGAAAACTAATTAAAACATTCCCTAAACACACGCAACATAAACTGGACAAACTGGTGCCCTCTAACCCTAGCATAGGGACAATCTACATTCTCCCAAAAATCCACAAACCAGAGAACCCAGGAAGACCAATAATAACAGGCATGGGCACTTTGACTCTTAACAAAATCAGCCAGATAACAGAATTGCCACAGGATACTATACTTGTGACAATGGATGTGGAATCCCTGTACAGCAATATTCCACATAAAGATGGTATTGATGCCTGCTTAAACTTTCTTTCCTCCGACAGCCCTAACCAGACATATAGTGCTTCTACAGTCAGTAAACTTACAGAATTTATACTTACAATTATTTCATCTTCAACCACTACATCTACTTACAAACCATGGAAACAGCCATGGGCACCAAAATGGCACCACAGTACGCAAACCTCTTCATGGCTGACTTAGAACAGAGATTCCTAGCCACTCACCCTCACAAACCCTTCAAATACTTTAGCTAAATAGATTATATTTTCATCATATGGACAGAAGGAGAAAAAAACCTTGAACATTTTCATAAATCATTTAATCTATTTCATGCATCAATCAAGCTTATAATTAACTTTTCTAGAGACTGTGTCAGTTTCCTGGATACAACAATATCCATCACAAATGGCAAACTGCACTCATCTGTATACAGGAAACCAACAGATAGATGCAGATACCTCCACAGCTCCAGCTCCCACCCCAATCACATTAAAAAAATCCATAATCTACAGTCAGGCTACAAGATACCACAGAATTTGCTCAGATACCAAGGACCGTGACAAACACTTCATCACACTGTCCCAATCATTCAGAGAAAAAGGTTACAAAACAAGGATTATAAATAAAAAAATTAACTCTGCCCTCAATACTCCACGTGAACACTTACTACAATACAGGGAGAAGAAAAACATATCACGTATCCCACTAGTAGTCAAATACAACCCTGCTGTGGAAGGGATACGAAAAATCATAAAAGACTTACAGCCACTACTCTTAGAGGATCCCACACTCAAAAAAATCTTTCCAAAACCCCCAATCCTGGCATACAGACAACCACCTAACCTAAAGCAGAAACTGGTACATAGGAAGCTACCCCTTCAGAAAAAGAACATTCAGAATGGAACCAAGCGCTGCAACAAAGCTCTCTGCAAACTGTGTCAACGCGTTTGTGAAAGCAGCACAGCAAATCACAATAATAAATCCTATAATATTAAAGGGGCATATTCATGTATATCTGCAAATGTGGTATACATGATACATTGCACTGCATGTGAAGTGGGATGCTATATTGGAGAAACAAGCCAAAAACTGCACCTTCGGATTAACTTACACAGACACTCAATCAAAAACCACTGTGAAACAAAATACTGCACCCTGTTGGTCACCATTTCACCCAACCTGACCACTCCATCCAAAACCTCAAAATCAAAATACTCAGAGGCAACTTCAAAAACACCATGGAAAGAAAAACCTTTGAAATGAAAATGATAATGCACTTCAACTTGTTTAATTCTGGACTAAATGTGGACTCTGGATTCTTAACACATTATCAATTTTTTTTGTAATGTACTTTCATTTAGTCAATTACATTGTATATTCCACATTCTTTATACATAGGTACACAGGTAAACCTATGTCCACACTTTTGTCTTTTTTTAACTTTTGTATTCCCCCTGTATATACAATTTCACATCTTTATAGATATTGATTCAATGTTGATATATAACTTTATGTCAGTATATGCTCTATGTAAAGCTATATATTGCCCCTGTCTGTTCTCCTACACTGGACACTGTCTGTCTGTTACCTAAGCCCCCCTCATGATTTTTATGACACCTCCTCCTCTCCCTGCACTTTCTGTCTTCTATTCTGTGTTTTAAGATATAATCTGTAAATTCCATTGAATTGGTCAGTATTGCTTCAGACTTAATAAAGGAAGGAACTCTTCCGAAAGCTTGTCAACTTATAAATGTATAGTTAGTCCAATAAAAAAAGTATAATTGCTCAATGAAATACTCTTGTTATTTTGATATCTAAATCTCTGGACTAACACGGCTACTCCAATCAATGTATATATATATATATATATATATATATATATATATATATATATATATATATATATATATATATATATATATATATATATATATATATATAATTAGACATGTGCGATTAGTTTCGGATCGATTTGGAAATTCGGAAAATTTGGAGATTCGGATCGATTCGAATTTCCGAATTAAAATACTGCCTAATCTACCGAATAAATCCGAATCAAATCGAATACATCCGAATCGATTAGAATACATCCGAATCGATTCGGATGTATTCGGTAGATTTGGATGGCCGTGTATTACACTAGTATTGTACAGTATATTAGGTTTTATCACTCTGCTATGGGTTAAACCTAATATACAGTACATAATACTAGTTTAATACACAGCACATCCCACCTAACACTTACCGAAATTCCGAATTTCCGAATCGATTCGAACCGAATCGAATTGAACCGAACCGAAATTTTTCAGAATCCGAATGAATCCGAATGAATCCGGAACCAATTCATTCGAATTTTTCCGAATTCGAATCGATCCGAACCGAAATTCGAATCGATCCGAATCGATCCGAACTGAACCGAAACAAATTTTTTGAAGCTGCACAAGTCTAATATATATATTATGTGTGTGTGTAAATTAATTTGTGCATATATGTGTGTTTGTGTGTGCATGTGTGTAAATTAATTTGTATATATATTTGTGTGTGTAAATTAATTTACATTATGTAATGTGCTGTTATATAATTGTATAATTTACAGTTGCATTGAGACATAATGCTGATTTATAAGTATTTCTAGACTTTTTCTCCTCTCCGAAAAATGTATTAACAGTGCACCCTATTTATCAACTATCCGGTGATTTTTATATCTTTCTTCTGGCTGTTGAGATTGTAGAGAACAGATAATTATCTCCTTCATCCACTGAGCATGTTAGAGATTCACCTTCATCTTATGTGTAGGTCACAAAGGAGGAGGAATAATTATTAAATGTAAGTGGTATGACAAGACTGATTAACATTTCATGTACATGTACTTCCAATTAAATTGTACAGCACTGCGGTAAATCTAACATGATCACAATTTAGTGTCTCTGTTTTAGAAGTTACACATTGTAGGACAAGGTGGCAAATAAACCAGAAAGTAGAGTCTGACTTTTATACAGGATAAATTGTGAAAGTAATTATATTGATTTTCATGTTAGCTTTCTGTATAATTGTATAAGTCTAGGGAAAAGATTATATAGTGTTCCTTAAATCAGTTATTAATAATCAAAGTTGCAACTATGTGATATTTTTAATAGATATTAGCTCTGTTTGCAAAAACTGAGAAATATACATTTTAGAGTTAATTTAAAGGGATACTAAACCTAAATGTTTTCTTTCATAATTCAGATAGAGCATGTAATTTTAAGCAACTTTCTAATTTATTCCTATGATCAATTTTCCTTTGTTCTCTTGGTATCTTTATTTTAAAAAGGCTGTAATGTAAGGCTTAGAAGCCGGCCCACTTTTGGTTTAGCACGTGGGTAGCGCTTGCTTATAGGAGTAAATTAGAAAGTTGCTTAAAATTGCATGCTCTATCTGAATCATGAACGTTTAATTTTGAGTAGACTATCCCTTTAATCATTTTACATACAACATGTAAGGTTGTATGATTGCAGTCTTTTGTAAAATACAGTCTGCAAATTGCTATAACAAGAAGCAGGTCTTTTATTGTCCTTTTGGCTAAACAAAGATGTGAGAAAGAAAAAGGTAAATGACTAAAATCATTGCATGGAAATGCTTTTTGTTAGTGTCATTTCTGAATGCAGTTTTAAAAATGTTATGGTCTATATTCATTTTTGTTAAGTGTTATATGGTATTTCATAGGGAAATCTCAAGGGAAGCTAGCTAAAAATACAATCTGCAAGAGACTATAATTAGCTGTGGAGGAACATCATGCAAAGGTTTAGTTTACCGGAAAAAAATGAGCAATTATATCTGTATCTATAAAAGCAAAGACTGCATTGAATATGGGCTAGATTACAAGTGGTGCAACTCTTAGCTTAAGTTAAGCTTTTTGCACTAGTCGGGTTGCGTTCGTATTACAAGTTAAAAAAAACTTATTTTGAATTTGTGTTAACCCGAGTAGTGCGAAAAACGTAACTTCATTTTCTGCATGTATCCCCCCCATTGGTATCAATGGAGAGAAAAAAAATGGTAAAAAAACCTAACACCCGAAATTGCGCAAACTCCATCGCATTTTTGTATTCCTTATAGAAGTCGCGCAAACAACATGGCATATTCGCAATAGCAAATTTGAAATATTTACAGTAAATACATAGTTAAAATCTTTATTAAATATGAATATTGCATAAATATGTTATGTTTTCATCTACTTGCAAAGGGCTCTAATGCACTTATATATATATTTATATGTCTATATGTTTGTACATATATATTAATGTGTTTATATGTGTATATATGACTGTAAATTCCTATATACACATACATATATATATATATATGTACACATATATAAACATATATATATATATACTGTATATATACACATACAAATACATCTTTAGCAGTGTATATGTATTTGTCTCTGCCTTCTTTTTTTTCTAACACCCAAGATCTCATATCTTTGAGCCCTTATAACTTGTTTGTGCAATAATTAAAAACATATATATATATTAGACAGTGTTAATATAAGTGTAACTGTACTTTGTAATGTATTTTTAAGTGTTTTGTGCAACTTTTTTGATTCGGAAAACAGTTAACCACAGCTCTGATAACACGGTAAGGATTGAAGCGTAAAGGGTGATTGCGCTAGCGCAATCACAATTTCGCTCCACTTGTAATATCTGCGCAATGAAAATGGATTGCAAAAACACGATTACGCTAACTCAAAAACGTTTGCGCCTCACTTGTAATCTAGCCCTAGGTACAATATTTAACTGATTTGTTTTCATTAAAGGGACATAAACCCCAATTTTTTTTAATTCATGATTCAGATAGAACATACAATTTCAAACAACTTTGCAATTTACTTTTGTTATCATTTCTTTTCCGTTTTCTTGTTATCCTTTGTTGAAAAGCAGTAAAGTAAGCTGATGAGTGTGCACGTGTCTGCAGCTCTATATGGCAGCAGTTTTGCAGTAATGTTATGCATTAGCAAGATCACTAGATGGCAGCACTATTTCCTGTCATGTATTGCTTCAGGCATGTGCATGCTACCTACCTAGGTATCCCTTCCACAAAGAATAAAATGAGAACAAAGCAAATTTGATAATAGAAGTAAATTGGAAACTTTTTAAAATGTTATTCTCTATCTTAATAATGAAATACATTTTTGGGGTTTAATGTCCCTTTAAGTCTCCAATTTATCTAAATAACAAGTTTTGCGCTAAACCTGGTGTGTAAATAATGCTAAAAGTTTAGCGGTACCACACTTTCCATAGCTCTGCCATTACAAGTAACAAAAAAACCTTCTTGTGTTGTGCGATATGGTGTGATAAGCTCCATACCACACAAAAGTCAAGTCCTGACTTGACGTGCTCGTGCACATTTTCCCCATAGACATCAATGGAGAAAAAGTGTTAGAAAAAAACTAACACCTGCGATTCCAGAATGGCGATCGCTGTAACGCATTCCCCATTGATTTATATGGGGACAAGACCCTAATATAAACCCGATGGGGCCTATCTATCAAGCTCCGAATGGACCGCTGCTCCATAACCCTGTCTGCCTGCTCTAATGAGGCGGACAGGAATCGCCGCAATTCAACCCGATCGAATATGATCGGGTTGATTGACACCTCCCTGCTGGCGGACGATTGGCCGTGAGTCAGCAGGGGGCGGCGTTGCACCAGCAGCTCACAAGAGCTGCTGGTGCAATGCTGAATACGGAGAGCGTATTGCTCTCCGCATTCAGCAATGTCTGTCGGACCTGATTCGCACTGTCTGATCAGGTCCGACATACATATGATAAATAGGCCTCTTAGTCTAAATACCCCTAATGCGCTGCCCCCGACATCACTGACACTAAATAAAGTTATTAACCCATAAACCGCCACCCACCCACATTGCCAACACTACAAAAAACATATAAACCCCTAATCCACAGCCCCCGACATCGACAACACAAAATAAAGTTTTTAGACCCTAATCTGCCGCCCTTGACATCCCTGACACTAAATAAAGTTATTAACCCCTAATTCGCCACCACCGACATTGCCAACACTAAAATAAACCTATTAACCCCTAAACCGCAAAACACCCACATCGCGACTACCTAAATAAACCTATTAACCTCTAAACCACCATCCCCTCACATCGCAACAAACTAAATTAAACTATTACTCCCTAAACCTAACACCTGCTTTAAATTAAAATTACAATATAACTACCTTCACGTAAATAAAGAGTTACCTATGAAATAAAAAAAAGCTTAAGCTATAAATAAACCTAACATTCGGGTAGATTACGAGTTTTGCGGTATGAGTGAAAAAGCAGCGTTATGGCTCTTTTTTCACTACCGCTGGTATCATGAGTCTTGTGATAGATATATATATGTCCACAGAACTGTATCTTTCAAAATACTTTATTCTCTGTACATAACAGGTACACAAACAGCGACGTTTCGAGTGTTGCCACTCTTACTCATGCTAGTTACAAACTATCAAATACAGCAATTTAAAACCCTCAGTTTGGTGCCAACCACTCCATTAGGTGGCAACACTCAAAACGTCGCTGTTTGTGTACCTGTTATGTACAGAGAATAAAGTATTTTGAAAGATACAGTGCTGTGGACATATATATATATCCATCATTGGAATTGTGGGGACTTGGCAGGACCCTGTCTTCACTTGCACTGCACTCCTGAGTTGCTGTACTAACCATTGTGTATACTGTTGGTATCACGAGTCTTGCAGGTTTAGCTGCACCGTACACTTTTGTGGCCGTAACACAATGCAGCGTAACTATCGCAGCTTTCAAAAAGTCCTTTTTCAATGAGACTTCCACAGCGCCGGTATTACGAGTTTGCCTGGGAGGCCAAAAAGTGAGCCGTACAGACTAAAACTACAAGATCCATACCGTAAACTGAAAGTCAGTAGTTATGGGTTTTATGCTACAACGCTGTAACATAAAACTCATAACTAAAGTGCTAAAAAGTACACTAATACCCATAAACTACCTATTAACCCCTAAAACAAGGCCCTCCCGCATCACAAACACTAAAATAAAATTATTAATCCCTAATCTGCCACTACGGACATCGCCGCCACTATAATAAACATATTAACCCCTAAACCGCCACACTCCCGCATCATAAACACTAGTTAAATATTATTAACCCCTAATCTGCTGTCTCTAACATCGCCGCAACCTACATTACTGTTATTAGCCCCTAATCTGCTGCCCCCAAAATCGCCGCCACTATACTAAAGTTATTAACCCCTAAACCTAACCCTAAGTCTAACCCTAACACCCCTTACTTTAATATAATTAAAATCAATAAAAATAAAAATTAATATCATTAACTAAATAATTCCTATTTAAAACTTAATACTTACCTATAAAATAAACCCTAAGCTAGCTACAATATAACTAATAGTTACATTGTAGCTATCTTAGGTTTTATTTTTATTTCACAGGCAAGTTTGTATTTATTTTAACTAGGTAGAATAGTTACTAAATAGTTATTAACTATTTACTAACTACCTAGTAAAAATAAATACAAATTTACCTGTGAAATAAAACCTAACCTGAGTTACACTAACACCTAACATTACACTACAATTAAATAAATTACATTAATTAAATACAATTAACTAAATTCCAAAAAAAACAAACACACAAAAACAAATTACACAAAATAAAAAAAGAAATGATCAAATACTTAAACTAATTACACCTAATCTAATAGCCCTATCAAAATAAAAAAGCCCCCCCAAAATAAAAAAAACTCTAGCCTACAATAAACTGCCAATGGCCCTTAAAAGGACCTTTTGCGGGGCATTACCCCAAAGAAATCAGCTCTTTTACCTGTAAATAAAAATACAAATACCCCCCAACAGTAAAACCCACCACCCACACAACCAAACCCCCCCAAATAAAATCCTATCTAAAAAACCTAAGCTCCCCATTGCCCTGAAAAGGGCATTTGTATGGGCATTGCCCTTAAAAGGGCATTTAGCTCTTTTTCGGTGCCCAAACCCTAATCTAAAATTAAAACCCACCCAATAAACCCTTAAAAAAACCTAACACTAACCCCCAAAGATCCACTTACAGTTTTTGAAGACCCGACATCCATCCTCAACAAAGTGGCAGAAGTCTTCATCCAAGCGGCAAGAAGTCCTCAACGAAGCCGGGAGAAGTCTTCATCCAAGCGGACCGAAGTCTTCATCCAAGCCGGCAGAAGTCTTCATCCAGACAGCATCTTCTATTTTCATCTATCCGGCGTGGAGCGGCTCCATCTTCAAGACATCCGGCGCAGAGCATCCTCTACTTTCCATGGCGACTGAAGAATGAAAGTTCCTTTAAGTGATATCATCCAAGATGGCGTCCCTTGAATTCCGATTGGCTGATAATCAGCCAATAGGATTGAGCTTCAATCCTATTGGCTGAACTAATCAGCCAATAGAATTCAGCTTGCATTCTATTGGCTTTTCCAATCAGTCGCTGTGGAAAAAAGAGGATGCTCCACGCTGGATGACTTGAAGATGGAGCCGCTCCACGCCGGATGGATGGAAATAGAAGATGCCATCTGGATGAAGACTTCTGCAGGCTTGAATGAAGACTCGGCCTGCTTGGATGAAGACTTCTCCCGTCTTCGTTACGGACTTCTTGCCGCTTGGATGAAGACTTCTGCCGCTTCGTTGAGGATGGATTTCAGGTCTTCAAAAACTGTAAGTTGATCTTCGGGGGTTAGTGTTAGGTTTTTTTAAGGGTTTATTGGATGGGTTTTAATATAAGATTAGGGTTTGGGCACTGAAAAAGAGCTAAATGCCCTTTTAAGGGCAATGCCCATACAAATGTCATTTTCAGGGCAATGGGGAGCTTAGGTTTTTTAGATTGGTTTTTATTTGGGGGTGTTGGTTGTGTGGGTGGTGGGTTTTACTGTGGGGGGGTATTTGTATTTTTATTTACAGGTAAAAGAGCTGATTTCTTTGGGGCAATGCCCTGCAAAAGGCCCTTTTAAGGGCCATTGGCAGTTTATTATAGGCTGGGGGGGGGGGGTTTATTTTGGGGGGGGCTTTTTATTTTTATAGGGCTATTAGATTAGGTGTAATTTAGTTTAAATATTTGATCATTTATTTTTTATTTTGTGTATTTTAGTGGTTATTATTTTTTGTAACTTAGTGTTTTTTATTTTGTGTAATTTAGTTAATTGTATTTAATTAATGTAATTGATTTAATTGTAGTGTAAGGTTAGGTGTTAGTGTAAGACAGGTTAGGTTTTATTTTACAGGTACATTTGTATTTATTTTAGCTAGGTAGCTAGTAAATAGTTAATAACTATTTAGTAACTAGTCTACCTAGTTAAAATAAATACAAACTTACCTGTGAAATAAAAATAAAACCTAAGATAGATACAATATAACTATTAGTTATATTGTAGCAAGCTTAGGGTTTATTTTACAGGTAAGTATTTAGTTTTAAATAGGAATTATTTAGTTATTAATAGTAGGTTTTATTTAGATTTATTTTAATTATGAAGTTAGTGGGTGTTAGGTTTAGGGGTTAATAACTTTAGTATAGTGGTGGCAACATTGGGGGCGGCAGATTAGGAGTTAATAAGTGTAGGTAGGTGACGGCGACATTGGGGGTGGCAGATTAGGGGTTAATAAGTGTAATGTACGTATCCAACTAGCAAGGCTGTTAAAATACATCACTGTCACAACAGCTGATCTTTGCCCCTACTCCACACTCCCACAGACGCAGTGACACTGTAGATACATTCTGGTCTATACTATATGTACGCAGCTATATTTCCCTAATACCAAGCATTATCTTACTGCCCAGAATGATTTACACAACCTTTAGCTACCTTGTTAAGCTTAGCTCCCCATTTTTTGCTCCGCTAGACTGACCTTCAGATTTAAAAATGCCCAGCGATATTTGCTTCAGCTCCACAACAACAGCAACTTTGATCCCCCCCACAGTCTATTAATGTATACATTTAGCATCATAGATCAACCATCTATCAATAGCACAGTCTCCCTAGTAAACCCCTTTGACTCTAGATATGAAGGAATTCTTATAACCTATTGCCTTCATAAGACATCACTTCTTTCCCCTGCAACAAAATGAACCCTCCGGATCAGAAGGGCGACATGTGTGGTTCTTTGTGGCCATACTGTAACCAATTTACTCTCTCAGTATTTACCCATAGTACCATGGTATGGACTTTACCTAAATTTTATAGGTCAGCAGGTCTGATCAACAATAATACTAATTAGCTAAATCTATAACCCTTAGCCATACCTCGCCTTCTTAGCAGCTCCACTTGGTCCCCTCCTCAGCATAACAACATTATCTATTGGATGCCCTACATTTTATACACTTCCTCTGACTCCTAGTCTCTAACCAGATATTATAATAATGTGAAGTACATTCTATCATACCCACCTTATTCAAATGCCCAGCTACTCCTATGTTATTCCTCACTATTAACAATTATCCTCTAGCCATGGTTTTTAGTCTTAATTTCCATTCACATTTCAATGACCACCCCCCCCCCCCATCTCATAATGTACCTCCTAGGTAAGGAGGACTACCTATGCGGTTTTTCTAACCAGTACCGCAATTTACCCCATCTATTTTCTATGTTTTTATGTGTAGCTTTTCACTCTGTCATAAAATGGACTTTATTTCTACTACCTTGCCAAGCGAAATTGTTAAGCTTCACTTACAAATTGAGTTACAAGTTTTGAGTTTAGCATGTTCAATTTCACCATACTACTTATATATTACAAAAACTTGTTTTGCTGTGTTATAAGCAAAAAATAAATAAATAAAGAAGACACATGAAGACCATTTGCTGTTTACATGCTGTGTAGCGTATGCCATAACTATTGTTTATACTTGACTTACTTTGAGAATTTTGAATGCATTTCATTGACAAGTCTGTGTATTATAAACATTCCTACAGATCTAGCCTATGTATAACTTTACATCTCCGTATATTCTTATGTTTATATGGCTTCGTTATAATATGCATGTAACCTTATTGCTTTTTCTTTGTCTTCAATAAAAAGATTATGGAAAAAAAAATAAATAAATAAGTGTAATGTAGGTAGCCACGACAATGGGGGCAACAGATTAGGGGTTAATAAGTGTAGGTAAGTAGCAACGACATTGGGGGCGCCAGATTAGGGGTTAATAAGTGTAGGTAGGTGGCGGCGATGTTGGGGGCGGCAGATTAGGGGTTAATAAGTGTAATGTAGGTGGCAGCGATGTCGGGGGCAGCAGATTAGGAGTGTTTAGACTCTGGGTTTATGTTAGGGTGTTAGGTGTAAACATAAATTTTCTTTTCCCATAGGAATCAATGGGGCTGCATTACGGAGCTTTATGCTCCTTTATTGCAGGTGTTAGGCTTTTTTTCAGCCGGCTCTCCCCATTAATGTCTATGGAGAAATCGTGCACGAGCATGTAAAACCAGCTCACAGCAGCGCTGGTATTGGAGTGCGGTATGGAGCTCAATTTTGCTCTACGCTCACTTATTGCCTGCTCACGCCGGGTTTATGAAAACCTGTAATAGCAGCGCTATAGGCAGGTGAGCGGTGACAATAACTTACAAGTTAGCACCGAGCAGCTCTTACCGCAAAACTCGTAATCTAGCCGATTGCTATTTAAAAAAAAATATACCAAAAATAATAGACTTAAATTACTAAATTAAAAAATCCTAACACTACTAAAAAAACAACAACCTAACATTACAAAAAAAACCAGTCAAATTGCAAAAAATAAAAAAATCTAAGATTGCAAAAAATAATAAACAAAATTATCCAAAATAAAAAGAATTAAACCTAATCTAATACCCCTATAAAAACAAAAAAGCCGCCCCAAAATAAAAGAAAAGTAATCCAACTACCATTAGCCCTTAAAAGGGTCTTTTGTAGGGCATTGCTCTAAAGAAATCAGCTCATTTTTGCAAACAAATTGCTCTTTTGCTGCCCATTAAAAAATTTTAAAAAATTAATTAAAAAAATTAAAAAGTCCTAATTTAAGAAAAAAAAAACGCCCCAAAAAATATTAAAAAAACTAACACTAACCCCAAAAAATGTACTCACCGTTCCTGAAGTCCGGACATCCATCTTCATCCAGGTGGATCCATCTTCATCCATCGCAGGGCTATCTTCTATCTTTTTTCCAGAGGTGCGCAGAAGTTTTCTGAGGCGCAGAGCGGTCTTCCGGTGGCGGCAGTCTTCGGCGACGTGGAGGTCCTCTTCATGCGATCGTTCACCGCACACTGAAGATTGAATGCAAAGTACCCTTTTTTATATTGGGGTACCTTGAATTCCTATTGGCTGAAATTTTTAATAGGATGACAGCTAATAGGATGACAGCTACTTAAATCCTATTCACTGTTCAAATCATTTCAAATCAGCCAATAGGATTTCAGCCTATAACTTTTAACCTTTTATACCAGCGCAAATTAGTATAGGCCACGCTAAACCCTTCTCTGGTTAACACGCTTTACCATGGACCTGTAGTGTCAAAGTTAAAGGGACAGTCTAGTTAAAATTAATCTTTTATGATTCAGATAGGGCATGTCTTTTTAAACAACTTTCCAATTTACTTTAATCAAATTTGCTTTGTTAACTTGGTTTTATTTGTTGAAAGCTAAACCTAGGTAGGCTCATATGCTAATTTCTAAGCCCTTGAAGGTAAAAAGTAAATAACATAACAGTGTTGGTTATGCAAAACTAGGGAATAGGTATTAAAGGGATTAACTATCTTTTTAAACAAAAGAAATTCTGGAGTAAACTGTCCCTTTAAGGGATAGTTCAGATGTGGGCTCCCAGCCCTTGTCCTGATGTCTGTGCAGGGCCATAAACTGCTCCTACCTGACAATCAGACCACATTTAGGAGACAATAATGGGAAAGGAAACTCCTCCAATTTAAAGGGAGGTTCACTCAACAATAGCTTTTTCTTTGTTGATGGGGGGCACCCCTACCACAATCTTGAGCCGTCCAAATCATCATTGTTGTTACATGATTCAAACATGCTGGAATACTGCACCACGCCCTGCTGCTAAACATATGAAGTAATAGGCTGACTCCTTTCAGGTAGGTGAATGGTACAAGGAAACAGTATACATAAATATTCTAAATAATCCATAGAATATATATATATATTTTTACAGTATATATTTCAATAACGCATTGAATTTTCCTACGTTCTTCACATGTACTTTTTATTATTAAATATATATTTTATATATATCTGATAAAGGTAATGTAAAATACATAGCTATACCTATATATCTATAGGATTAGATATACAGGTAAAGGAAAATATAGATATAGGAGGAGGAATAATGGATGCAGGCACTCAGGTTAAGTAGTAAAAATAAAATGTACCTTTTATTGTACAATTAAAACATGAGAGGTTCCCAAACAGAAGGCAGGCATAGTTAGAAACAGTCTAACGCGTTTCACGCCCCCTAGTGGCGCTTATTCATAGACTAGAGTATAGGGATGCACACAGGACATTTATACCCTTAATTGTGAACAAATTAACCCTTGCAGTCCCAAACGGAACAATAACAAGAGGAAAATTCTTTATATAAAAAACAATAATAGATTATAAAAACAATGAACTGTGGAGGATGGAATATACCAACATCTTAATATTAAATTGTAGGTGTTAAATAATAAGCAAAAGCCACTTGATGAAGCTTTTAAGAAAAAAATTATTAACACTAAGTCTAAACATGGAGGTGTCATGGGAGTAAGGACTGCAAATCTATAGTAGCATGGATAAAGAAAAAATAATTGGTAAATAATTGGTAAAGAATTTTCATTATAGCATGCAACTAATTTTTCTTTCAGGAGGTTGCAGTAAAGTTAGCTGTGACTACTTAATAGTAGAAAAAACAGCAAAACATGACTTAAAAGGTAAAAGCTACTAACAACTAATGAAAGACATCTAGCAACAAAGATTAACAGGAGATCAACGAATGCTGAATATATAAAACAGTATATATGAATTACAGTAGTACAGCTTGAATGGCCAAACAACTATTGTATTTACCGGTTGTTTTAATTATCAATAAAATAACTGATATCAAACTCTTTATTCATGCCAAGTGGTGCTCTTGTCCTTAATTTTAGAATCCAGAATAATTCCTTTTTGTCAAGGACCTTATTTTGGTTTCCACGTCTAATAGGAATTCTGGCTAGGTCAATCACCTGAACTGAAAAATCGGCTTTATTAGAAAAATGTATGCTGTTGAAATGGCTAGCCACAGCTGACTCCTTAAAGGGACAGTATACTGTAAAATAGTTTTTCCCTTAATGTGTTTACAATTGCTTTTTTTACCAACTGCAGAGTAAAAAATGTATGAAAATTAGCTTTTTAAGGTTTATTTCTGTATATTAAAGCTCTGATTTTGTGTTTTGAAGCCACAGCCTGATAAAATAGGTTGAGCTTGTAGGTATTATCCGATCTCATTACTGTATCACATTGTGTACTTATACCTGCTTCTTTATCGTATATCTGTCCTTAAAACAATCACCAGTACTTTGAGAGAACAATGGAAAATCAACATTTTATTACCTTATCTCTGCTTTATCACACTGGGAGTGTAATTTCTTCTGCTGGCTGTGTTTACAAAGCTCATCTATAGCTGGGACCTGCGGCCACAAACTTTCAGAATAGGTGGGGATACCACATGCTAAATTAACAATTTCAAATGCCAATATAAGGGTAAAGGAGCTACTTGTAAACAATTTAATACACTCCAGCAGGTAAAGTGGATCATTGGGAACAAATTAAAGGGGAGAAAATTTTTGAGTAAACTGTCCCTTTAACGTAATTCTTTGTATCTCTAAGGTGCTCCCTAGAGAATAGGGGAAAAATATTTTCTTTCCATTACACTGACCTCTTCAAAGGCATTTTTAATCAAGTTTTTAGGATAGCACCTTGTTCTTAAACAGGAACATAATTTTCTACTTTTGCTCAGATATGTACTCTCCAATGAGCAATTATGCTTTAAGAAAATGTCCTTTGGCAATACCTTTAAACACATGTTTTGGCTGTTTGCTTCTAACATGTAACAATATATTTCCTGAGATTGGTTTCCTATATAAGGTTAAAATCATCCATCCTGTTTAAACTTCAGCAGTAAATGTAACATCCAAAAAAAATGATTAGTAGATATTTGGCATTTATGTGTAAACTGTAAGCCAACTTCAGTTGTATTTAAATATTCTATAAATGATGCAACAATCAGGGTATAAGATTTCAAAACCATTAGCAGATCATCAATAAATCTTTTGTATGGGATAATGTGCTGTACTAATTGATTGTTACTAACATAGAAGGGGGTATGCTCCCATAATCCTATAAACAAGTAGGAGGGGGCAAATCCAATGTCTTTGGAGGTAATCAGCCATCGAGGTAACAGCCATCGAGCATTAAATAATTATGTTTTAGCAAAAATGTAACACCTGATTAAATAGGTCTTAAACTCTTCCTCATATTGGGTAAAGGTATGAAAAAAAGAACCAAATAGCCCTTAATCCGAATGTATGTGGGATGGAGGAATTTAGAGAGATCACATCAATGTTCAACCAAATAAATTCAATGCTCCATCTAAATTGCTCTAAAATAGAAACTACATTAGTGATATCTTGGATATAATTCAGAAGTCTACATACCAATGGCTGCAGATAACCATCAATCCATTCCGAGAGCAGTTCCCAAAGTGACCCAATATCAACCACTATTACACGTTTTTGACATCTTGTAGACTTCAATGCTCCTTTGAAAGGTGGAGGAAAATGGGTAGAACCGGATTCTTAAACAATAAAAAGCCAAATGTTTTATCCAAACCATCATCCAAAAGGTATTGATAGGGTTTAGTAGGGTCCTTATTTAGACAGATGTTTGTTTCTGAATCCTTTACTTGTCTCAAGGCTTCCTTAACATATGCAGCTTTATCCAGAACAACAATGTTGCCCCCCTTGTCCAATTGTTGTAGTTTTAAATTAAAAATAGCTCCTATTTCTTTCTTTGATAGGTTGGACATAACAGTCGCTCTGTTCTTGGACAGATGAGTTAAATCCTCAACAACTCTGCTATGGAATAATGCTACCTTGGTCCTACTCTGAGTAAGGGTAAAATGTAGATATAAATTTTACAGATGGTTTACTAATTTGGTTATTATTTGGATTAATATTTGATTCTCCTAGATCCTCAAGTGTAGTTAATTTACTTACGGCCAGATTACAAGTTTTGCGGTAAGAGGGTTGCAGTGCTAACTTGCATGTTATTATCACTGCTCACTTACCTACAGCGCTGGTATTACAGGTGTTTATACCAGGCGTTAAAAGACAAGAAGTGAGCATAGAGCAAAATTGAGCTCCATACCGCACTCCAATACCAGCGCTGCTTAAGTCTATCGTGAGCTGGTTGTACGTGCTTGTGCACGATTTCCCCATAGACATCAATGGGGAGAGCCGGCTGAGAAAAAGCCTAACACCTGCAAAAAAGCATTGTAAAGCTCAGTAACGCAGTCTCATTGATTCCTATGGGGAAACACATTTCATGTTTACACCTAACACCCTAACATGAACCCCAAGTCTAAACAACCCTAATCTTACACTTATTAACCCCTAATGCCGCCCCCAAAATCGCGACACCTACATTATACTTATTAACCCCTAATCTTCCGCTCCGGACATCGCCGCCACTATAATAAACATATTAACCCCTAAACCGCCACACTCCTGCATCGCAAACATTAGTTAAATATGATTAACCCCTAATCTGCTGCCCCTAACATCGCCGCCACCTACCTACAATTATTAACCCCTAATCTGCCACCTCCAACGTCCCGCCTCTATACTATATTTATTAACCCTTAAACCTAAGTCTAACCCTAACACCCCCTAACTTAAATCAATTTAAAATAAATTTAAATAAAACCTACAATTAATAACTAAATCATTCATATTTAAAACTAAATACTTACCTATAAAATAAACCCTAAGCTAGCTACAATATAACTAATAGTTACATTGTAGATAGCTTAGGGTTTATTTTTATTTTACAGGCAAGTTTGTATTTATTTTAACTAGGTAGAATAGTTACTAAATAGTTATTAACTATATAATAACTACCTAGCTAAAATAAATACAAATTTACCTGTAAAATAAAACCTAACCTAAGTTACACTAACACTTAACACTACACTACAATTAACTAAATTACCTAAATTAAATACAATTAACTAAATTAAATACAAATACCTAAATTACAAAAAAACAAAACACTAAATTACACACAAAATAAAAAAACAAATTACAAGATATTTAAACTAATTACACCTAATCTAATAGCCCTATCAAAATAAAAAAAAGCCCACCAAAATAAAAAAAAACCTTAGCCTAAACTAAACTACCAATAGCCCTTAAAAGGGCCTTTTGCTGGGCATTGCCCCAAAGAAATCAGCTCTTTTACCTGTAAAAAAAATACAAACAACCCCCCAATAGTAAAACCCACCACCAAATGCCCATCCAAATGCCCTTTTCAGGGCAATGGGGAGCTTAGTTTTTTTTAGTTAGGATTTTATTTAGGGGGTTGGTTATGTGGGTGGTGGGTTTTACTGTTGGGGGATTGTTTGTATTTTTTTTTACAGGTAAAAGAGCTGATTTCTTTGAGGCAATGCCCCACAAAAGGCCCTTTTAAGGGCTATTGGTAGTTTAGTTTAGGATAGGGTTTTTTATTTTAGGGGGGTTTATTTTGATAGGGCTATTAGATTAGGTGTAATTAGTTTAAAGAACTGATAATTTGTTTTTTATTTTGTGTAATTTAGTGTTTGTTTGTTTTTTGTAATTTAGGTAATTGTATTTAATTTATGTAATTTATTTAAAGGGACTTGAAACCCAACATTTTTCTTTCATGATTCAGATAGAGAATACAATTTTAAACAACTTTCCAATTTACTTCTATTATTTAGGATTTTTTCAACCTTAATTCCGATTGGCTGATAGAATTCTATCAGCCAATCGGAATCTAAGGGACGTCATCTTGGATGACAACACTTAAAGGAACCTTCATTCATCGGGTAGTCGTCGGCAGAAGAGGATGCTCCGAGCCGGATGTCTTGAAGATGGACCTGCTCCGCGCCGGATGGATGAAGATAGAAGATGCCATCTGGATGAAGACTTCTGCCCGTCTGAAGGACCACTTCTCCCGGCTTGGATGAAGACTTCTCCAGGCTTCGTTGAGGACGTCTTTCCACTTCGATGAGGACTTCTCCTGGCTTCGTTGAAGATGGATGTCGACTCTTCAATACTGTAAGTGGATCTTCAGGGGTTAGTGTTAGGTTTTTTTAAGGGTTTATTGGGTGGGTTTTATTTTTAGGGCTGCAATAGAGCTAAATGCCCTTTTAAGGGTAATGCCCATCCAAATGCCCTTTTCAGGGCAATGGGGAGCTTAGGTTTTTTTAGTTTTATTTGGGGGGTTGGTTGTGTGGGTGGTGGGTTTTACTGTTGGGGGGGGTTGTTTGTATTTTTTTTTACAGGTAAAAGAGCTGATTTCTTTGGGGCAATGCCCCGCAAAAGGCCCTTTTAAGGGCTATTGGTAGTTTAGTTTAGGCTAGGGGTTTTTTTTATTTTTGGGGGGGCTTTTTATTTTGATAGGGCTATTAGATTAGGTGTAATTAGTTTAAATATGTTGTAATTTGTTTTTTATTTTGTGTAATTTAGTGGGGGTTTTTTTTTGTAATTTAGGTATTTGTATTTAATTTAGTTAATTGTATTTAATTTTGGTAGTTTATTTAATTGTAGTGTAGTGATAGGTGTTAGTGTAACTTAGGTTAGGCTTTATTTTACAGGTAAATTTGTATTTATTTTAGCTAGGTAGTTATTAAATAGTTAATAACTATTTATTAACTATTTTACCTTGTTAAAATAAATACAAACTTTCCTGTAAAATAAAAATAAACCCTAAGCTAGATACAATGTAACTATTAGTTATATTGTAGCTAGTTTAGGGTTTATTTTATAGGTAAGTATTTAGTTTTAAATACAAATTATTTAGTTATTAATTGTAGTTTTTAATTAGGTTTCTTTTAATTATATTTAAGTTAGGGGGTGTTAGGACTAGGGTTAGACTTAGGTTTAGGGGTTAATAAATATAGTATAGTGGCAGCGACGTTGGGGTGACAGATTAGGGGTTAATAAATGTAGGTATGTGGCGGCGATGTTAGGGACAACAGATTAGGGGTTAATAATATTTAACTAGTGTTTACAATGCGGGAGTGTGGCGGTTTAGGGGTTAATATGTTTATTCTAGTGGCGGCAATGTCGGGAGCGGCAGATTAGGGGTTAATAATTTTATTTTCGTGTTTGCAATGCAGGAGGCCCTCGGTTTAGGGGTTAATAGGTAGTTTTTGGGTGTTAGTGTACTTTTTAACACTTTAGTTATGAGTTTTATGCTACAGCTCTGTAATGTAAAACTCATAACTACTGACTTTATAATGTGTTACGAATCTTGCGGGATAGGCTGTACCGCTCACTTTTTGGCCTAAAAAAAAAGGCTTGTAATACCGGTGCAATGGAAGTCCCATTGAAAAAAGACTATACGAAAATTGCGTAAGCTGATTTGCGGTAAGGCCAAAAAAGTGTGCGGGACAGCTGTACCTACAAGACTTGTAATAGCAGCGGTAGTAAAAAAGCAGCGTTATGAGCCTTAATGCTGCTTTTTTACTCATAATGCAAAACTCATAATCTAGCCATTAGAATCTTAAAATCTAACCACCTTAAGTTATCTGTATGCTTAAGAGGTATCCCTAATCACAATGGAGTCTCCCTGTTGGATGTCATAGGGCTAGATTACATGTAAAGCAATGTATTTTTATTGCTCATGAGAGCTAACTGCATTTCATTTTATTGCTTGCACACTAACCCGAAGCTGCACTAGACCAACTGCACTAAAGCTGCAGGTGCATTAGGAATACTTAAAATTCCTATGTTCATCACTTAGAAGAATTTTTTCTTTTTATCTTAATAAATAAATATATATATATATATATATATATATATATATATATATATTCGTAAAATATATATCTATACCTATGTATATGAATATGTACAAATATAGATATATATATAGATATTGGATATACAGATATATATATATATATATATATATATATATATATATATATATATATATATATATATATATATATATATATATATATATATATATATATACACAGTGGATATAAAAAGTCTACACACCCCTGTTAAAATGTCAGGTTTCTGTGATGTTAAAAAATGAGACAAAGATAAATCATTTCAGAACTTTTTCCACCTTTAATGTGACCTATAAACTGTACAACTCAATTGAAAAACAAACTGAAATCTTTTAGGTAAAGGGAAATAAAAAAATAAAATAATATGGTTGCATAAGTGTGAACACCCTTAAACTAATAGTTTATTGAAGCACCTTTTGATTTTATTACAGCACTCTTTTTGGGTATGAGTTATTCAGCATGGCACATCTTGACTTGGCAAGATTTGCCCACTCTTCTTTGCAAAAACACTCTAAATCTGTCAGAATGCGAGGGCATCTCTTGTGCACAGCCCACTTAAGATCACCCCACAGATTTTGAATTGGATTCCGGTCCTGGCTCTGGCTGGGCCATCCCAAAACTTTAATCTTCTTCTGGTGAAGCCATTCCTTTGTTGATTTGGATGTATGCTTTGGGTCGTTGTCATGCTGAAAGATGAAGTTCCTCCTTCACGTTCAGCTTTCTAGCAGAAGCCTGAAGGTTTTGTGCCAATTTTGTCTGCATTCCTATTGGCTGATTTGGCTCGTTCAAATCCTGACTAGTTAAAGCCTCACTGTCTGTGTTTTCAAGAGATGTGGATTCTACAGGTTTAAAAGTTGAAGTAAATGACATTAACCTATCAAATGCAGGCTAAATAGTTTTTTAAACTGAACATTAAGGGCTAGATTACAAGTGGTGCGGTATTAAGCTTTTTGCGCTAGTCATATTACAAGTAAAAAAATAAAAACTTATTTTGTTCAAGCTGTAACCCAACTAGCGCAAAAATCTGAACTTACAATGTTGCGTGCGTGTTCACGTATTCCGAATCCCCAATAGAAGTCAATGGCAAAAAAAAGTGGGGGGGAAAAACACCCACTCTCTCTCGCAAACACCATGGCATATTCTCATCTGACATTTAATTATGAATTTTTCATATTCCAATGTTCTTTAACATGTTTGTTTGTAATATGTGCATACCCGATCCCATACTGTAATATGCGCATACATGACATGAAACTATAAAAAATATGTATACATATATATTAATGTTTTCATATGTGCATATATATGTCTGTAGATACATATATGCACATATAAATACATTAATACACATTTGTACATATATATAAACATACATATACATCTGTAGATAGTATCAGTACAGTATGTATCTCAATGTTAAAGCCTTTTGCATTCTTTTTTTTTTTCTAACACCTGAGATCTCATATCTTTGAGCACTTATAACTTTTTAATGCAATATTTTGTGTAATAATTTTTATTAGACAGTGTTAATATGAGTGTAGCTGTACTTTGTAATGTATATTTTAAGTGTTTTGTGCAACTTTTTAGTTTCGGAAAACAGTTAACTACAGCTCTGAGATCACAGGAAGTATTGAAGTGTAAATTGCACAATCGTGATTTGGCTCAACTTGTCATATCAGCGCAATTAACCCCTTAAGGACAAGGCCATTTTTCAATTTCTTACCCTTAAGGACCAAGGCTATTTTTACATTTCTGCAGTGTTTGTGTTTAGCTGTAATTTTCCTCTTACTCATTTACTGTACCAACACATATTATATACCGATTTCTCGTCATTAAATGGACTTTCTAAAGAAACCATTATTTTCATTATATCTTATAATTTACTATAAAAAAATTATAAAATATGATGAAAAAAACCACACTTTTTCTAACTTTGACCCCCAAAATCTGTTCCACATCTACAACCACCAAAAAACACCCATGCTAAATAGTTTCTAAATTTTGTCCTGAGTTTAGAAATACCCAATGTTTACATGTTCTTTTCTTTTTTTGCAAGTTATAGGGCAATAAGTACAAGTAGCACTATGTTATTTCCAAACCATTTTTTTTTGTGCAAAATTAACGATAGTTACATTGTAACACTGATATCTGTCAGGAATCCCTGAATATCCCTTAACATGTATAATAATATTTATATATTTTTTTAGTAGACAACCCAAAGTATTGATCTAGGCCCATTTTGGTATATTTTAAGCCACCATTTCACCGCCAAATGCGATCAAATAGAAAAAATTGTTCACTTTTTCACAATTTTTTTTTTACAAACTTTAGTTTTCTCACTGAAATTATTTACAAACAGCTTGTGCAATTATGGCACAAATGGTTGTAAATGCTTCTCTGGGATCCCCTTTGTTCAGAAATAGCAGACATATATGGCTTTGGCGTTGCTTTCTGGTAATTAGAAGGCTGCTAAATGCAGCTGCGCACCACACATGTATAATGCCCAGCAGTGAAGGGGTTAATTAGGGAGCTTTTGGGAGCTTGTAGGGTTAATTTCAGCTTTAGTGTAGTATAGTAGACAACCCAAAGTATCGATCTAGGCCCATTTTGGTATATTTCATGCCACCATTTCAACGCCAAATGCAATCTAATAAAAAAATAGTTACATTTTTCACAATTTTAGGTTTCTCACTGAAATTATTTACAGACAGTTAGTGCAATCATGGCACAAATGGTTGTAAATGCTTCTCTGGGATGCCCTTTGTTCAGAAATAGAAGACATATATGGCTTTAGCATTGCTTGGAGTAATTAGAAGGCTGCTAAATGCCGCTGCACACCACATGTATATTATGCCCAGCAGTGAAGGGGTTAATTAGGTAGCTTGTAGGGTTAATTTTAGCTTTAGAGTAGAGATCAGCCTCCCACCTAACACATCCCACCCCCTGATCCCTCCCAAACAGCTCTCTTCCCTCCACCACAATTGTCCCGCCATCTTGAGTACTGGCAGAAAGTCTGCCAGTACTAATATAAAAAGCTTTTTTTTTTTTTTTTAATATTTATTCTGCCTTTTAGTATCCCCCCCTTAGCCCCCAACCTCCCTGATCCCCCTCAAACAGCTCTCTAACCCTCTCCCCTCTACCTTATTGTCCGCCATCTTGGGTACTGGAAGCTGTCTGCCAGTACCCAGTTTTCCATATAATTTGTTGTTTTTTTTTAAAATAAAATAAAAAAACCCTATTTTTCTTTAGTGTAGCTTCCCCCCTCAATACCCTCCCCCCTCCCCGATCCCTTTCCAAACATTTTTCCCTCTCCCTTTCCCCTCTCCCTCCTTTCCTTCAGTATAATGGCCGTGCACACGCACATGCTGCCAAGCCCCGCCTCCCACCTTCTTGCGTGCTTACGGAAACTTTCATCACAGGATCTGGAAGCACGCACCGGCGATGGGCTGACCACCCGCCGCCCAGCATTGGCTCCCACCCACCAACGATTCGCACCATCGTTTGCCAAAGCAGAGAGGGCTACAGAGTGGCCATCTCTGCATCGACAACTCTTCAATTCTATTTCTGCAGTGCCCCACTCGTGGGGCATGCAGAAATAGCGCAATCTCGCTATTTTGAGCGAGATTGCAGCAGAGAGAAGCCCAGAGAAGCGTGGGACAGGGTACGGCGCTTGGTAAAAATGTTTGCGCCTCATGTAATCTAGCCCTAAATCAGTAGGGTACTGTCCATGAGTATTGTCTAATGGACCAAAACCAGTCAGGCACACTACTTCAACTGACTAATACTCCTGTTACTATGTAATTTTTGTTTTAACTTGCAATTCAACAAAGGAGGAGTTTTAAGGAAAACAACTTTCAGTTTTTTAACTATGTGTTAACCCCTTTGTGGGGATTAAACACATAGCACTGAGGTATTAGAAGTGATAAAATTGCATGATCAAATGAATTAGACCATGCCATTTTGTAACTAATGTCCATTAAATTAGACTACATTTAAAGGGATAGTCTAGTCAAAAATAAACTTTCATGATTCAGATAGAGCAGCAATTTTCTAATTTACTCCTCTTATTAATTTTTCTTTGTTCTCTTGGTATCTTCATTTTAAAAAGCTGGAAAGTAAGCTTATAAGCCGTCCCATTTTTGGTTCAGCACCTGGGTAGTGCTTGCTGGTTGGATGGCTACATTAAAACACCAATCAGCAAGTGCTACCCAGGCTCTGAACCAAAAATGGGCTGGCTTCTAAGCTTACATTCTTGCTTTTCAAAATAAAGATTCCAAGAGAATTAAGAAAAATTGTTAATAGAAGTAAATCAGAAAATTGCTTAAAACTGCTGCTTTATCTGAATAATGAAAGTTTTATTTTGACTATACTATCCCTTTAAGTATTTCATATTTTGAGCTTATCTCCTTATTTCAGAGGAGAGGCCAAAAGTACTCTACAGTAAGGTTACCAGGTGTCCAGTATTTTAGCAGGCTGTCCAGTAAAATGCTGGACACTTAAATGTTCAAGTCCCTGTGTGTTAGCTAAATATAAAAGGCCTTCTATGCCACATTACAAATATGGATCAGAAATAGGTGGCAATCAATGGGGTCAAATCAGTTCTGAATAAGTGTGTTATAGGCAGCTAAAGACATAAAATGATAGCTTTGTATGTTACTGGCAGACAAGAGGTAAAATGACAGCTCAGTTGTGAAAGCTATAGATGTGTGATCAAAAGTGGGGGCTAAGGTAGATCGTTTGGGGGTGACCCCACCTACTATTATGCAAAATCACAGACAGATTGTCCGGTATTTTGTAGAGAGCAGCACGTAACTCTACTCTGGGGCATCTGTAGGACCCCCCAGTTCTTGTTTTAACCCAGGCCTCCCTACCTCATAGGTATAGTAGTCATATGATTTAGACCACTTGAGTTGTGTTTAAATGCTATAGCACCAAGGTGTAGTTTATTTACAACAGATATTGCTTAGCCCCCAGAAATGGTTTAATAATTTTGGAGCTCACCTCCAATTAACAGAATATACACCTTCTATTGTCTGGGTCTCTTAGATCAGCCTGGCAAGTTTGATTATTATATACCTCACCCAGCTGTATAGGAATAAAGCCTATAAACTATGCAAAGGTGCTCTTAGATTTGTTACTGTAGTTGATCATTTACAAATAGAACATTTTACCACTGTGTAAGGAGAACGGCATTTAGATAGGGTGCAGCATATGACACTCTAAAGAGTTTATCAAAAATGTTTATGGAAATGCCCTTGAAGTAGAACTAATTATAGCATTTCATATGAGACACACAATGTTTCTACTTAAAAGCATAAATACAAAAATTAAATCTTAAATCAAATGGGAAATGTACCCCTTCAATAGCACTAAGTAAAATGACTATATTTAAACTGATAGTTAATATTGTTCTAAAATATATGAAAGCAAAGTACATGAAAACATTTTGCTCCTTCTAAGCATTCATATTAGGTAAACTCACTATTGTAAAGCTACTTGCTTGAATCCTTGTTTTTTATATAAATATATATTTAAAATTATTTTATTTTGTTAAATTACAGTTTGTGTTTTCGTTAAATTGCATTTTCTAATCATAGGAAAGTCAAATTTAAGTTGCATTATTCAGATAGAGCATGCAATTTTAAGACACTTTTAAATTCGCTTCTATTTTCAAATGTGCTTAATTTTCTTGGTAATGCCTTGTTTAAAAAGAATACGCACACTAGTGCAAGCTAGTTGCTGATTGGTGCCTGCACACATTTGTCTCTTGTGATTGGCTAATTAGATGGGTTCAGCTAGCTGCCATTAGTTCAATGCTGTTCCTTCAGCAAAGGAAAAGAAGAAAATGATGCTAATTTGATAATATAACTAACCTGGAAAGTTGTTTAACATTGTATGTTCTATCCAAATCATGAAAGAACATTTTGGGTAGACATGTGGGCTTTGTTTCGTTCCGAATCAAAATTCGTGCAAATTTGCCAAATTCAGAGATTTTAATTGATTTGAATTTCCGAATTGCATTAGCAACAAAACTAAACTAATCTGAATGCATTTGTAACTAATAAATCCGAATTAGTTTGAAACAAATACATTCGAATATATCCGAATTCAAATCGATCCGAAACGAAATTCGAAAAAATCTGAATCGGTCCTAAACGAACCAAAAGGTATTTTTCTGCTGTACACGTCTAATTTTGGGGTTTCCTTTCCCTTTAATATAAAAATGAAAGATTTTGTTTATGTTTTTTAGAAAATATACAATTTAGAATTTTATTGTTACTTATGTTATAATCTCCATAGAAAAGTAATAGACTGGCAACTCTTATTACTTTCATTTTTTTATTATCATTTGCAAACTGCACCATACTTTTTTTGAATATTCCTGTAATCTTTCATATAAGTTGGCGCACTTTCCTTAAGCCTTTCCAAGGACTTGCTCCAGCACTGTTTGTGCTTTCTAAGTCAGCATGTAGTCTGGAGTTGCCTGAAAAAGAACTGCAATCTCATCCTAATTAAAAATGTCTTCAGGCTACCACTATAACAGTACCGACAGGACATTCTTTTTCCAACGCCTCTGCTGAAGCTATATCTGTATCATTTTTCTCATCATGACACTTCTTGGAAAATGAAAAAAAAAATATGAATTCTTTGCAGTTATTTTATTTTTGTGCACAGACGCTCATTTGTACGCTGGAAACATCACAGGCTTTTCCATCTCAATTCTCTTTTTTTTGTTATTTCATAGCTTTTCGAGTTTGTTCCTTTTGAACATTGTAGACGGAAAACAGCACTAATATGTACTGTACCAAAGCATTAATCTGCAAAGGCCCTCTCAAAAGGGCAACTATAACTATTATATACTAGACCCGAAAAAAGGAGGTAAGGATTTCTTTTTGTTTCTCATGACTGGTTTTATTTATTTTTCTTTGACTCCAGCTGCCACCAAGCACAGTAAGGACAATTTATCAAACGCAGTGATGTGCTGTAAATTTTTGCAAAGTATAAGTCAGATTTTATATTGCTTTGCAAGACTATTTGACCTTTACAGCCATGCGTGAGGGCAGCTTCTGTTTGGTAGGACGCTGGTTCTGTATTCCCAGAGGACTGCTGTGTACTAAATTTATATAAATAGCTAATCTTCAGGTCAAGCCATTCTATTGTCAAGCCTATTTTTACACAATAGTGTACAGAAATGATTGCTGTGTGCATTTAAAAGCACATTACAAAGAATAAGTGTAGAAATCACTACAATATGGATAAGACTAACTGATTTAGCAACACAAATGGGCCTATTTATGTAAGTGCGAGCGGACATGATACAATGTAGCGTATCATGTCCGATGCACATCGATAAATGCTGACAGCATACGCTGCCCACATTTATCATTGCACCAGCAGTTCTGGTGAACTGCTTGCGCAATGCCGCCCCCTGCTTGCGCAATGCTGCTAGCAGGAGGTGTCAATCAACTCGATTGTATTCGATCGGGTTGATTTCTGTCCGCCGCCTCAGAGCAGGCGGACAAGTTATGGAGCAGCGGTCTTTAGACCGCTGCTTCATAACTTCTGTTTCCGGTGAGCCTTCAACAAGGGGCATCAAGCTCCATACGGAGCTTGATAAATCTGCCCCAAAGAGTTAACAGACATAAAATGAGACCACAATAAATAAAGCAAAAACATTTAATAGCATCTTTAACGTTTACCACCATCTTAATACTCTAATATATCCAAAACTACTTTGAGCTACCTGCAATACTGTAACCTCAAGCAATTTAATCATTCATCCAGAGACATGCTTGTTAGTCTTATTTCCCCCCACCTCCCCCCCAAAGCCTCAGGGTTAAATGGTCTTACTACAGGTTATTGTAAGACATTTTCTAATCCTAGTATCAAGGTACCTTAGAGAGTGACCAGACATCCCATTTTTAACAGGGTTATCCCATTTTTTTAATTTTTTTGTCTTGTTTTCCACAGAAATGTTTGAAGGGATGACAAAACATATAGGGTAAGATTACAAGCAACTTGTAATAGCTGCACAACCCCAAATGCAAAAAAGCCATAATGTGCGCAAAGTTTTCACAACTGATTTGCCACGTGACTTGTAATCTTGCCCCTAGTTTTTTAACAGTGGCAGGGTGTCCCATTTTTTAACATCAGTAGTAGTCGCAGCAGTTACTTTAATTTTATTTTATTATAATATGGTGATTGCACTTGTAAACAACGCTTGCACATGTATTTTTATGGCAGCTCCACAGCAGGGGACTACACTTTCCTGCATGACACGGTAATAGACTTGTCTGGGAGACATGGTCCTCTTCTAAAATAAGTTGCGACCGCATAAGAATGCGGGACCTATGTCACTTCTGGTGATGTGAATCAGCTGCTGGAGGTTTGTGGCGCTCACTGCGCATGCGCAAGAGGCCCAACCTCCTCAAAACAGCTGTTTAAGCTTACACAATGGGTCGAGGAATTCTATGGCCAGTAAACTTAATTGTGCAGGCGTGCAGAATGCTGCGCATGCGCTCACGGCCCTACTCCTCACCCTCACATTCATCAGAGACAGGCAATAGCGGCACACTGGAAACACAACCCTATTGGTTTTCAAGACAGTGACTTCACGGACACACGGACCAATCAGATAATGCAGTAACGCTTTTTTCTATGTATTATCTGATCAGTCCGTAGTCCGTTTGATTTGCCCACCTCCATTCAATTTCCAAATTGGTCCATCGCGCACCGCTGACTTGTCGTGCCTGGGGGGTTCTTATGGGGGTTACAGGGGGTGCTGATGGGGCTTTCGTAAGTTACACAGGTGCTTATAGGGGGTGCTGATGGGGCTTATGTAGTTTACATAGGGGGGTGCTTATGTGGGTTACAGGGGGGGCTGATGTAGTTTACAGAGGGGGTGCTTATATGGGTTACAGGGGGTGCTGATGAGGCTTATGTAGGTTACAGAGGGGGTGCAACTCAGTGATTCTGGGTTTTTTTTGCCTGACATGTTGGTGTTATATCTTTCACTTGGATGTTATAAGTTGCATTGAATAACTACAACTGGATAAACAAAAACTGTGTCTGTCTTTATTTCAGGATGCAAAGCAACAAAATGTGATTATTTTCAAGGGGGTGATTCTTTTTCATACCCACTGTATATCTCATAATGTAAGAGCATTACAAAAGTTGGACAGTAATCTAGCTTATCTTTGAGTTTGAGTTTTACCAGGCTTAGTCTATCTACAACTCAAATTCAAAAAAAGTTGGGACAGTATGAAAAATGTAAAAAATAAAATAAAGAGTCATTTGAAAATTCAATTCACCCTGTACTATATTGAAAACACATTATTAACACATTATTTGTTTTGTTTTTTTTACTTTGTGAATTAAATGAAAATATACACTAATTTCAAATCTGATGTCTGCACCATGTTCCAAAAAAGTGGGCAATTTAGGACAAATAGGGATGTGACAAACTGAAATAAGAAGGTGATGTGAAACAGTTGGTGCAATCGTGTAATCATAGTATATAAGGAGCCTCCAAAAAAGGCCTAGTCCTTCAAGAGCAAAGATGTGTTGAGGCTTGCTAATCGGCCAACAGATGCATCAGCGAATAATTCAACACCTTCTACAGTGCACAATAAATTTAAAAGATTCAAGGAAACTGGTCAAATCACGGTGCGTAAAGGTCAAGGCCAAAAAAACACTTCTGAATATGCGTGATCTCCGATCCATCAGACATCACTGTCTCAAAAACCGTCATGAGTCTGTAATGGATATCATGACATGGGCTTGGGAATACTTTGGTAAACCTTTGTCAGTCAACACCATTCACCGCTGCATCCACAAATGCAAGTTATAGCTTTACTATGTAAACAGAAGCCATAGATCAACACTGTCCAGAGTCGCCGACCACTTCTCTGGGCTTGGTCTCATCTGAGATAGACAGTAGCACAGTGGAAACATGTTTTGTGGTTCAAAGAGTCAACATTTCAAATAGTTTTTGAAAAAAAAAGCTGATGTGTATTCTGGGCCAAAGAGGAAAAGGACTATCCAAACTGTTATCAGCATCAGGTCCAAAAGCCAGTGTCTGTCATGGTATGGGGGAGTGTCAGTGCCCATGGCATGGTTAACTTGCACATCTGTAAGGGCATCATTAATGCAGAAAGATATGTATACATTTTAAAGCAACAGATGCTGCCATCCAGACGTGATCTTTTCCAGCAGGACAATGCCAAACCAAATTCTGCCTGGATTACAAGCGCATGGTTGCGTAAGCAGAGAGTGCGGGTGCTAGCATGGCCTGCCTGTGGTCCTGACCTGTCTCCGATTGAGATTGTGTGGCGTATTATGAAGCGCCAGATAAGGCAACAAAGGCCTTGTACAGTTGTGCAGCTGAAGACATGCATAATGGATGAATGGGGGGAAATTCTGCTTGCTAAACTTAACCAACTGGTGTCTTCAGTGCCCAAGCGCTTAGTAAGTGTTATTAAAAGAAAAGGTGATGTTACACAGTGGTAAACAGTCGAATTTCCGAGCCTTTTTGCAGTGTGTTGCAGTCATCAGATTTGAAATGAGTGTATATTTTCAAAAATACATTAAATTCACAAAATAAAACATCAAATAATGTGTTTTCAATATAGTACAGGGTGAAATTAATTTTAAAATTACTCTTTTTTTTTTTTTCATACAGTCCCAACTTTTTTTGGAATTGGGGTTGTAAATTATTGTTAAAGAATCCCCAGCAATAATTAAATTGGAATTAATATAATACCAACATTTTAATTGGTGCCAGATTTTTTTTAATCAAAATTATTAGGCCTTTACATCATACATATATAAAATAACCCTCATTTCAATTTGAATAATAATATACCTCTCTACTGGGTCCTATTCTTGATACAGTAATATACAACTACTCGTTTTGTTAAAAAGCACCTACCCCTTTCTTTTTGTCGGACATAGGGTGGCAATAACCTCTCTGATCCACCAACTTTTTAGTTTATTAACTTCTTGTTCTTTAAGATGCGTTTCTTGTTAGAAAGCTGTATCCGGATTATGCTTTCCTAAATGCTTAATAATTAGTTTCCATGAAACAATTTTTCAGCCAGGCATATATTTTTGATGAGAGAGTTTAATTTTTGCTTAAAATCAAGTGTTTTATTGAACACAAACAATGTACAGCAACGCGTTTCTCAGTATCCAATACGGTTTCTTCAGGCTGAAACGCGTTGCTGTACATTGCTTGTGTTCAATAAAACACTTGATTTTAAGCAACTTGCTACTTTGAATCCTTTGGCGATTAAACTCCAAACACCTGGTGGTTTGGAACAGAGAAGTGGATTGTGAGGGGAGTGAGATCACAGCAATCTGTACTTTGTGAGCCAAGAGGAGAGTTTTACCGGACAACACTGAGGATCTGGTCTGCCCAGCCCGCACTGCCCAGGTTCAAGTTACCAGCCTTCTATGGGGATTGTGGGCTGGGAGATATAGTGAAATACTCGATGTAGGACCTTGCAACAAGAATAACAAGTAATCCATTTTAGTCCACAGCAGATTTATGTGGAGTTAAATACAAGCTCAACAATAGAGCAGAATTAAGGGGAGCCTCTGGCCCCCTGGAATAGTACCACCAAGAAGGCAATATGCTTAGGGCTATTCAGCTTCTCTTTTCCCTCGGCATTGGCTTACATGCGCATTAGACACCGGATCATCTGTGTCATGGTCAATTAATTCTATTTGTGTTATGCTCTCCCAGAGATTTCTGTAAGATTAATTTTAGCATTTTTTCTTTCTGGAAGATATTATAACATATTCTTGGTTTTGTAGTTGATGAAAGCGATATTTGCACTCCACTGTGTAATATCGTGCGCTGGTATTACACGTTTTCATCAAGGTTGCGTTCACATCGTTGGGAAGCATTGCACTCACAAGAGCGCAACTCCAGAGACTGCATCAGAACCTCAGCTCCAGCGAAGGGGGACAGTCGCGCAGCGATGGCAGCAAATATAAATATATATGCTTATATACATATATATTTATGTGTATATACACATATTAACACATAAATATGTATATAAGTATATACATATATATTTACTGGGAACACACAGTTCACATTTATCGCAATGTAACCTTTTTTTTTTTCTAACATCCCACTCCCACCAACTTTAACCTCTAGTGCAGTAATTTTAATAAAAAATAAAGATGCTGCCATCTTTATTTTTTTTTAATAAACTACACTAGACAGTATTTTTGGGCCATTTGGGGCAGATTTATAAAATTAACCAGAGATCTGATCTCTGGTTAATTTTATAAGTGCTAAATGCAATAATCAGCCACTTGTAATGGCTGATTAATTATCATGCGCCCACAAACGGGCAAAATTGCCCATTTGCGGGCACACAATAATTTAGCTCTCCACTTGTAATCTAGCCCATAAGGTGAACCAATAACAATAGGCATATATGTGTAGCCTCCAATCAGCAGCTATCTCCCAGTAGTGCATTGCTGCTCCTGAACCTACCTAGCTATACTTTTCAACAAAGGACACCAAAAGAACAAAAATCATTAGCTAATAAAAGTACAATGGAAAGTAGTTTAAAATTGCATGCTCTATCTGAATCATGAAAGTTTAATTTTGATGTTACTGTCCCTTCAATCCCATTGTTTTCTTGCAATTCTATGTACACAGAATCAACCCCTTACTAAGTTTCAAGAAGCTCAATGAAATGAATAGAAGATTGGTTGGAGTGGAATAGATCTGCACAAGGACCTAAGTGTGAGGAAAGAGGGGCAAGCAGTAAAAATAAAAGTGAAATGTATAATGTTATTGTTTTAGTTAAATAAAACTATTAATTGTTATTAAGGTAATGGTTATTTTTCTTTAGTTAAATAAAACTATTTAAATTGTTATTAAGGTAATGATTATTTTTCTCCTTTTAATAAAGTACAGCTGAAAAGTTTATCAAATATGAATGATCAGAGATAATTCACCTTTCAATAATTTTATAATTATCTAAGTATTTCTAATGTTATATATATATAAATCAGTAATTTTTTGATATAACTGGGAAAAAAAAATCTGAAAAAGTTATTATTCTAAAAATGAAACCTTTTATGTAGAAAACAACGATTTAAATTGAGTCTCACTGACCGGTGATTTAAATTGATTTGATTTTAAGGCCTAGTTCCATTTTGACGAGAACGGTAAAAAACATGGCGGCTATGAGTTTGGATACAAAGTATTCATAATAACTTTTTTTTTTATATGATTTTCACTTCTTTAAAACTGTAAATTGTGACCTTGCTGCTTTGTATCTTTGTAATACACCATTAAACGAGATTGAGTAATCATGAATAGGTTTTTATAGGGGATGAGCCCCCAAGCACACTACGTCCAAACCCGTTCAAAAGAGTGCATATATTACTGAACTTGTAATCTGGAACATGCATTCATGACCATGAGTTCAATAATATATGCACTGTCGTGAACGAGTTTGGACTGAGTTTGGACTGCTTGTCTCCTATAAAACCCATTCACAACTGCGTAATCTCATTTAAACTGCCATAAAACATGTTGAGATCCTAAAAGGGCTAATTAAGTAAAAGAAGCATTAAAAAAATGTTTAAAAATTGCTGGTTAGTATTTTAAAATAATTTGGAAACTTAAAAGAAAGGGTTAATGGCACTGCAGTATAAATTTGCAGGTAAAGTAATTAAAGTACATATTATTATATTTTGTCTCTATTCCAACTTGTATGTCCCTTCAAGGGTCTTTTAGATAGATTTACAGTTTTAAAAAAGTGAAAATCCTCTAAAAAAAAAAAAGTTATTAAAAGTAATTTGCACAGAAAGTTGTATTTTGATCATTTAAAAGTTTTCGGCTCCATAGGGTAAATATAACTTTTTTCTAGCAACCGAAAACCCATTTGTTAGTGTAAAAATCTGCCTAAATCATGCTATTGTAATTGCGCCAAATTGAAAAGTAGCCCTATCGGCCCAAAAACAGCCGAAAATAGGGCTCCCGATAGACTGTGATTCAGGTCTTATTGTCTAACAAAGACATTGCTAAACTGTCATTGAATAATGTACATTTAAACTTTTGAAGCCTTTCCCATCTAAATAGTATACATTTTAACTTCTGAAACACTTCCCTGTCTGCAGAAAAACCTTTCATAACTTTAGAGAGTTTTAACCTCATGATGAACAAATCAACTAAAGTTTTTTGTTACTGATGTCTAAAAAAGCTCAAAAAGCTTTACAAGGCAAATGTCAAGGGACACAGAAACTAATAAAACAGTTATTTCTGCAAGCATGCAAATATATGTTTATATATTTGCTTGTTTTGTAGTTGTACCTTAATGTATTATTTCACTTAGAATTAATTGTATCTCTGCTAGTTCACTCTAATTGGCCTTGACTCATGCAATGAAGCTGTTTTTTTCTTTATTTTGCATTTCAACAATTATTAAGGGCTGCTAATTCTTTTATGAAGCTGTCACCAAAAGGTGAGAAACCTGAAAAGTAAAATATTTGAATGGATTGGGTGAGAGGACTCTAGACTTTGTCTATGCATTACTTTACATTTGGGAATTACTGGAAGAAAGTATCTGTCCAAAGCATTGTTTTTTTTTAGATTTTGGACTATCCTAGGCACTGGGGAAATTCCTACCCCCAAAACTCTCCCCAGTAATTTTGCACCCAAATCCCACCCCATTAATTATATACCTCATCATATATTTATCACAACCAGAAGCTAGGGACACATTGAGGGACCATGTATTCCCTCTGAAATATCGGAGGTTACTGATTTGCAATAGAATAAATAAGCCCTTTGGAGAGCACAGGACTAGGAGGCATCATATCATAGAACTACCACTTAACATCTGTTTTGTCCCTTTAAATCCTCCTGTCCTAGGTGCAAGCATGGTTGGCCTGGGACGCCATATGCCCCATATGCCCCTAGTATTTAGCACTCATATGAATGATTAAAGTGTAAAAATACTAAATTATAAAAAAACATATAATATTCCCATAGCAGACTTTAATGCTAAACATTTTATGCATACAAATTCACATATTATATGATAAAATATAAGCTTAACAGAATGATATACAATATTCTTAAATATTCAATATATTATGTTGTACCTAATCCAGAAGAGGTAACAAAAATGATTAACTCAGCAGCAAGGCCTGAACATCATCATAAACCATAAGGAGAACCTTCCTCTGCTGCAAGTTTCTGGACCTGACTGCTTAGGGTGACAAGTTCAAAACTGAATTACAATGAGCTGGCTAACACGTTTACATTAAAGATGCAGGAATTTCATATCTACCTTTAAAAATACAGCTACAGTTTTATTGCATTCATATATCTTCCAAGTGATGTGCAAGGCAAACACCAAGGTTGGTAAATCATGTAAATTAGATCATATGACTGCTCCAAAAACAAAGCAGGATGAATCCAGCTATATATTTGGTAAGGCTGAATTTTTGAGCATTATCAGATTACGTTTTTCTCTGTTGCTTGTAGCTTTTGGAACACTATGACATATCTTACATATTTGCTGGGAAACAAAATAAAGAATATATTCTGATAATGAAAAATAAGTTTATAAATCGGAGCTTGAATTGTATTTTAATTACAGGCTGGCCCATATACATTTATAAATATGCTACATATGCCAAAAATGTATACATGATACAATGAAACTTAGCTCTTTACCATGAGAGCATAATGAGGTAGACTCATAAATGTGCACTATATTGCAGCAGAGTGTGTAGAGGTTTTATACAAACAACTTGTAGAATAAGCTTTAAAATGCAGTGCTTCAGCAAATCTATGGTACACAACAGCTGTATATCTAGAAGCTCTGTTTAACAAATAAGACTGTTTGAAAAAGCAAGAATGTAAGCTTAGAAGCCCGCTCATTCTTTGTTCAGCACCTGGGTAGCGCTTGCTGATTGGAGGCTACATTTAGACACCAATCAGCAAATGCTACCCAGGTGCTGAACCAATAATGGGCCGTTTTCTAAGCATACATTCATGCTTTTTCAAATAAAGATACAAAGAGAATGAAGAAAAAATGATAATAGGAGTAAATTAGAAAGTTGCTTAAATTACATGCTCTATCTGAATCATGAAAGTTTAATTTTGACTAGAGTATCCCTTTAATCATGTTGCATACATCAATCACTAAAACCCTCCTTAAAGAGACACTGTACCCAAAATTTTTCTTTTGTAATTCAGAAAGAGCATGCAATTTTAAGCAACTTTCTAATTTACTCCTATGATCAATTTTTCTTCGTTCTCTTGCTATCTTTATTTGAAAAAGAAGGCATCTAAGCTTTTTTGGGTTCAGTACTCTGGACAGCACTTTTTTACTGGTGGATGAATTTATCCACCAATCAGCAAGGACAACTCAGGTTGTTCACCAAAAATGGGCCGGCATCAAAACTTACATTCTTGCATTTCAAATAAAGATACCAAGAGAATAAAGAACATTTTATAATAGGAGTAAATTAGAAAGTTACTTAAAATTTCATGCTCTATCTGAATCACGAAAGAAAAATTTTGGTTACAGTGTCCCTTTAAATACCCATCTCAATTAACCCTTGGCAAGTCTATTAACCACTGCAATAGTGCCATCTAGTGGCCATATACACGTAAAAAAAGTATACACATCTCAGTAATTTTAAACAAAATATCCAAACAGAGTTTATACAAAATAGCTGATGCAGATAATTTGTGGTCAAGATGTGCACACACTTGAGCCTACCCCAATAGTATGCTGGGGCTGTACAGCCTCGGAATACAATTCAAAGCACCTTGATCTTTTATATAAAATTGCTTTATTCTCTTGGTATCCTTTGTTGAAAAGCATATCTAGGAGCTGGGAGCTAGTTGCTGATAGGTGGCTGCACATATATGCCTCTTGTGATTGGCTTACTGATGTGCTCAGCTAGTTCCCAGTAGTGCATTGCTGATCCTTCAAGAAAGGATACCAAGAGAATAAAGCAAAAATTGATAATATAAGTAAATTAGAAAATTGTTTATAATTTGTATGCTTTATCTAAATTATAAAAGAAAAAATGTGGATGGGGGGGATTTTGCATACTACCCTCCCGCCATACATTGAGAGGGCTCAGATGTCTAAAGGTGAAAAGAGATTAGCAATCTCACCAGGTCAGGTTCTCCATAGCTTTAGACTCCAGATCAGGGTAGAAGATACAGTATTGCTGATAAATATCAGCCTAGATTACTTAAACCTGTCCAGCACTTCAGAGCAACACAGGGCTTCCACTCTAGGGTAGGAACATTCTTGGGGGCATGGTGGGGACTTGTATATTGTAGCCATTCATTATATTGACTACCCACGTCAGGCTAGTGTGTGCGGTAATAACCTAATTGAGTCTAATTTACAGCATGACAGCATAAATATAGAGACAAAAAGAAGAGAGAGCGCAGCCACGACTCAAGGTAAAAGTTTTAATGCTTCCAAATTGCGCATACAAACATATTGCACTTACAAAATCTCAGATAAAAAGAGGCACCTCAAAATGGTAAATCGTTTCGGATTTTCCTGTACCGGTTCCACTGTGGTTCTTGCAAACTCCTTGTAGTCGAGCTTTCTCCAGTATACACAGTCCGTTATTGATTGTATCTCAAACAGGCTTTTTGTTTCCCTTAGGTCAATGTCTTTATGTAGCAGTGTTCTTTAGTGACTGCTGCCTTGTGCCTTCTACGCGTTTTGTCCCACATATGCGAACTTTCTCAAGACTTGCAAACAAGATACCTTGTTTGCAAGTCTTGAGAAAGTTCGCATAGGTCGGACGAAACGCGTAGAAGGCACAAGGCAGCAGTCACTAAAGAACACCGCTACATAAAGACATTGACCTAAGGGAAACAAAAAGCCTGTTTGTGATACGATCAATAACGGACTGTGTATACTGGAGAAAGCTCGACTACAAGGAGTTTGCAAGAACCACAGTGGAACCGGTACAGGAAAATCCGAAACGTTTTACCATTTTGAGGCGCCTGTTTTTATCTGAGCTTTTTTAAGTGCAATATGTTTGTTTGCGCAATTTGGAAGCATTAAAACTTTTACCTTGAGTCGTGGCTGCGCTCTCTCTTTTTTTTGTCTCTATAGTGATCCCGTAGTCTGACACACTCCTTAGTGGTCAGTGAATTGTGCAGCAGCGCCACGCTCATAATACAACGGAGGAGACCGGAATCAAGGAAGGATTAAAAGAATTCTGAGAAAACTTTTTACCATACTCCATGAGGCATAAAGGTACATTTAATCAGTATCGTCATACCTAGCAATATTTAGTGTGTATACTATTTAGATAATAAACTAATTATTAATTGGTGTGACATTCTCAAAATTTAGATACATGTAAATGTAACCAGTGTTTTTTACGCAATATAAGGAGTTTTTAGGAACATAGTTATTTGAATATTTAGACAATTTGTATTAAACTGAAGTTAGAAGTAAAGTGAAACATAAGGGTTAAGGTAAGCGCTGTCTTTTTAGGAATTAATGACAGCATAAATGTTGACAAATAATTTTTGGGAAAAGTTGCAGGGATATATACTGGCATTTTCTTACCTTTTTAAATGGGAAAAAAAACCAACAAACAAAATTTGCTTTATTAAGTGATGTATATAATGAAAAAGCTCTGCAACTGCAGTATAACATAACTAAAATAAGATCAGAACTGTTTCACTTTTTAGAGAATAATATACCAGCACCTTGTGTGTCTATAAAGCAATGCATGCAATTTTAAGACACTTTTAATTAACTTCTATTTTCAAATGTACTAGTTTGTTCTCTTGGTTGTATCCAATTGTTAAAAACAATATGTAGGGTACATATTTTGCTGTGGAAGCTTGTGATTGGCTGACTAGATGTGTTCAGCAGCTGGAGTTCCCTGGTTTTGCATTGCTGCTTCTTGGATATTAGGGTACACACACTCTACACATAATACATAGTCAAACTGTACTGTACCTTTAAGCATGCTTTTGAAAAAAAAAGCAGTGCACAAAAATTAGATGTATAAAATTAAAGCAAAAAGTTTGAACATTAAATGGAATGATCAAATTAAAAAAAGCTATAGGGGATTACAGCTTCAGATAAAGGGAAATGTAAAGAATAGATATAACAAGTCCTGTAAGACAAAAAAGGTAGAGGCGCTCTTGGTGCAGACAACCCTAAAACAGTGTAAAGTAGCACTTGTGTTGATGATAGGAGCGATACTCACAAGTGTAAAGGCACAAGCAGTGCAATATCTGATGAGCCGAAGCTCGGCTGACTCAAAACTGTCCGGTCCGGTGTATGGATACAATGTGGGTCCTCGGAACTTCCAATGTGACAATACCTAAAATACACAAAGAAAGGAAAAACGCCCTTGGTGCAGAAAAAAACGGTACTGTGGGACACAGCAACAAGGAGCAAAAGAATTATACTCACAAAGGAGATTGCACAACCAGTGCAATATCAGACAAGCCGAAGCTTCAGAGCCGTTCGGCTGACTCTCAAGGCAGGACAGCTTTTCCAAGGATGAACCGAAAAAGGATCTCAGGCAGGCAGCTGCTAATCCACACTATATAAGCCGCTATTATGGAATACAGACTTTCTTAGTCAAAATACAGAGCGGTTCATATACGATCGGTCCCAATAAGGTGTATAGATGAAATGATATAATTGTAGGCAAGGTAGAACAAATAAAATCACATTTATTAAAAACGTTAAAAGGTAGGCACCTAAGCCGAGAAACGCGTTGCAAAGTAACCTTTTAACGTTTTTAATAAATGTGATTTTATTTGTTCTACCTTGCCTACAATTATATCATTTCATCTATACACCTTATTGGGACCGATCGTATATGAACCGCTCTGTATTTTGACTAAGAAAGTCTGTATTCCATAATAGCGGCTTATATAGTGTGGATTAGCAGCTGCCTGCCTGAGATCCTTTTTTCGGTTCATCCTTGGAAAAGCTGTCCTGCCTTGAGAGTCAGCCGAACGGCTCTGAAGCTTCGGCTTGTCTGATATTGCACTGGTTGTGCAATCTCCTTTGTGAGTATAATTCTTTTGCTCCTTGTTGCTGTGTCCCACAGTACCATTTTTTTCTGCACCAAGGGCGTTTTTCCTTTCTTTGTGTATTTTAGGTATTGTCACATTGGAAGTTCCGAGGACCCACATTGTATCCATACACCGGACCGGACAGTTTTGAGTCAGCCGAGCTTCGGCTCATCAGATATTGCACTGCTTGTGCCTTTACACTTGTGAGTATCGCTCCTATCATCAACACAAGTGCTACTTTACACTGTTTTAGGGTTGTCTGCACCAAGAGCGCCTCTACCTTTTTTGTCTTACAGGACTTGCTATATCTGTTTTTTATTAAACGGAGAGAGCAGCTACTCGATGGGGATTATCTGATGTTCGTTTGTATTATCAAGATCACTACACCGAGTTGTTTGTACATTTATGGACTTTGGTTGGACTTTTATTCGAGAAAGGTTATTACCTAAGGACTACTTTAAGAATCACAGAAATTTCTATTTTATTTGGTGAATATATGCATTACATGATTTAACTTCACATAATCCTTATTCAACTAGTATCTCTAAATAGGATTCCCTATTTATATTTTATATATTTTTGATATATATTATTTATTCACATTCTTTTATTTTGCCGTTTCAGGGATTATAGAGTTCCCCTTATTTCTATCTTTATTTTTATTTTTTAGAGAGTAGCATAACAGAGGCGCACCTCTTTCCTTGTGGATACATCATACCATAGCGAGTTGTGTGTTGTTCCACGAATTGTTTGGAAATGTAAAGAATCTGCAGTGCAGTTGAAAATGAACGATTTTCATTAAAAACATAAAAGTTTAATATTTTTTTTAACAAAATGAATACAACAATGATGAAAAATCAACCAAAGCAAAAAAAATTATTATTTTTTTTTTAACAAAACAAACATTATTTTCTGTGCACATCCCTAGTACGATCAATTTTTTTCTTTTGTGATTCAGATAGAGAATGCAATTTTAAACAACTTTCCAATTTATTTCTTTTATCTTATTTGATTTACTTTCTTGGTATCTTTCTTGAAAAGCATAACTAGCTGCTGATTGGTGGCTGTACATAAGCCTCTTGTCACTGGCTCACCCAATGTGTTCAACTATCTCCCAGTAGGGGAGTGCTGCTCATTTAACAAATAATACCAAGATAATGAAGCAAATTTGATATAAGAAGTAAATTGGAAAGTTGTTTAAAATCGTTCTATCTGAATCATGAAAGAAAAAAATTGGGTTTCATGTCTCTTTAAGAAACAAAACCTTGCCACAATTGAGTTAATAGGGTTAGTTTCTTTCAAAAGCATAACAAAATATTTATGTAAATGTTCAGCAAAATTAGCTAATGAGCCATGTTAACAAAAAGGACAACATTGTAATTCTGCTAATAGGTTAAATACATTAATAACATTACATGCTGAATTAATCAAATTTAGGGAAAACAATATTTTGAGCTTATATTTTGTCTGAAGTTCCAATTTTATTTATATGCACAACACACATTTTTATTTTATCACACTCCCAAATCCCTCATGCTGGTAAGGAAAAATGATATCAGAAGACATCAATATAATGATGATGAGAGGCACAGAGTACAGAAATTCTCTGAGCACCAAGTGAATTTAAGAGCAAAAAAACATTTTTATAACTATCTCCCAGATGTTTTGCTTTGTTTGTATGGTCAGGTTTGGTATGAAGTCCTCTTAAATGTCTTTACTTATTGATCATATATTGTAGATGATGCATTCACTTGACCACCATGGAAACGCTGTCCAGGTTCTCTGGAGAACTTATTAGTATCCATGACAAGAGCAAAGGCAGCATTATACAGGAATACTCACATCTAAAATGCCTGAATTGGTGATATGCTGTGCCAAGTAAATCAAAGAACTTAACTACTAACAAAGCAAGTCATTGTTACAAGAAGTCATAACCACCTCACATACAGAAATACTGTTGGAATGTTAAAATTAAACTAAAGGACTGTGATCAATAATAAAAGTGACAATATTTTATTAATAAGACCTGTTAATTGTTAAACATATTTATACATTTGTAGACCACTTTGCCTTTAATGCTGAAATCTAAATTCTGCTGATGCCAAGTGTGAAAATAAATCACAGATGTTTAATATATCTATGTGGTTTTAGGTTAATGTGGAACAGTAAGACATTCAGCTCTTCTCCTTTGCATTTCTTAGCAATTAAGCATCTGTTTGAGTTGAATATAGTCAAATTAATTAGCACGGTATAGAGTTTATTACAATATTACTTTGGGAATAACAGACACATGGGTAATTGCTAATCATTATTTTCTCATTGAACAAAATACATTTTTTTCTATACTATAAACACCAGTTTATATGGGGACTATAGAATAAAGTCATCATGCTGTAACTTTATTTAATAACCTGTATTAATAAAGTTCCTATTTAATCTTTTACAGGGGATTATTCTAATATTAATTTATTACTAAAAAAGAACACAAATAAAAAAAAAAACAACAACAAAAAACACACACACACATATATATATATATATATATATATATATATATATATATATATATATATATATATATATATATATATATATATATATATATATATATATGTTCATATAACACTTTGATCTGCTTTTCTTCATAAATTATTTTTGAACCAATTCATTTTAAATTGAAGTGACAAAAACTCTAGTAAAAAAAATCAATTCTGCATCTAGAAGAGCATTATTTGGCTAAATAAAATATATTTTAGCAAGAAAAATGGTTAAAGGGACAGTGTACACCTTAGTCATCTTAAAGTATTACTTTAGATTAAGCTGCAGACATCATCCTGCACCCTTTCTATATCATGCAGCAGTAACAGTAAAAAAGTTATTTTAAAATAACTATTGTTTCTGATCACTTTGAAATGGCTGCCAAGATCTACCCACTAATGACATCACGGTCTGGGCTGCATCTATGCTCTCTGCTGAATAGCATTGACAGTCTGTTGAATCCAATTAGTGAGTCTTTTCTAACTAGTGAAGCCTGTTCTTTAAGCATTGATCCTCATCATTTTATTTATTAATAGTTTTAGTATAACTCCCAGGGATTCATAAGTAGGCACAGTAATTACAGATGCATTTTTAAGTACTTAGAATTATTTTTTATACATATATATATATTTATACATATATATACACAATACACATTTATATATAGTAGTAAAGAATGGGGATGCACTTGCCAGGATTTCCAAAGTTACCTTTAATGTAATGTTTTGGGGTGTTACCCCCTTCATTAGACAATACAAAATAACAATACACAACCACCTTACCCCCGTGCCTTTTAAACTAACCTAAGTGATACAGTTCCAGGTCATAACCTGTGATGCCACTACCACAATCAGCAATCAACAGGTGTAGACCTCCACTGCCCTCCCAGTGTATGTGACTACCTAATCATAAAAACATTAACTAAAAGTGAACACCAAGTGCCCTATCTTAATAAAAGAACCACATAGCAAAAATGTGTACATAGCAATGCTCACAATAGGTTAAAGGAGCAGTGAAAAACCTTTTGGGAAACTGTAATATCAGTCCCTGATAAGCCATATGTGCTTTAATCTGATTACGGCCTGTGGGTGGTTGCCATAGCAACAACGGCCCCCAATACTGGGTAAGGCATGATATGGCCAATCAACGGTACTACAACATGAAGGAGTGCCCAACCCACAGACAGTCAAGCCAATCACCCAGAATTAACATACAGCACAATACCTCGTAGCGGTATACATAATATAATTACAAAATTGGCCAGTAGTTAGTAAACTAGCCGTATTGCTAGTACGCAATGCACCCCTCAAGTGCCGGGCTCTCAGGATGGAACCCAGCGTTCTAAGCGCTGTCTAATACTGTCCTGCAAGGCATCAAAGTCTAATATCAAGATACCAATAAACATAAACAACGTCAACAGGCTGCTACTCCAAACGCAACCCCACGTCTAATGTACAAAACATATATCAGCATGCTCAGAGGCTTGACATAGATAGCCAATTAGGGGGTGTGGTGCACCCTCAGGATAAAAAGAACAAAAGTATTCGAACAGGGGTAGAATATACGTTAGCAATAAAACCCTAGACTAGATGATACTGACATACTGGGAAAACATGTGCAAAATGAAAAACTATGCAAGTTAAACCAGGAAGGGGGGAGAGAGAAGGGAAGGGGAAAGGTACATAGTATTGTATTGGAAACCCCATATATGGTAAAGCATTGCAAAAATGTGCCAATACAGCCAATGTTGCCAAAGCATTTAAGTATGCGTCTTAGTAATTAGAAATAACACGATGACAAGGAGAAAAATAGATAAAAAGAAAGAAAAGTGAAAAAAAGAGTAAATAAAAAAGGATAAACAGAGAACAAAGAAAAGTACAAATACTAAGTGTAAATTCATGTATAAAGAGGGTCATAGAACTAAAGAATAGATCTAAAACATGTACATATCAATAAACCCGTAGTTGAAGTGTAACTTTACATAAAACAATGCCAATCTAGATAAACATTTAGGCAGTTCGGGGCCAGGGTGTCCAATCTGTGTGTCCACCTAGCTTCTCTTTGCAGAAGAATTTTCCCTCTGTCCCCACCTCTAAATAAAGGTGATACGTGGTCGATGATAGTGTATTTTAAATCCATCACTGTATATCTTTTTTGGACGAAGTGTCTTGCCACTGGTTGGTCTGATGTTCCCTTCAGAATGGCCATACGTATAGATGATCTGTGGTTGGCCATTCCGTGTCCTCAAATCATCAGTCGTTTTCCCAACGTAAAACAGGCCACAGGTACAGTGGAGTAGGTACACAATGTATGTAGTTGTGCACGTCAGGCGATATCTATGTTTGTATTTTATCTTCTTGATGGGATGAGTGAAGTAAAAATCCCTAAGGCATGATTTGTCGCTTGTGTACGTTGTCACAAAAGGGAGTTGTTCCTGTAGTCCACAAGTTTTGGTGTGTCCAACTCCATCAACTGTTGATCAAGGATCCTCGAGGGGTACCCTCTGTCCTGGAATCTTTTATACATTTCTTCCATCTGCTGTTGGGCTCTCTCCTCATCCGAGTTGTTTCTTTGGACCCTTTTAATTTGGGACTTAGGCAGGGATCTCTTGAGCGATGGTGGGTGGCAACTGATAAATGAGAGCAGGGAGTTTCTATCTGTCTCCTTTCTATAGAGTGTACTTTTCAGAAGGCTTCCATCCTTATACAGCTGGAGGTCCAAAAAGTGAATCATTTTATCATCTGTCTCCATTTTGAACTTGAGTGCTGGGTTGGCATTATTCAGGTTCTGAAACCATATGTCCAATGTTGCTCTGTTGCCTCTCCAGATCAATACCAAATCATCGATGTAACGTCTATAGAATAATATACGTGCATCTTTGAATAATTCTGTGTCGTGGGTTTTCAAATTCCGCCATATACAAATTGGTCTAAGATGGACCCCATCGCTGTCCCCGTTCTCTGTAGGTAAAAGTGGTGTTCAAAACGGAAGTAGTTCATAGTGAGGCAGAATTACAGAAGGTTAATTAGAATCTCCATAGGGGGTCCTATATATGGATACTTGCCAAGTTGTCTGTGTACTGATTGTAGTCCCTCCTGGTGAGGAATTACAGTGTAGAGGCTTGTCACATCAAGTGTGACAAGCAAGTCATCTTCTTCAAGGGGTGGTAGTTCTTTGATTGTTTTCAGTAGTGCCTGTGAATCAAGTAGGAATGATTCCATATTCCTCACCACTGGCTGCAGTAGTCCGTCAAGATACTTAGCAATAGGCTGTAGTATTGAACCTGAAGATTGAGCCTAAGATTAAGCGCCACTAGAGGGCGCGAAACACGTCAGGCAGTCTGTCCCTCTTGTTAGTCTGTGTGTCTGCTTTGCACCTGAAGGTATTAGTTTTTTGTATTGTCTGCTTTTTTTGTATTTTCATGGAAAAGCACAATAAAGCCTTTTTTGCTTTTTTACCTACACCAAGTAGTGCCTGGATCCTTTTTGCTTCTGTAGAATTGAACCTATTGCCGATACAATATGTCTGCCGGGGGGAGAAATCAGGCTTTTATGAACATTCGGTAAGGTATACATCACCGGGGTTCTAGGAAACTGCGTAATCAAGTAATCCAATGTCATTTTGTTCAAGTAGCCTTCATTGAAGACAGCAGTCAGGTAAGTATCAATCCTTGCCTTAAAGCTTTTGACAGGATCCGCTTTGAGTCATGTATAAGTTTCAGTATTGTTTAACCGTTTCATAATTTCTTCCTTGTAGTCCTCATAGTTTTGTAGGACAATCGCACCCCCCTTGTCCGCCTGGCGGATCACAATGTTGGTTTGCTGGGCCAATTTCTTCAATGCGAGTCTTTCAACGCCACTGAGGTTGTTATGTGTTGTAGTATTCCCTTTGCTGATGGTAGCATCCAATTCAGACTGCATGAGCCTTGCAAAGGTTTTAATGCTGGCACTGTTGCTGACAGGGTCGAATTTAGATGGTGCCCTCAGTGGTTGTTCCATTACTTGTTTACTGGGAAAGAATTCCCTCAGTCTCATGTTGCACTGAAATTTTTGTAGGTCAACATATAATTCGAAGTCATCTGTCTTCTGTGTTGGGATAAAAGATAGTCCTTTGATCAAAATGTCATTTTCCGTATCTGAGAGCATGTAAGAGCTGAGGTTGATCACAATGTTATTCTTCATTACAGCAGGGGTCTGGGCGGCTTTTGCTTTGTACCCCCCATGTTTGGGGTGGGGTCTCGGCCTCCCCCGTTTTTTGACCATGTAACTACCCCTTGGGCCTCATGTACTGTGTTATTTCTAGGCTGTGGGGCATTATCTCCCTCTGAAGCAGATCCCGAACTGTCCAATGTTTGTAGGTTCTTGGGTATTCTGTAGTAGAATCTTTTCTGCCTTCCACCCTGGTCCCGGCGTCGTTCCGGTCTTGGGTTCAGCCATAGGTACACTGTTTTGTCCTTGTAGTCATTCATGACTGCCTCCAGCTTGTTGTTCTTAAAATCAATAAGCTCTTTCTCGTATGCATTCACCTGTTCATTCAGTTTCTTGAGCCAGTCCTCCGTAGTATCCAGTTGCAGTTTCTGTAGATTCTGGCCTTCATATTTTTTAATCTCGAATCTGGTTTCCTGCAGTGCTCGACCCACCTCCTGTACCACCAGGAGTATGAGATCCAGTGAACATTTGTTCAAAATGTTACACCAGCATTCACAGAATTCCTTATTGTTCTGTCCAAACGTGGGTATATTCTTTATACGAAATCCCCTTGGTACATAGTTTTTCCTGTAGTATTCAGACAGATATGTACCATGTAGAGTCAAATCTTTCTCCTTTTTCTTCAATTTTAATAAATGTGTGTGCACATAGGTCGGGTTGTTAGTCATAGGCCCAAAAGTTAGGGCATCAAAGAGAATCTCTTTTGCATCCTCCTCCGTAAATTGAAACACAGTTGCCTCAGGAATCACGTCCATTGTGTTGTCACTGTGGGTTGTGTTACCCTCTATGTTTCCAGCAATGTGGTATTATTTCAGTGTAGTGCCAATACGTGCAGTGTAGTGCCAATACAATACGTCCCAATGTGCAAACTGTGCAAAAGTGTGTTTCAGTCCTGTAGTCACAGGTGCTGCTCAAACAAGGAAATTTTTTAAAGTTACTTTGTAAGGCCTTAAATTTTCCGGGTGCTATAGCAAAGTAATTCAGACAGCAGGCAGGCCAGCACTCACGGTTAACATTTCATCCACCCAGGGTGCTTCCATGGTATTGATAGTAGTAAAGAATGGGGATGTACTCGCCAGGATTTCCAAAGTTACCTTTAATGTAATGTTTCGGGGTGTTAGCCCCTTCATCAGACAATACAAAGTGATACAGTTCCAGGTCATCACCTGTGATGCCACTCCGACAATCAGCAATCAACAGGTGTAGACCCCCACTGCCCTCCCAGTGTATGTGACTACCTAATCATAAAAACATTAACTAAAAGTGAACACCAAGTGCCCTATCTTAATAAAAGAACCACATAGCAAAAATGTGTACATAGCAATGCTCACAATAGGTTAAAGGAGCAGTGAAAAACCTTTTGGGAAACTGTGATATCAGTCCCTGATAAGCCATATATGCTTTAATATGATTACGGCCTGTGGGTGGTTGCCATAGCAACCAAAACTAGCAACAACGGCCCCCAATACTGGGTAAGGCATGATATGGCCAATCAACTGTACTGTAACATGAAGGAGCGCCCAACCCCCAGACAGTCAAGCCAATCACCCAGAAATAACTTACAGCATAATATGTACATTGAACACAATCAGTCAATTTGCACAATACCTCATAGCGGTATACATAATTACAAAATTGGCCAGTAATTAGTAAACTAGCCATATTGCTGGTACGCAATGCACCCCTCAAGTGCCGGGCTATCAGGATGGAAACCAGCGTTCTAAGCGCTGTCTAATACTGTCCGGTCTGGAGGTGTGAACTTGTGAGCCAATCAAGGGGCTAGACTACGTGGTAGAGCCCCAGGGGTATGTTAAATACAAACGGCAGGGCTGAAAGTATGCATAAGGCATCAAAGTCTAATATCAAGATACCAATAAACATAAACATCAACAGGCTGCTACTCCAAACGCAACACCACATCTAATGTACAAAACATATATCAGCATGCTCAGCGCAACCGGGCAATGCCCGGTATAGAGACTTAGATAGCCAATCAGGGGACGTGGTGCACCCTCAGGATAAAAAGTACAAAAGTATTCGAACAGGGGTAGAATATACGTTGTCAGTTTGGTAGGAGAGTTTTAAAACTTTCTTGCGCTGCCTTGTTTGGGTATGCCCTAACTCCTACGATATTTTCCCCAAAAAATATCTGGTTGTGGTGTACAGGAGGGGTGTGGTTTTAAGGAGTGAGTGGCGCAACTTAATGCTTATACCCTTATGTTAAAAATGGACAGAGATAATTTCAGAATGAGATTTTTGGAAAAATAACCAAGTGATGTAACAAATAAAACTTTTAAATAGCTATTTTATTGACTTCTGACAATACATATACATTAAAAAATAGGCATAAAAAACATATATATGTCGTTACTCTAAGATGTGGGTTATATGGAAGGCCCTATGTATGCAGTGTATGCAATTTGTTAGGTTATTTTATTTTGGTTCTTATGTAGTTTCCTAGGTTATATTGCTATTGTCTATTTTTCCTTGGTTGATATATTTGGCTGGTATATTTGCTCCGTTGTTTTTAGTGTTTAGTAGCTAATTAGGTTGTTTGTACCTAGTACATAGAATACCTAGTTCAATTCCCTAAAGTAGTAAAAAAACACAAATTACTTAGATAAAGATGGAAAAAACGTATTTTTTGTCTAGCGGGGTTCGTGTAGTGAGTGGGCTGTAGAAACTCTTTGTATGTTATATTAGGGGAGTAGATCAAAAGATCAAAAGCTAAAACGATAAAATGGTAGGGATATATGAAATAAAACAATGAAAATAAATATTCAGATAAAAATAGATAGGTAATTCTCAAAATGCATTTAAAATAGTGAATATACTGTTAATATTAAATAGGAATATATTTACAGGAAAAACATTTTACTTTTAGTTGTCGGCCGACATTTGACAGAAAATTGTTATGTTTACAAATTTTGGATTGAAAAAAACCACCGGTGGATTTACTAATTGAAAAGTTCAGGATAATTTGTTGGCAGTAAGCGTCAAACTTTGTTGCAACTTGTTAGGTGGAAAAAAAACTCCTTGTATTGTAATATTATGTTTATGGTAGCAAAATGTTGCAGAGTCTATTAGTATATCCTTCTTTCGATATAGATGTGAGGTCTGTGTATTTTGTTAGATGTTAGATGTTTGCCAGAGCTCTACGGTCTGAAGAGATGTTGCAGTAAGGGGCGGTTTTTTACTCACTGTACTCTTCGCCGATCGTGGAGCCTGGATGTTGCCGCCCGGGGTGGTCCTCTTTTTCTAGTCCTTGATCCTCTGTTGAAGGTGGTAAGGAATGGTTTGTCCACCTCTGAAGTTCCGGTCCTCAGTTTGTGGAGCAATTTTCGGAGGGGGCAAAAAAATGCCAATGTGTTTCTTTTCTCCGGTCTTTTCCTCACTTGGAATTGTAAAGCGGTGAGAAGTTAAGCATCCAAGGTGGCTTATAGCAGAAACAGTTGTGATTCTTTTAGGTCACAGTGGGTTTTTTTGTGACCCTTGGGGTTTAAAAAAGAGAAAGTTTGCCACAGTAGTTCGCTACGCGTTTCGGCCGTTACATTGGCCTTTTTCAAGCTATAAAAAACCGCCCCTTACTGCAACATCTCTTCAGACCGTAGAGCTCTGGCAAACATCTAACATCTAACAAAATACACAGACCTCACATCTATATCGAAAGAAGGATATACTAATAGACTCTGCAACATTTTGCTACCATAAACATAATATTACAATACAAGGAGTTTTTTTTTCCACCTAACAAGTTGCAACAAAGTTTGACGCTTACTGCCAACAAATTATCCTGAACTTTTCAATTAGTAAATCCACCGGTGGTTTTTTTCAATCCAAAATTTGTAAACATAACAATTTTCTGTCAAGTGTCGGCCGACAACTAAAAGTAAAATGTTTTTCCTGTAAATATATTCCTATTTAATATTAACAGTATATTCACTATTTTAAATGCATTTTGAGAATTACCTATCTATTTTTATCTGAATATTTATTTTCATTGTTTTATTTCATATATCCCTACCATTTTATCGTTTTAGCTTTTGATCTTTTGATCTACTCCCCTAATATAACATACAAATAGTTTTTACAGCCCACTCACTACACGAACCCCGCTAGACAAAAAATATGTTTTTTCCATCTTTATCTAAGTAATTTGTGTTTTTTTACTACTTTAGGGAATTGAACTAGGTATTCTATGTATTAGGTACAAACAACCTAATTAGCTACTAAACACTAAAAACAACGGAGCAAATATACCAGCCAAATATATCAACCAAGGAAAAATAGACAATAGCAATATAACCTAGGAAACTACATAAGAACCAAAATAAAATAACCTAACAAATTGCATACACTGCATACATAGGGCCTTCCATATAACCCACATCTTAGAGTAACGACATATATATGTTTTTTATGCCTATTTTTTAATGTATATGTATTGTCAGAAGTCAATAAAATAGCTATTTAAAAGTTTTATTTGTTACATCACTTGGTTATTTTTCCAAAAATCTCATTCTGAAATTATCTCTGTCCATTTTTAACATAAGGGTATAAGCATTAAGTTGCGCCACTCACTCCTTAAAACCACACCCCTCCTAGAATATACGTTGGCAATAAAACCCTAGACTAGATGATACTGGCATACTGGGAAAACATGTGCAAAATGAAAAACTATGCCAGTTAAACCCAGGAAAGGGGAGAGAGAATGTGCAAACTGTGCAAAAGTGTGTTTCAGTCCTGTAGTCACAGGTGCTGTTCAAACAAGGACATTTTTAAAAGTTACTTTGTAAAGCCTTAAATTTTCCGGGTGCTATAGCAAAGTAATTCAGACAGCAGGCAGGCCAGCACTCACAGTTAACATTTCATTCACCCAGGGTGCTTCCATGGTATTGATAGTAGTAAAGAATGGGGATGCACTCGCCAGGATTTCGAAATTTACCTTTAATGTAACGTTTCGGGGCGTTACCCCCTTCTTCAGACAATACACAATCTACTTACCACAGTGCCTTTTAAACTAACCTAAGTGATACAGTTCCAGGTCATCACCTGTGATGCCACTCCCACAATCAGCAATCAACTGGTGTAGACCCCCACTGCCCTCCCAGTGTATGTGACTACCTAATCATAAAAACATTAACTAAAAGTGAACACCAAGTGCCCTATCTTAATAAAAAAAACACATCGCAAAAATGTGTACATAGCAATGCTCACAATAGGTTAAAGGAGCAGTGAAAAACCATTTGGGAAACTGTGATATCAGTCCCTGATAAGCCATATGTGCTTTAATCTGATTACATCCTGTGGGTGGTTGCCATAGCAACCAAAACTAGCAACAACGGCCCCCAATACTGGGTATACTACAACACATAACAACCTCAGTGGTGTTGAAAGACTCGCATTGAAGAAATTGGCCCAGCAAACCAACATTGTGATCTGCCAGGCGGACAAGGGGGGTGCAATTGTCCTACAAAACTATGAGGACTACAAGGAAGAAATTATGAAACAGTTGAACGATACTCAAACTTATACACGACTCAAAGTGGATCCTGTCAAAAGCTTTAAGGCAAGGATTCATACTTACCTGACTGCTACATGGATAAAATTACATTGGATTACTTGATTAAGCAGTTTCCTAGAACCCCGGTACTGTATACTTTACTGAAGGTTCATAAAAGCCTGATCTCTCCCCCGGCAGACCTATTGTATCGGCAATAGGTTCAATACTACAGCCTATTGCTACGTATCTTGACGGACTACTGCAGCCAGTGGTGAGGAATATGGAATCATTCCTACTTGATTCATAGGCACTACTGAAAACAATCAAAGAACTACCACCCTTTGAAGAAGATGACTTGCTTGTCACACTTGATTTGACAAGCCTCTACACTGTAATCCCCACCAGGAGGGACTACAAGCAGTACACAGACAGCTTAGCAAGTATCCATATATAGGACCCCCTATGGAGATTCTAATTAACCTTCTGGAATTCTGCCTCACTATGAACTACTTCCGTTTTGAACACCACTTTTACCTACAGAGAACGGGGACAGCGATGGGGTCCAATGTGGCCCCATCTTAGGCCAACTTGTATATGGCGGAATTTGAAACAATGACACAGAATTATTCAAAGATGCACGTATACTATTCTACAGACGTTACATCGATGATTTGGTGTTGATCTGGAGAGGCAACAGAGCAACATTGGACATATGGTTTTTAGAACCTGAATAATGCCAACCCGGCACTCAAGTTCAAAATGGAGACAGATAATAGAATGATTCACTTTTTGGACTTCCAGTTGTATAAGGATGGAAGTCTTCTGAAAAATACACTCTATAGAAAGGAGAGAGATGGGAACTCCCTGCTCTCATCAATCAGTGGCCACCCACCATCGCTCAAGAGATCCCTGCCTAAGTCCCAATTTAAAAGGGTCCAAAGAAACAACTCGGATGAGGAGAGGGCCCAACAGCATATGGAAGAAATGTATAAAAGATTCCAGGACAGAGGGTACCCCTCGAGGATCCTTGATCAACAGTTGATGGAGTTGGACACCTCCAAAACTCATGCGGCTAGATTTAGAGTTTGGCGTTAGCCGTCAAAAGCAGCGTTAAGGGGTCCTAACGCTGCTTTTAGCCGCCCGCTGGTATTTAGAGTCAGGCAGGAAAGGGTCTAACGCTCACTTCCCTACCGTGATTCCAGGCTACCGCAGATCCCCTTAGGCCAATTGCGTTTCCTATCTTTTAAATGGGATCTGCCTAACGCTGGTATTTGGAGTCTTGGAAGAAGTAAGCGGTAGACCCTCTACCGACAAGACTCCTACCGCCAAAAAAAGTCAGTAGTTAAGAGCTTTATGGGCTAATGCGTGAATATAAAGCTCTTAACTACTGTGCTCTAAAGTACACTAACACCCATAAACTACCTATGTACCCCTAAACCGAGGCCCCCCCCACATCGCCGCCACTCTAATAAAAATTTTTAACCCCTAATCTGCCGACCGGACACCGCCGCCACCTACATTATACCTATGAACCCCTAATCTGCTGCCCCTAACACCGCCGACCCCTATATTTTATTTATTAACCCCTAATCTGCCCCCCCAACGTCACCGCTACCTAACTACACTTATTAACCCCTAATCTGCTGACCGGACCTCGCTGCTAATATAATAAATGTATTAACCCCTAAACTGCCGCACTCCCGCCTCGCAAACACTATAATAAATTGTATTAACCCCTAATCTGCCCTCCCTAACATTGCCACCACCTACCTACAATTATTAACCCATAATCTCCCGCCCGCACCGTCGCCGCTACTATAATAAGTTTATTAACCCCTAAACCTAACTCTAACCCTAACCCTAACACCCCCCTAGATATAATTTAAATTAAACGAAATAATATTACTAAAATTAACTTCATTATTCCTATTTAAAAATAAATACTTACCTATAAAATAAAGCCTAAAATAGCTACAATATAACTGTTACATTGTAGCTATTTTAGGATTTATATTTATTTTACAGGCAACTTTGTATTTATTTTAACTAGGTACAATAGCTATTAAATAGTTAATAACTATTTAATAGCTACCTAGTTAAAATAAGTACAAAATTACCTGTAAAATAAATCCTAACCTAAGTTACAATTAAACCTAACACACTACACACTACACTATCATTAAATTAATTAAATAAATTACCTACAATTACATAAAATACAATAAAATAAAAAAAGCCCCCCAAAATAAAAAATTCCCTACCCTATTCTAAAATACAAAAGTAATCAGCTCTTTTACCAGCCCTTAAAAGGGCTTTTTGCGGGGCCTTGCCCCAAAGTAATCAGCTCTTTTGCATGAAAATAAAAATACAATACCCCCCCAACATTACAACCCACCACCCACATACCCCTACTCTAACCCACCCAAACCCCCCTGAAGATCTCCCTACCTTGAGTCGTCTTCACTCAGCCGAGCCGAATTCTTCATCCAAGGTGCGCAGAGGAGGTCCATCATCCGGTAGAAGTCTTCATCCAAGCGGGGCAAGAAGAGGTCCTCCATCCGGTAGAAGTCTTCATCCAAGCGGGGCAAGAAGAGGTCCTCCATCCGGTAGAAGTCTTCATCCAGGCGGCGTCTTCAATCTTCATCCATCCGGAGCGGAGCCATCTTCAAAGGAGCCGACGCGGAGCCTTCCTCTTCTACCGACGGACTAACGACGAATGAAGGTTCCTTTAAGGGACGTCATCCAAGATGGCGTCCCTTCAATTCCGATTGGCTGATAGAATTCTATCAGCCAATCGGAATTAAGGTAGAAAAAATCTGATTGGCTGATGCAATCAGCCAATCAGATTGAAGATCAATCCGATTGGCTGATCCAATCAGCCAATCGTATTGAACTCGCATTCTATTGGCTGTTCCGATCAACCAATAGAATGCGAGTTCAATACAATTGGCTGATTGGATCAGCCAATCGGATTGAACTTCAATCTAATTGGCTGATTGGCTGGATAAAGACTTCTACCGGATGGAGGACATCTTCTTGCTCCGCTTGGATGAAGAATTCGGCTTGGTTGGGTGAAGACGACTCAAGGTAGGGAGAACTTCAGGGGGTTAGTGTTAGGGTTTTTTAAGGGGGGTTTGGGTGGGTTAGAGTAGGGGTATGTGGGTGGTGGGTTGTAATGTTGGGGGGGTATTGTATTTTTATTTTCAGGCAAAAGAGCTGATTACTTTGGGTCAAGGACCCGCAAAAAACACAATTTATGCTTACCTGATAAATTTATTTCTCTTGTGGTGTATCCAGTCCACGGATCATCCATTACTTGTGGGATATTCTCATTCCCAACAGAAAGTTGCAAGAGGACACCCACAGCAGAGTTGTAATATAGCTCCTCCCCTAACTGTCATAGCCAGTCATTCGACCGAAAACAAGCCGAGAAAGGAGGAACCATAGGGTGCAGTGGTTACTGTAGTTTAAATTTAAAAATTACCTGCCTTAAAATGACAGGGCGGGCCGTGGACTGGATACACCACAAGAGAAATAAATTTATCAGGTAAGCATAAATTGTGTTTTCTCTTGTAAGGTGTATCCAGTCCACGGATCATCCATTACTTGTGGGATACCAATACCAAAGCTAAAGTACACGGATGAAGGGAGGGACAAGGCAGGTACTTAAATGGAAGGAACCACTGCCTGTAAAACCTTTCTCCCAAATATAGCCTCCGAAGAAGCAAAAGTATCAAATTTGTAAAATTTTGAAAAAGTATGAAGCGAAGACCAAGTCGCCGCCTTGCAAATCTGTTCAACAGAAGCCTCATTTTTAAAGGCCCAAGTGGAAAGCCACAGCTCTAGTGGAATGAGCTGTAATCCTTTCAGGAGGCTGCTGTCCAGCAGTCTCATAGGCTAAGCGGATTATGTTTCTTAGCCAAAAAGAAAGAGAGGTTGCCGAAGCCTTTTGACCTCTCCTCTGTCCAGAGTAGACAACAAATAAAGCAGATGTTTGACGAAAATCTTTAGTAGCTTGTAAGTAAAACTTTAAAGCACGGACCACGTTCAGATTGTGTAATAGACGTTCCTTCTTCGAAGAAGGATTAGGACACAAGGATGGAACAACAATCTCTTGATTGATATTCTTGTTAGATACCACCTTAGGTAAGAACCCAGGTTTGGTACGCAGGACTACCTTATCCGTATGAAAAATCAGATAAGGAGAATCACATTATAAGGCAGATAGCTATGAGACTCTACGAGCCGAGGAAATAGCTACCAAAAACAGAACTTTCCAAGATAAAAGTTTGATATCTATGGAATGAAGAGGTTCAAACGTAACTCCTTGAAGAATCTTAAGAACCAAATTAAAGCTCCATGGTGGAGCAACAGGTTTAAACACAGGCATGATTCTAACTAAAGCCTGACAAAATGCCTGAACGTCTGGAACATCTGCCAGACGCTTGTGCAAAAGAATAGACAGAGCAGAAATCTGTCCCTTTAAGGAACTAGCTGACAATCCTTTTTCCAAACCTTCTTGGAGAAAAGATAATATCCTGGGAATCCTGACCTTACTCCATGAGTAACCCTTGGATTCACACCAATAAAGATATTTACGCCATATCTTATGTTAAATTTTCCTGGTGACAGGCTTTCGTGCCTGTATTAAGGTATCAATAACTGACTCGGAGAAGCCACGCTTTGATAAAATCAAGCGTTCAATCTCCAGGCAGTCAGCCTCAGAGAAATTATATTTGGATGGTTGAAAGGACCCTGAAGTAGAAGGTCCTGTCTCAGAGGCAGAGACCATGGTGGAAAGGATGACATGTCCACTAGATCTGCATACCAGGTCCTGCGTGGCCACGCAGGTGCTATCAGAATCACTGATGCTCTCTCCTGCTTGATCTTGGCAATCAGTCGAGGGAGCAGAGGAAAACGGTGGAAACACATAAGCCAGGTTGAAAGACCAGGGCGCTGCTAGAGCATCTATCAGTGTCGCCTTGGGATCCCTGGACCTGGATCCGTAACACGGAAGCTTGGCGTTCTGGCAAGATGCCATGAGATCCAGTTCTGGTTTGCCCCAACGATGAATCAGTTGTGTAAAAACCTCCGGACGGAGTTCCCACTCTCCCGGATGAAAAGTCTGACGACTTAGAAAATCCGCCTCCCAGTTCTCTACACCTGGGATATGGATAGCTGATAGGTGGCAAGAGTGAATCTCTGCCCAGCGAATTATTTTTGAAACTTCTAACATCGCTAGGGAACTTCTTGTTCCCCCTTGATGGTTGATGTAAGCTACAGTCGTGATGTTGTCCGACTGAAATCTGATGTACCTCAGAGTTGCTAACTGAGGCCAAGCCTGAAGAGCATTGAATATCGCTCTTAAGTCCAGAATATTTATTGGAAGGAGAGACTCCTCCTGAGTCCACGATCCCTGAGCCTTCAGGGAATTCCAGACTGCACCCCAACCTAGAAGGCTGGCATCTGTTGTTACAATTGTCCAATCTGGCCTGCGAAAGGTCATACCTTTGGACAGATGGACCCGAGATAGCTACCAGAGAAGAGAATCCCTGGTCTCTTGGTCCAGATTCAGTTGAGGGGACAAATCTGTGTAATCCCCGTTCCACTGACTGAGCATGCATAGTTGCAGCGGTCTGAGATGTAAGCGTGCAAACGGCACTATGTCCATTGCCGCTACCATTAAGCCGATTACTTCCATACACTGAGCCACCGAAGGGCGCGGCAGGAATTTAGAAGCTTTGATAACCTGGACTCCGTCAGGTAAATTTTCATTTCTACAGAATCTATCAGAGTCCCTAGAAAGGAAACTCTTGTGAGTGGGGATAGAGAACTCTTTTCCTCGTTCACTTTCCACCCATGCGACCTCAGAAATGCCAGTACTACGTCCGTATGAGACTTGGCAATTTGGAAGTTTGATGCCTGTATCAGGATGTCGTCTAAATAAGGGGCTACTGCTATGCCCCGCGGCCTTAGGACCGCCAGAAGCGACCCTAGAACCTTTGTAAAGATTCTTGGGGCTGTAGCTAATCCAAAGGGAAGAGCTACAAACTGGTAATGCCTGTCTAGAAAGGCAAACCTGAGAAACCGATGATGATCTTTGTGTATCGGAATGTGAAGATAAGCATCCTTTAGATCCACTGTAGTCATATATTGACCCTCCTGGATCATTGGTAGGATGGTACGAATAGTTTCCATCTTGAATGATGGAACTTTGAGGAATTTGTTTAAGATCTTTAGATCCAAAATTGGTCTGAAGGTTCCCTCTTTTTTGGGAACCACAGACAGATTTGAGTAAAAACCCTGTCCCTGTTCCTCCTTTGGAACTGGATGGATCACTCCCATAACTAGGAGGTCTCGTACACAGTGTAAGAATGCCTCTCTCTTTATCTGGTTTGCAGATAATTGTGAAAGGTGAAATCTCCCTTTTGGGGGGGAAGCTTTGAAGTCCAGGAGATATCCCTGGGATATAATTTCCAACGCCCAGGAATCCTGAACATCTCTTGCCCACGCCTGGGCGAAGAGTGAAAGTCTGCCCCCTACTAGATCCGTTACCATATAGGGGGCCGTTCCTTCATGCTGTCTTAGAGGCAGCAGCAGGCTTTTTGGCCTGCTTACTTTTTTTCCAGGTCTGGATTGGTCTCCAGACCGTCTTGGATTGAGCAAAAGTTCCCTCTTGTTTAGCATTAGAGGAAGTTGATGCCGCACCTGCCTTGAAGTTTCGAAAGGCACGAAAATTAGACTGTTTGGCCCTAGATTTGGACCTGTACTGAGGAAGGGCATGACCTTTTCCTCCAGTGATATCAGCAATAATCTCCTTCAAACCAGGCCCGAATAGGGTCTGCCCCTTGAAGGGAATGTTTAGTATCTTAGATTTTGAAGTCACGTCAGCTGACCATGATCTAAGCCATAGCGCTCTGCGCGCCTGTATAGCAAAACCAGTTAGTTTAGTCAAATGAACAATGGCATCAGAATAAAAGAATTGTCTAGCTTAAGTGCTCTAAGTTTGCCAAGTATGTCATCCAATGGAGTCGCTACCTGTAAAGCCTCTTCCAGAGACTCAAACCAGTACGCCGCAGCAGCAGTGACAGGGGCAATGCATGCAAGGGGCTGTAGGATAAAACCTTGTTGAATAAATATTTTCTTACGGTAACCTCTAATTTTTTTATCCATTGGATCTAAAAAAAAAGCACAACTGTCCTCGACAGGGATAGTAGTATGCTTTACTAGAGTAGAAACTGCTCCCTCCACCTTAGGGACTGTCTGCCATAAGTCCCGTGTGGTGGCATCTATTGGAAACATTTTTCTAAAAATAGGAGGGGAAGAGAACGGCACACCTGGTCTATCCCATTCCTTATTAATAATTTCTGTAAACCTTTTAGGTATTTGGAAAAACATCAGTACACACCGGCACTGCAAAGTATTTATCCAGTCTACACAATTTCTCTGGCACTGCAATGGTATCACAGTCATTCAGAGCAGCTAAAACCTCCCTAAGCAACACGCGGAGGTGTTCAAGCTTAAATTTAAATGTAGAAATATTAGAATCAGGTATCTTTCCTGAGTCATTAACATCACCCACTGACTGAAGCTCTCTTTCCTCAGCTTCTGCATATTGTGAGGCAGTATCAGACATGGTTCTTAAAGCGTCAGTATGCTCTGCATTTTGTCTCACCCCAGAGCTATCTCGCTTACCTTTAAGTTCAGGTAGTCTGGCTAATACCGCTGACAGTGTATTATCCATGACTGCCGCCATGTCTTGTAAAGTAAACGCTATGGGCGCCCTAGATGTACTTGGCGCCATTTGAGCATGAGTCCCTTAAGCGGGAGTCAAAGGGTCTGACACGTGGGGAAAGTTAGTCGGCATAACTTCCCCCTCGTCAGATTCCTCTGGTGATAAAAAATTTTAAAGACAGAAAATGATCTTTATTGCATAAAATGAAATCAGTACATTTGGTACACATTCTAAGAGGGGGTTCCACCATGGCTTTTAAACATAATAAACAAGGAGTTTCTTCTATGTCAGACATGTTTATACAGACTAGCAATGAGACTAGCAAGCTTGGAAAACACTTTAAATCAAGTTAACAAGCAAATATAAAAAACGGAACTGTGCCTTTAAGAGAAACAAATTTTGTCAGAATTTGAAAAACAGTGAAAAAATGCAGTAAATCAAATGAAATTTAACAGTCACAACCAACTGCCACAGCAAGCTGTGGCCCTACCTTCCCCAATAAACAACTTTGGAAAGCCTTTGGGCCCTTTAGAGATGTCCTATAGCATTCAGAGGGCCTTTGAGGGAAGCTGAATGTCACAGTTTGTAATTTTAACTGCACCAACTGTAACTTTTATACTACAACAGTGGAAAGCCTCAGGTTTCTAGTCAAAATTTAAGCCAGCCATGTGGAAAAAACTAGGCCCCAATAAAGTTTTATCACCAAAGCATATATAAAAACGATTAAACATGCCAGCAAACGTTTATATTGCAATATCATAAGGGTATTACCCCTGGGAGTAAGCATGATACCAGTCGTTATTAAATCACTGTATTCAGGCTTAACTTACATTAATCTGGTATCAGCAGCATTTTCTAGTGTTTTCCATCTCTAGAAAAAATTATAACTGCACATACCTGATAGCAGAATAAACTGCACGCCATTCTCTCGCTGAAGTTACCTCATCTGTGTAATCCCCTCAGACATATGTGAGAATAGCAATGGATCTTAGTTACAACCTGCTAAGATCATAGAAACCTCAGGCAGATTCTTCTTCTATTTACTGCCTGAGATAAAATAGCACAACTCCGGTACTATTTAAAAATAACAAACTTTTGATTGAAGAAAATAAACTAGCTATATTTAACCACTCTCTCCTACAACGTCCTAGCTTGTTGAGAGTTGCAAGAGAATGACTGGCTATGACAGTTAGGGGAGGAGCTATATTACAACTCTGCTGTGGGTGTCCTCTTGCAACTTCCTGTTGGGAATGAGAATATCCCACAAGTAATGGATGATCCGTGGACTGGATACACCTTACAAGAGAAAGCCCTTTTAAGGGCTGGTAAAAGAGCTGATTACTTTTGTATTTTAGAATAGGGTAGGGAATTTTTTATTTTGGGGGCTTTTTTATTTTATTAGGGGGCTTAGATTAGGTGTAATTAGTTTAAACTGCTTGTAATTCTTTTTTATTTTTTGTAATTTAGTGTTTGTTTTTTGTATTATAGAATAGTTTATTTTATTGTATTTTATTTTAGGTAATTGTAGGTAATTTATTCAATTAATTTATTGATAGTGTAGTGTTAGGTGTAATTGTAACTTAGGTTAGGATTTATTTTACATGTCATTTTGTATTTATTTTAACTAGGTAGCTATTAAATAGTTATTAACTATTTAATAGCTATTGTACCTAGTTAAAATAAATACAAAGTTGCCTGTAAAATAAATATAAATCCTAAAATAGCTACAATGTAATTATTAATTATATTGTAGCAATCTTAGGGTTTATTTTATAGGTAAGTATTTAGTTTTAAATAGGAATAATTTAGTTAATTTTAGGAATATTATTTAGTTTAATATAAATTATATTTATGTTAGGGGGGTGTTAGGGTTAGAGTTAGGTTTAGGGGTTAATAATTTTATTATAGTAGCGGCGACGATGAGGGTGGGAGATTAGGGGTTAATAATTGTAGGTAGGTAGCGGCGATGTTAGGGAGGGAAGATTAGGGGTTAATACAATTTATTATAGTGTTTGCAAGGTGGGAGTGCGGCGGTTTAGGGGTTAATACATTTATTATAGTGGCGGCGAGGTCCGGTCGGCAGATTAGGGGTTAATAAGTGTAGGTAAGGTAGTGGCGATGTTGGGGGGGCAGCTTAGGTGTTAATAAATATAATATAGGGGTCGGCGGTGTTAGGGGCAGCAGATTAGGGGTTCATAGGGATAATATAGGTTGCGGCGGTGTCCAGAGCGGAAGATTAGGGGTTAATAATAATATGCAGGGGTCAGCGATAGTGGGGGCGGTAGATTAGGGGTTAATAAGTGTAAGGTTAGGGGTGTTTAGACTCGGGGTTCATGTTAGGGTGTTAGGTGTAGACTTAGAAAGTGTTTCCCCATAGGAAACAATGGGGCTGCGTTAGGAGCTGAACGCTGCTTTTTTGCAGGTGTTAGGTTTTTTTCAGCCAAAACTGCCCCATTGTTTCCTATGCGGATATCGTGCACGAGCACGTTTTCCCAGCTTACCGTTACCGTAAGCAACGCTGGTATTGAGGGTTGAAGTGGAGCTAAATTAGGCTCAACGCACCCTTTTTTGAGCCTAACGCAGCCCCTCAGACAACTCTAAATACCAGCGTTGTTGGAAGGGTGCGCTGGGAAAAAAAGCAGCATCAGCTACGCTGCTTTTTACCGACAAAACTCTAAATCTAGCCGATGGATTACAGGAACAACTCACTTTTGTGACAACGTACACAAGCGACAAATCATGCCTTAGAGATTCTTTCAACAAGCACTGGGACATCGTGAAGAGTGATCCAGCATTGCCTTTCAAAAATATGGTACCACCACGCATGGGCTTTCGAAGAGCCACATCACTAAGGGACATGCTGGTAAAGACGGACCCCCGTCCTTGTTATCAGAAGAAGTCCTGGTTGGAGAAAACAAAACCAGGTTGTTTCAGATGTTTTGGGTGCACGACCTGCAGCGCCTTACAGACAGGACCTTACTTCACTCATCCCACCAAGAAGATAAAGTACAAACATAGATATCGCCTGACGTGCACAACCACATACATTGTGTACCTATCCACTGTACCTGTGGCCTGTTTTATGTTGGGAAAATGACTGATGATTTGAGGACACGAATGGGCAACCACAGATCGGCTATACGTATGGCTATTCTGAAGGGAACATCGGACCAACCAGTGGCAAGACACTTCGTCCAAAAAGGACATACAGTGATGGATTTAAAATACACTATCATCAACCACGTACCACCTTTATCTAGAGGCGGGGACAGAGGGAAAATTCTTCTGCAAAGAGAAGCTAGGTGGACCCACAGATTGGACACCCTGGTCCCGAACGGCCTAAATGTTCATCTAGACTAGCATTGTTTTCTGTAAAGTTACACGGCAACTATGCATTTTCATAGTCATGTGACTGCTATTGAAAAGCATTGAGAAGCAGTGCATTGATTAAAATAGCCAGTAGGTGGAGCTGTCCGCCTGTGTTGCAGCAGAGCCAAGCAAGCTGAAATTAATCAGTTTAACCAGACCTGAGCTATCGAGCAGATGTCAAAGGAACAAGATGTTCCTGTCTATAAATCAGTCCAGATTGGAATGCATAGAAAGAACTGTTTGCAGAAAAATGCAAGTGAAGTCTGTGTTGTGTGATTATTTTATTAAGTTTATAATGCTGTTTAGCAAATGTTTTTGTTCATTTAACTTAGTTTAATTATATATTAGGTGTTTGATTATTTTATTAGGTTTATAATGCTGTTTAGCATTTAAAGTCTTCATTTCAAAGCTTTAAAAATAATGTATTAGGTGTTACTTATGATAATTTTGAGAGGGGCCTGGAACCTAACTCCCTCACTTCCCGTTGACTTACATTATAAACTGGGTTTCAATTTACAACGGTTTCGATTTACAACCATTCCTTCTGGAACCTAACCCCAGCGTAAACTGAGGGCTACCTGTATTTATACATGTATTTACACTTAGTATTTGTACTTTTCATTGTTCTCTGCTTATCCTTTTTATTTACTCTTTTTTCACTTTTCTTTCTTTTTATTTATTTTTCTCCTGGTCCTCGTGTTATTTATAATTACTAAGACACATACTTAGTTGCTTTGGCAACATTGGCTGTATTGGCACATTTTGAAATGCTTTACCATATATGGGGTTTCCAATACGATACTATATACCTTTCCCCTTCCCTTCTCTCTCCCCCCCTTCCTGGTTTAACTTGCATAATTTTTCATTTTGCACATGTTTTCCCAGTATGCCAGTATCATCTAGTCTACGGTTTTATTGCCAACGTATATTCTACCCCTGTTCGAATACTTTTGTACTTTTTATCCTGAGGGTGCACCACGAATCCTGATTGGCTATCTATGTCAAGCCTCTATACCGGGCATTGCCCGGTTGCGCTGAGCATGCTGATATATGTTTTGTACATTAGATGTGGGGTTGCGTTTGGAGTAGCAGCCTGTTGATGTTTATGTTTATTGGTATCTTGATATTAGACTTTGATGCCTTATGCATACTTTCAGCCCTGCCGTTTGTATTTAACATGCCCCTAGGGCTCTACCACATAGTCTAGCCCCTTGATTGGCTCACAAGGTCACACCTCCAGACCGGACAGTATTAGACAGCGCTTAGAACGCTGGTTTCCATCCTGATAGCCCGGCACTTGAGGGGTGCATTGTGTACCAGCAATACGGCTAGTTTACTAATTACTGGCCAATTTTGTAATTATGTTATGTATACCGCTACGAGGTATTGTGCAAATTGACTGATTATGTTCAATTTACATATTATGCTGTATGTTATTTCTGGGTAATTGGCTTGACTGTCTAAGGGTTGGGCGCTCCTTCATGTTGCAGTACCGTTGATTGGCCATACCATGCCTTACCCAGTAAAAAGATACTAACTACAATAAAAAATTTAAAAAAAAAAAAATTACTAAAAAAATACTAACATTACACAAAATAAAAAAGCCTATCCTTCCAGAAAAAAACCCTTACATTACAGAAAATAAACAAAATTATCCAAAATTTAAAAAAAAAGTTATTCCTATTCTAATACCCCCGTTTAAAAAAAAGAAAAAAACACCCCAAAATAAAAAAAAAACCCTAATCTATCAATAAACTACCAACAGCCCTTTTCGGGGCAATGGGTAGATCTTTTTTTTTTTAATTAGGTTTTTTTTATTTTGGGGGGTTGGGGGGTGGGGATTTTTAATGTTAGGGGGTAATTTGTTTATTTTATTGGCAAAAGAGCTGTTAACTTTAGATTAGGGTTTTTTTTTATTTTGTTTTTTTATTTTTTAAAACGGGTGTTTAAGAATAGGAATACATTTTTTTATTTTGGATAATTTCATTTGTAATTTTCTGTAATGCTAGGTTTTTTATTTTTTGTAATTGTAGGTTTTATATTTTGCATAATGTTAAATTATTTTTTAGTAATTTTGTTTTTTTTATCTTCTCTAATGGTAGGTTTTTTTCTATGTAATGTTAGGGTTTTATGTAAATTAGTTTTTTTACTTTTTGTAACTTTTTTTTATTTTTAATGCAGTTAGTATATTTTTATATGTATTTCAGTGTATTTTAATTTGGGTTAAGTTAGGGGGTGTTATCTTAGGGGGCTTAGTTTTTAGTTTAATACTTTGCATTGTGGGGAGATGGCGGTTTAGGGGTTAATAGGTTAATTAGATACTTGCGTTGTGGGGGTTGGCGGTTGAGGTGTTAATAGGTTAATTATTTGTTTGCATTGTGGGGGGTTGGTGGTTGAGGTGTTAATAGGTTAGATACTTTGCATCGTGGGGGGTTGGTGGTTGAGGTGTTAATAGGTTAATTAGGTGTTTGCATTGTGGGGGGTTGGCGGTTGAGGTGTTAATAGGTTAATTAAATACTTTGCATTGTAGGGGGTTGGTGGTTGAGGTGTTAATAGGTTAATTAGGTGTTTGCATTGTGGGGTTAGGTGGATTAGGGGTTAATACGTTAATTAGGTAGTTTGCGATGTGGGGGGATGGCAGTTTAGGGGTTAATACGCTTATTAGGTAGTTTGCAATATGGGAGGATGGTGGTTTAGGTGTTAATAGTTTATTATGTAGTTTGTGATGTGGGGGGATGGTGGTTTAGGAGTTAATATTATGCATATTACGCATACTAAGCGCAAGGCTTGCTGCACCTGCCTATATGTGGCGAGATAAAAATGGAGTTAAATATCTCCATTCTGCGTGTGTAAGACCTTGTGCTGCATATGTGATACCGACTGGTGATGCCAGTTCTATGTTAGTTTATGGGAGTAAAAACTGCGGGTGACATGTAAAATATACGGACATAACTTGTCTGCTGCACCGTATATGTGATCGCTCGATTAGACAAAAAAATTGGCGACGCTGGGTTTTGCGCCCGTCGCCAAATATGTGACCGCGCTCATAGCTTTAAAAAATTTACGAAAAAAATCAACTACTTTCATTGTCTACTACTATTGCGTTGTCTTGTTATCATGCATTTGTTCATTATGCACATCTACTGCATTTACTGGTCCTTTAACACATGAAAAGGCCTTTTTGAGAGTTTTTCTGTTCAGAAGGCAGTCATGACTTGGGAATCCATTTTATCACTCATGAAACTCAATCACCAATTTGGGTAGAACGCAAAATTTAATTTTTTCAGCAAATCGCTGATAGATTGTAAGAGATCCCAGCGTGCAGTTATTTAATGTACTAAGGATGCCTGGGACCTCTGTACTTCTCCAATCTCAGTCAGTTCATCCTCTCTTTCATCTGCCATGCACACAATACTCCGTTCTACAAGGTCACTACTGAAGCTGTTATTTGTTTGCTGGACTGTTTAAGTCCCCATTTAAATACACCAGAATTCCCATGCAAATAAATAAATAAAATAACATTATATAGCAGCTTTGGGGATTTTTTTTTTGTTTATTTCTTTTTCTAAATCATAAGAATTCTTTAGAAGAGCCACTGTTTGAGTTATTAAATAAAGAAAAATCATAAAAATATGTATCACAGGTTTTTAAAGGGGGTTTTGGAAGGCTTTAGGAAATATCGTACTACACATGATGCTGAGAAACACCTTGAGATGCTGATAAAAAAATTTTTTTTACAAAAGGGGTTTTGACTTTTTCTTTCAAGTAATTAAGCCTGGATTCTACATAAATCAGTAAGCTGATTGGCTGCTAACAAACCCAGCCTGCTTATACTGCACCTGGAGGTGCTCTTCATTTGTGAGTCTATCATTTGGAGCAGTGTTTGTCATGGACTGAATGGGCATTTCTGCACTACGGGGCATGCTTTTTCTCGTTTGTATCTTTCACACTGATTCTATTTGTTATAACATTGCCATAATTAAGAGGAGCAGTTGTGTAAGGAGGAACCGTGTTTTTGATTCTTAGTTTTTGTTGGGACTGAGTCAAGGGTAACTCTGAGGCAGCGGACTTGGGGTGATGGGGAGATAGTGATTCCATCGATGGTGATAGAAAAGTAAGGAATCAGAGTATAGCTAGAGGGGGTATTAGAAGGAGCTCAGTCTTGGACATGTTAATCTTGTGGTGAGAGGCCATCCAGGAGGAAATGCCAGATAAGAGTGCCAGGGATGTAACTGACAGCGTGGAATTTTGCGCAGTTGGGGAGGAGCAAGAGTCTGCAGTTTTAATTTTTTTTTTTTTTTTAATAGGTCAAGGTTTTTGAGTGGCAAAAATAAAAAAAATCCTGCAAAAAGCTGTTGTGTGTATTCAGATTGGAATAATGCTGTTAAATGGTCCCCATGCAAGGTATATTGGGGTTACTGTGACATAAATGCATTTAAAAAAGCATAGGCATGTTTTATCTTGTGGTGAGAGGCCATCCAGGAAGAAATGCCAGATAAGCAGTTGCTGACATGAGAACAGAGTGAGAGAGAGCAGGGGAAGAGAGGTAAATCTGGGTGTCATCAGCATAGAGGTGATATGTGAAGCCATAGCTGATAAGTTTACCCAGTGAAGAAGTTTAAATGGAAAAGAGTAGAGGGCTCAGGACAGAGCCTTTAGGTACTTCAACAGACAGAGGTATTGAAGAGGAAAAGTCACCAGCAAATAGACACAGAAAAGGATCTGTGAGAATGATAAGAGTGGATCCAAAAGAGAGCATTGTCACAGAGACCAAGAGAGCTTAGGCTCTGTAGAAAGAGGGGTGGTCAATTGCGCCGAAGGAAGCTGAGAGGTCTAGTAAGATAAGTGTAGAGTAGTGGCCGTTACTTTTATCAGAAAGAAGATTGTTAGTAACCTTGGTGAGGGAAGTTTCAGTAGAGTTTTGGGGCAGAACCCAGATTGCAGGGGGTCAAGCAAGGAGTTGGAGAACAGGAAGAGGATTAGGCAGTTGTAAACTAGTTTTCCAGGAGTTTTTATAGTTAGTGAAAATAGTGATATGGGGCAGTAGTTTGCAGGAGAATTAGGATCAATGGAGGGTTTTTTGAGTATGGGAGTGACCGGTAGAGAGGGATAGGTTATAGATGTAAGAGCACATGGGAGGGTGGAAGACAGAGAAGGTTTTAGCTTGGAAGGGATGGGGTTGAGTGGGCAGGTAGTGAGGAAGATAGTAAGGAAGATAGTAAAGAACGGAATTCATATTCGGTCGCTGGACGGAAGATGCAAAGAGTGGCAGAGGGGGTGACTGGGGTGCAGTTGGGGTGCTTCAGATAGTTTGTGTTTTGTTTAAAAAGTAGTCTGCCAGGTCTTGAACAATAAAGACACATGGAGGGGGTGGTGCAGGTTGGGAGAGGAGGGAGTTGAAAGTAGAGAAGAGTCGTTTAGGATTTGAGGAAAGAGTAGATATAAGAGAAAATAAGTAGGTATGCTTGGCTAAGAGAAGGGCAGATGTGTATGAACGAAGAATAAACTTATAGTGGATGAAATCAGGTACTTCAGACACGCTCAACAGTGCAGGAGCTTTTTTGCAAGTAGTGCATTTGCTGAGAGTGCCAGGGCTGTAACTGATGGCGTGGGTTTTTGCCCAGTTGGGGAGGAGCAAGTGTCGAGTGTCTAGTTTTAAAAATTTCAAGGTCAAGGTTATTGAATGTCAAAAATAAAAAGATCCTGCAAAAAGCTACTGTGCGTTTTCAGATTGGAATAATGCTGTGGAATGGTCCCCATGCAAGGTATATTGGTGTTACTGTGATATAAATGCATTTAAAAAAACTTGTAAGCAGGTTAACATGAGGTTGTTATATATTTATTAGATTTGAATTGATTTGACAAGTGGTGGCTCGTCAACAGGCAAGGCATGGGTTTAGCCCCCCCTCCAAAAAAAATCTTGGTAGTGAGAGTCCAGGAATCCTTACTATTAGGAATTCAGTACCTGGTCACCAGGAGGAAACAACAACACCCTATACTAGAGCTTTTAATCCCTCCCACTTTTTGCTAACTCCCAGTCTATCACACAGCCAACTAAAAGGAGAAACAGAAAGTAGGAAAGAAAGAGTAGGATAAAGAGTTGCAACCTAGAACTACCGCCAACTAGAAAGAAACAAACAAACTTGGACGGGTATCATGGACCACCAAAAAATATATTACTTTATCAGGTAAGCATTAATTATGTTTTTTTATTAAAGGTGGTCGATAAGTCCTGCCTATGGGGAACTAATACATAAGCTTTGGAGACCATGAAAAATGGGTGGAACAAAAATAAAGGCAGGCACCTATTTACCAGACAGTCTGGCCTGAAGAACTTTCTTATAAAAACAACCTCAGCAGAGGCAAATACATCAAAACAATAAAATTTGGTAAAAGTGTGTAATGATGACCAAATAGATGCCTTGCAAATCGGATCCACTGAAGCCTCATTCTTGAATACCCAGGACGAAGAAACTAAACAAGTAGAATGAGCTGTAAAGGGGGAGACTGTCCCTCTTCCAAGTAAGCTTTATGAATCAAATTCTATAACCAAGAAGCTAGGAAAGTAGCCATAGCCTTCTGAAATTTATGAAAAACAAACTGGAGATTATCTAAACTAACTAATAGCTTGCAGATAATACTTCAAAGCTCTAACAACATCTAAATTATGCAATAACCGCTCATTTGAATTCTTTGGATTTGGACATAATGAAGGGACTACAATCTCCTGGTAAATATTCTCTGAAGTCCACCCTTTTCCTGATGGAAAACCAGATGTGGCACTTCACAAGAAATTGCTGATAATTCAGTGACTCTTCTAGCAGAAGAAATAGCCAAAAGAAATAAAACTTTCCATGAGAATAATTTAACGTGCAATTCATGCATAGGTTCAAAAGGAGGAAACCAACTTGAGATTCCATGGATGAATAATTGGCTTTACAACCGGTCTGATTCTGTATAAAGCTCGTACAAAAGCTTGAATATCTGGAAGTCTTCTGATGGAATAAGACAGAAAGAGCAGAAATATGGCCTTTCAGAGTACTAGCTGAGAAACACTTACCCAAACCATCCTGAGCAGTTGAAGAATTCTAGGAATTCTGAACAAATGCCAACTAAAGCCTCTTTCAGCACACCAAGAAGGATAAATCTCCCATACCTTGTGATATATCTTCCTGGTAACAGGTTTATGAGCCTGAAGAAGAGTATTAACCACATAATCTGAAAAACCCATTTGAGAAAGAATTCATTGTTCAATCTCAGTCAAATTGAGAGATTGCAGATTTTGATGAAAGAATGCAATTTGGGATAACAGATTTGGACGTTGAGAAATATGCTATGGAGGAACACTGGACTTCTGAACCAGACACATACCAAGTTTTGTGTGGCCATGTGGACGCTATCAAAATTGCTGATATATGGTCCTGCTGGAGATGAGTAATTACTCTCGGTACAAGTACAATCCGAGGAAAAATATTCACTAAAAAAAAGGCCAAGAAACTGCTAGAGCATCTATCATCTATCTGAGAGAGATGGTTGCAATCCCCATTCCACTGACTCAACCTGCAAAGCTGAATAGGACACAGATGAAAGGGATGGCATCTGATGCAGCCACCATTAAACCCACTAGCTCCATACACTAAGCCAATGAAGGATAAGTAACTTTTTGACAATCTGCCTGAAATTTGAGTTTCCATTGCTCTCTCAAATACAGACACATAGCAATAGTCTATAATAACCCCTAAGGAGGAGACCCTTGTCTGCACAATTGGCAAACTCTGGGAAAAATGTACCTTCTAGCCATAATTGTGAAGCGCTATTGTGATTGGAGAAGAGCTATAAATTGGTAGTTTTTGTCCTGAAAAGCAAACAGAAGAAACTGATGTTGATCCTTGTGAATAGGTATATGAAGATATGCATCTAAGTCTATAGTGGTCATAAACTGACCCTAATTAACTAAAGGTTTTCAGATCCAAAATGACTCTGAAACATCCCTCCTTCTTCGGAATGATTGGAGTAGAAACAATGACCTTGTTCTAAATGCGGAACTGAAACTATCACCCAAATGAGCACTAGTTACTAAATATACTGAAAAAGGGCATTTTTCTTCTTTGAAATCTGTGGGACATGTAACAGAAGGAACTTCCCAGAGAAAACCTATTCTGTAATCCTGTAATACTATATCTAGTACCCAAGGGTCTTGAACAGACTGTGACCAGGGCAGGCCTGCTGAAAAAAGGCTCCTTCATGCTGACTAAAAATTGTAAGGGGACCTCTTGTTCTATTTAGCCTTATTCCAGACTTGATTAGGCTTCCATAATGACTTTGCTGATTCTGACTTCTGGGAAGAAGAAAAAGATATCTGGATTTAAGACTGACAGAAGGAACGACATCTATTTTTAGGTCTATCATGCTTTCACTTACTTGAAGGTGGCATAGCCACCAAAACCTCAGAAATAGTGGACCTTTCAAAGTAATTAAACCCTGGAGAAAAGTCCAAGGGACTCCCCTGAGAGGGTCCTACAGAAGGAGGACAAACCATCTTAGGAGGAACAGCTGGAGAAATCATATGAGAGTGTAAAACAGAGTTTAAGCAAGAATTGCAAAGCTGAGCAGGAGGCCAGCCAGTACTCAGTTTGCAAAGCATACATTTGTTTAAATGTATCAAATAATCAGTAGACCTCCCTTCTAATGGGTCAGAAATACCTCCCAGAAGTGACAGTCCCAGTCTGCTCCAAAGTACAAATCAGGTCAAACAACTGAAAATGACAGAGACAGTGTAAATATGAACGTTACAGACTTAAGTACTGAGGCTAGAAACACACAATGGTACCAAGTCAGACTTCTAATATCAAGATATATAAATATTCATATTAAATTAAATCATGGGTTCCAAAAATAGTATAGGATATAACCGCAAAGTACAACAACCAACCCCAACCTCGCACCTGGTGTAGAGCACCTTACCACCTCATAACACGCTGCTGTCCGGAGCTGAAAAAGATGTGACCGAATCAAGGAAATGGCTGCTGTTAAGTGAGGTAGGGAGAAGAAGTAAGCACGAGAGTGAGCAGCATGCTGGAAGAATGATTAACTCCCGTGCCACCAGAATGCTGCCGCACTACGCTATAACCCAAAAACAAAAGAAGTAAAAATGACAGCGCAAATGTGTGACCTCACTGTGCTGTACACTAAAGCGAAGTAAAAATCTTTCAGCAGGATATTCACACTGCCCAGCTGTATAAATAAGGCCAGGGCTCTAAGTGTTGTAGAAAACGTGACCCCATGAAAAAATTTTAAAAGCAGTCTACCTTGACCCATACAATTATTTAAATGTATATACAGTTCCCGTTTAACATTATAGTTTGGCCCCAAATCACTCTGAACTGTGTTGCCTGGTGTGAAGTTCTCTGGCTATGATATACATGGACATCTGTACCTCCTGATAGCCTGTGGGCTGTATGGGAGAAGGTACTTGACTGCCAAGACACTTACGCTACAGTGCTTACCCAGCTGCAAGCTCTGTGTACAATAGATATCCCATGCAGTACTGTACTAAACAGCAGAGGAGTTACATTGGCAGACTTGTGATAAAATACTCCTGCAGGAGATTTACATTGTATAGACAAATACGGCTAGATTTAGAGTTTTGCGGCCAAGGGGTGCGTTAGCTACGCGTGCTTTTTTCTGGCCGCACCTTTTAAATACCGCTGGTATTTAGAGTTCTCAGAAGGGCTGCGTTAGGCTCCAAAAAAGGAGCGTATAGCATATTTACCGCAACTGCAACTCTAAATACCAGCGGTGCTTACGGAAGCGGCCAGCTTCAAAAACGTGCTCGTGCACGATTCCCCCATAGGAAACAATGGGGCAGTTTGAGCTGAAAAAAACCTAACACCTGCAAAAAAGCAGCGTTCAGCTCCTAACGCAGCCCCATTGTTTCCTATGGGGAAACACTTCCTACGTCTGCACCTAACACCCTAACATGAACCCCAAGTCTAAACACCCCTAACCTTACACTTATTAACCCCTAATCTGCCGCCCCCGCTATCGTTGACCCCTGCATTTTATTATTAACCCCTAATCTGCCGCTCCGCACACCGCCGCAACCTACATTATAGCTATGTACCCCTAATCTGCTGCCCCTAACACCGCCGACCCCATATTATATTTATTAACCCCTAATCTGCCGCCCCCAACGTCGCCGCTACCTACCTACACTTATTAACCCCTAATCTGCCGACCGCACCTCACCGCTACTATAATAAAGTTATTAACCCCTAAACCTCCTCACCCCCGCCTCAATAACCCTATAATAAATAGTATTAACCCCTAATCTGCCCTCCCTAACCTCGCCGACACCTAACTTCAATTATTAACCCCTAATCTGCCGACCGCACCTCACCGCTACTATAATAAAGTTATTAATCCCTAAAGCTAAGTCTAACCCTAACACTAACACCCCCCTAAGTTAAATATAATTTTTATCTAACGAAATAAAATAAATCTTATTAAATAAATTATTCCTATTTAAAGCTAAATACTTACCTGTAAAATAAACCCTAATATAGCTACAATATAACAAATAATTATATTGTAGCTATTTTAGGATTAATATTTATTTTACAGGCAACTTTGTATTTATTTTAACCAGGTACAATAGCTATTAAATAGTTAAGAACTATTTAATAGCTAAAATAGTTAAAATAATTACAAAATTACCTGTAAAATAAATCCTAACCTAAGTTACAATTAAACCTAACACTACACTATCAATAAATTAATTAAATACAATACCTACAAATAACTACATTTAAATAAACTAACTAAAGTACAAAAAATAAAAAAGAACTAAGTTACAAAAAATAAAAAAATATTTACAAACATTAGAAAAATATTACAACAATGTTAAACTAATTACACCTACTCTAAGCCTCCTAATAAAATAACAAAGACCCCCAAAATAAAAAAATGCCCTACCCTATTCTAAATTTAAAAAGTTCAAAGCTCTTTTACCTTACCAGCCCTGAAAAGGGCCATTTGCGGGGCATGCCCCAAATAATTCAGCTCTTTTGCCTGTAAAAAAAAACATACAATACCCCCCCCAACATTACAACCCACCACCCACATACCCCTAATCTAACCCAAACCCCCCTTAAATAAACCTAACACTAAGCCCCTGAAGATCTTCCTACCTTATCTTCACCATACCAGGTTCACCGATCCGTCCTCCGAAGTCTTGATCCAAGCCTCCGAAATCTTCATCCAAGCCCAAGCGGGGGCTGGCGATCCATAATCCGGCTGAAGTCTTCTATCAAGCGGCGGCTGAAGAGGTCCAGAAGAGGCTCCAAAGTCTTCATCCTATCCGGGAAGAAGAGGAGATCCGGACCGGCAACCATCTTGATCCAAGCGGCATCTTCTATCTTCATCCGATGACGAACGGCTCCATCTTGAAGACCTCCGACGCGGATCCATCCTCTTCTTCCAACGTCCAACTGAAGAATGAAGGTTCCTTTAAGGGACGTCATCCAAGATGGCGTCCCTCGAATTCCGATTGGCTGATAGGATTCTATCAGCCAATTGGAATTAAGGTAGGAAAATTCTGATTGGCTGATGGAATCAGCCAATCAGATTCAAGTTCAATCCGATTGGCTGATTGGATCAGCCAATCAGATTGAGCTCGCATTCTATTGGCTGTTCCGATCAGCCAATAGAATGCGAGCTCAATGTGATTGGCTGATCCAATCAGCCAATCGGATTGAACTTGAATCTGATTGGCTGATTCCATCAGCCAATCAGAATTTTCCTACCTTAATTCCAATTGGCTGATAGAATCCTATCAGCCAATCGGAATTTGAGGGACGCCATCTTGGATGACGTCCCTTAAAGGAACCTTCATTCTTCAGTTGGACGTCGGAAGAAGAGGATGGATCCGCGTCGGAGGTCTTCAAGATGGAGCCGTTCGTCATCGGATGAAGATAGAAGATGCCGCTTGGATCAAGATGGTTGCCGGTCCGGATCTCCTCTTCTTCCCGGATAAGATGAAGACTTTGGAGCCTCTTCTGGACCTCTTCAGCCGCCGCTTGATAGAAGACTTCAGCCGGATTATGGATCGCCAGCCCCCGCTTGGGCTTGGATGAAGATTTCGGAGGCTTGGATCAAGACTTCGGAGGACGGATCGGTGAACCTGGTATGGTGAAGATAAGGTAGGAAGATCTTCAGGGGCTTAGTGTTAGGTTTATTTAAGGGGGGTTTGGGTTAGATTAGGGGTATGTGGGTGGTGGGTTGGGCATTTTTTTATTTTGGGGGTCTTTGTTATTTTATTAGGGGGCTTAGAGTAGGTGTAATTAGTTTAACATTGTTGTAATATTTTTCTAATGTTTGTAAATATTTTTTTATTTTTTGTAACTTAGTTCTTTTTTATTTTTTGTACTTTAGTTAGTTTATTTAATTGTAGTTATTTGTAGGTATTGTATTTAATTAATTTATTGATAGTGTAGTGTTAGGTTTAATTGTAACTTAGGTTAGGATTTATTTTACAGGTAATTTTGTAATTATTTTAACTTTTTTAGCTATTAAATAGTTCTTAACTATTTAATAGCTAAAATAAATACAAAGTTGCCTGTAAAATAAATATTAATCCTAAAATAGCTACAATATAATTATTCGTTATATATTGTAGCTATATTAGGGTTTATTTTACAGGTAAGTATTTAGTTTAAAATAGGAATAATTTATTTAATAATAGTTAATTTATTTCGTTAGATTTAAATTATATTTAATTTAGGGGGGTGTTAGTGTTAGGGTTAGACTTAGCTTTAGGGGTTAATAACTTTATTATAGTAGCGGTGAGGTGCGGTCGGCAGATTAGGGGTTAATTATTGTAGGTAGCTGGCGGCGACGTTGTGGGGGGCAGATTGGGGGTTAATAAAGATAATATAGGGGTCGGCGGTGTTAGGGGCAGCAGATTAGGGGTACATAAGGATAACGTAGGTGGCGGCGCTTTGCGGTCGGCAGATTAGGGGTTAATTATTGTAGGTAGCTGGTGGCGACGTTGTGGGGGGCATGTTAGGGGTTAATAAATATAATATAGGGGTCGGCTGTGTTAGGGGCAGCAGATTAGGGGTACATAAGGATAACGTAGGTGGCGGCGCTTTGCGGTCGGCAGATTAGGGGTTAATTATTGTAGGTAGCTGGCGGCGACGTTGTGGGGGGCAGATTAGGGGTTAATAAATATAATATAGGGGTCGGCGGTGTTAGGGGCAGCAGATTAGGGGTACATAAGGATAACGTAGGTGGCGGTCGGCAGATTAGGGGTTAAAAAAATGTAATCGAGTGGCGGCGATGTGGGGGGGGCCTCGGTTTAGGGGTACATAGGTAGTTTATGGGTGTTAGTGTACTGTAGAGCACAGTAGTTAAGAACTTTATGAACCGGCGTTAGCCCAAAAAGCTCTTAACTCCTGGTTTTTTTCTGCGGCTGGAGTTTTGTCGTTAGATTTCTAACGCTCACTTCAGCCAAGACTCTAAATACCGGCGTTAGAAAGATCCCATTGAAAAGATAGGCTACGCAAATGGCGTAGGGGGATCTGCGGTATGGAAAAGTCGCGGCTGGAAAGTGAGCGTTAGACCCTTTCCTGACTGACTCCAAATACCGGCGGTAGCCCAAAACCAGCGTTAGGAGCCTCTAACGCTGGTTTTGACGGCTACCGCCAAACTCTAAATCTAGGCCTCAGTCTTTACAGACCCTCTCTTCAAAGTTTTACCTTTGAGGGGAACCACAAGGTCAAAGACCCCCTTTTTCTTAGAAATACCTTGAGCGCCTCAAGTCTTCACCTTCTCTTGAAGAGTGAAAGAAAATATTGGGAAATACAGGGAAGTGGAGGGATTAAAAGCTCTGGTGTAGGGTGTCTTTGCCTACTCCTGGTGGCCAGGTACTGAATTCCTTATAGTAAGGACTTGTGGACTCTCACCACCTTGAGAAATAAAATAATGATTTTCAGGTCTTTACACTCATTTTTATTGGAAAGTCTCATTTTTATTCTGTGCAGGGGAGGCAAGGTGGGACTAAGTATGAATTAGAACGGGCACTGACAGAATGGAAAGAGAGCTTGCTGAGCAAACTGTATAAGTGCCTGGTTTAGTTTTTACAAAGTTACACAAGCCCCTTATTGGATTGATTAAAGAGTGACACACTGACACTTGTTACCTGTATGTAGGCCTGTATACATAGTTTCCTCTGCAGCAGGGAGTAAAGCTACAAAGGTCATCATTTTTTGTTATTATTTATTTATTTATAAAATATTTTACCAGGAAGGATACATTGAGATTTCTCAATTACAAAGCTGTACATTATTTATATCCTCCCCTAACCTTCATAGGGAAACTGGCCTACATTACCATGTTTCTTAGCCCCTTGAAGAAAAACTAGTGCACACAATCTGTAGCAGGGAGTATAGTTGTGGAGAATTAGGGTCAGCTTATCATTTTTTATATTTTTATTATTATACTTTCTGCAGGTTCCTAAAAATGTGTCTGCTGTCTAGCTAGATCGTCAAACTTCATGCTGGCATCTCAAAATTCAATTTGCAGGAAACATTTGTTTGCTACTAATACTTGTGGCATTTATGACAGATGTAAGGCCTGTGTATGGAACCCAGTACAAGTAAATCCCCAGTAAACGGGGAGCGGAGCCAGCAGCCGAGCAGAGTGGATGTGTTTAAGAGAGCTCCTGCAGAAATTGACCTAAAATAGCGATAAACAGGGACCAATATTTTACAAGTTTGCCCTAAAAATAACCCAGAACCCGCAGGACTGCCTCCTCACTTGATTTCTAAGCCAGCTTCTACCTCTGACTGACAGGGTCAGCTAGGAAACACATTGGTTTCTGCGGCCTACTGAAGTTTTAGCGTCCAGTATGGAGGAAGATTTTTTGGCCATCCATGAGGCCCTGCGGGAGCTCAGTCTACAAATCTCAGCCGGTTACAAGGATATAACAGTCAGCCTACAGACTATCATGGAGCAACAGGAGATGCCGATGCAAACCTGCTGACTCTTATAGAACAACCCCCTCTACGAGTAGAAAAGACGGTGGAGACTACGGTTGATCTTTTCATTGACATACCCAATTTCTCAGTAGGATCTACTCAACTCTGCTGTAGCCCTGCTCTGACAGATATGATAGACCCTGTGAAGTGGGCAGCTAAACATCGGATCACACAGCGGGAACCCCTCTTAAGTACTAAAAAGCTGGACATTTCACTTATGACAGGGAGCCAGAAGGAGCTCTTGTTACCAGCCCACAGCGTCGCAAGCAGAGACCCGATACATACAATCTTGAGTATAATCCCTACTGAGCTTGTTGATCACATTGGGGTTAAACAGGTCTATGACGGCTCCATTTATTCAGGTTCGCTCAACTGGGGAGATCACGGAACATATGGTTGTCTGCCCGCATTAATAGGAGCATTAGGATCGCATCCCTTCAAGCCAGCAACACATACCCGAAACACACTGCCTTTGACGCCTCCCAGGGTGGATAACATATATTACCTCGATCATCTGAGAAGCCCTTTCGATCCGGGAGGTTACTCACTCTGTTTTCCTGCTTGATCTGCAGGACCCAGCAGCGGAGGCACTCTAACACAGCCGGAACTTTGGTTGCTGAGATCACGGCCTGCTGACTCTGCTGGTCTCGGTCTGGTTGATATAAGTTTCCAGTATATCTAAGCGGATCTCCATACGAACTGATCGCTTAGACTTTTGCCAGGGTAATGATTTCTTTATCCTCAGACTGTTAACTTAGGCTCCTGACAGCTGATCTTGAGATCTATTGGACATAGAACCGTTTAGTGCTGTTATCTGCTGGCCTCTTAGCACAATTTAGCTCTCTACAGCCCAGTGCAGTTTTATCTCACCCTGGATATTTAGATTATTCCTGCTAGCCCTCTTTGTATGCCGATGGAGGGGTCTCCTTTATTCTATTCTTGTTTGTTTATTGCTCACTACGCACTAATCCTGGACTCTGAATAATAACATTGATATTGATGTACTAATTTTAGGCCCTCATAGTTTTGTATAATATTTCAGTCGTTCTTGTCACTGTGTTATTAATAATTGCATAATGTAGGTATGGTTGCCGTTTTAGTTGTAATGGAATTGGGGCTTTTTTATGGTCCCCTTAAGCTTCTCACACATATGTTAAATGCAATAATAATAAGGAGCCAACCGTAACAACTGAGGACTCTCATTTCTTGTACAAAGAGACGTTGTATACTAACATAACAGCACCGTAGGTTAAAACTTCCCCTTAACACAGTTTTGTCAACACATTAATGTCGGGGGTTACATTAGGTCATATACTACTCTGCACTGTCCTGCCCACACTATAAGGTAGGCTGTTATTTATATATGGGAGCTGAAATATAGACTCTCTATGTCCTATACTATTTTATACTAACGGCACAGAGCTGGCAATATGTGATATATATATATAACAATAACACTACTGTTTCATCTTGCAGATTACCCTAGACCTAGTTAAGTATTATTTAGAAATGTATTCTGATACCCCCTCCCCAAGCTACCCGTTTCAAACTGGAACTCTGCTTTATTATTTTTACTTATAAAGGGGATACAAGAATTGCTATCATTATTAATGTCTATAGGACTGTCTTCACTAGTTTCTTCATAAACTTGCCCACATTATCAATATATACTATTTGTTCTTGTTAAACCTCTCTCCTCCCTTTCCCGCCGGCGCTTACTGCCTGCGGGTCATATCCCTACTCCTTTTTCCAGCATCGCCTATAGAAGGCACTCCCCTAGGAGAGGGGTTCATCCAGAGATTCTCTATGCTCCAAACATCCTAATGTCTCCCCCTCCACATAATACAGTAGAGTGACTATCAAGGCCCTTTATTTCCCATAATTAAGTCTTAGATCTCTCTTGGCTGCATACTCTACACATTTACTATTACTTTCTTGTTATGTGAGCATAACACTTCCCTTGGATAATTACCTTACCCTGATAGTGTCATGCCCCTTCCTATAAGTTATGTAAACAGCAGGTCCCTCCTGCGAAGCCCATCCTTGCAACTATATAGTAAGTCCTCTCATTTCGGCTCTCCTGTCCTGTTTGGCTCCGCTCCCCCTCATTCCCTTCCCCACTCCACTTTGAGCGGCTATTGCCCGCTGCATTCCCTTACCACTCTCCCCGCTAATTTGGTCCAAAAGCAGCCAAACACAAGCTAATCCACATCTATCATATTTTTCCTAGATTATATAACATTAAGACTGCTCCTTATGATAATGTGGAGAATATATCCTATTTTCCCCCTCCCCCTACCCCCATAAAACCAACCCCTCTTGTTTCTATATTTCTTAAATAAATATTTTTTTGGTGTATTTATCTATTACAAGGTGGGGTCACTTCTAGTCTACATATCATATAAAATATAAAATAGAGGTCCTAATCTTGATAGTCCACACTCTTTGCTAATACCTTTAATAAATGGGATTTATATGCCCCTTCTATTTAGCTCTACTACCTAGTAAACTTCCATATTTTTTTCCATAACACTAACCAACTATAGTTTCTTCATCCTTTTACTACTCATCATTGAGTATCATACTTTAAGCTCCCACATGTACACTATGTTGGCATAACCTGTGTTGTTTACTTAGCAAGATCATGGTATTAGCACTGTATTTTTTTTTCTCTGATACAATTGTTGGATGTGTTACTATTGTTATATTTGTCTATGACTTCAATAAAAAAAAAATCCCCAGTAAACCTCCTGAGAATCCAACATGACGGCAGTACCACAGCTTTATGTGGATATGGAAGTCACAGCAGCCCTTTTAAAGGATGAACTAAACTAACTAGATAAAACAACTGCAATAAAGCAGCTGAATAAGCTACTAGATGAAGTGCTTAGGTATATATATATATATATATATATATATATATATACACACACACACACACATTTTATATATATATATATATATATATATATATATATATATATATATATATATATAGAGAGAGAGAGAGAGAGAGAGAGAGAGAGAGAGAGAGAGAGAGAGAGAGAGAGAGAGAGAGAGAGAGAGAGAGAGAGAGAGAGAGAGAGAGAGAGAGAGAGAGAGAGAGAGAGAGAGAGAGAGAGAGAGAGAGAGAGAGAGAGAGAGAGAGAGAGAGAGAGAGAGAGAGAGAGAGAGAGAGAGATAGATAGATATATGTTTATGTATGTGTATATGTAAGCATGCATGTGAGTGTTTGTAAGTATGTATATATGTCTATGGGTGTGTATCTGTGTGCATGTATGTGTAGGTCATATATATATATATATATATATATATATTCACAAAAGTAGAAATACTGAGCCTCTCCTGTCCAGCACAGTGCTGGACAGGAGAGGCTCAGTATTTCTACTTTTGTGAATAAAATTTCTCTACTCTCCCCTTGCACCAAAGGTCTGATAAGTACTAAACATTTGGACCTTTGTGTTACTACCCCTTTTTATTGGTAAAACTGATAGTTCTGACATATATATAATATATATATATATATATATATATATATATATATATATATATATATATATATATATATATATATATATGTATATGTACTAGACCTTATTGTCCACATTCCCAGATGTTACATACTATAAAACTTAGCTTTGTCCTCAATGTGGATTGTCACAGTTATAAGGATTTAAAATGTTCCACAGTGCTTATCTAGACATCCTATGATACACATTTTGTCTAGAGTGTTTTGTTAAATGTAATTATAAACCAGGAGAATGAAAGGTTACAGTTTATTTCCTCTTTATTTTATTCAAATAAATCTATGCTTTACCGTATGTTGGACTCTTTGGAATAATTGTCATCGTACCGAGGAAGTGATTGTATTATTTTTGCAGTAAGTCATTGTCATATGGACCCAACACTGACTGACACTGAGTACGTCAATATATCAACCCATCCAAATCATAAGATTCTTCAAAAGTACTATATAGAATAAATATATCAATTCATGTCATACTGCGTAGAAAGTTTTTTTTACACAATGATGACTTTTACAATTTTCACAGCACCACTAATCTTGTTTTTTGTAAGAGACACATTGTTAAGAAAGATGGCTTACAATATGTTCAATATTCACCTATGAGATCAAAAGTTTCCAATAATTAATTTTATTCCATTCTGTATTCTTAATTCTTATTAGTTTGACCATACCTTATATGTTCTACCACCAAAACAGAGTTAAAGGTATATAAACCACATTTTTTGCCAAAAATGTACTTTGTTTTTTTTGGTATCCTTTGTTGAAAAGCACTTAAGTAGGCTCAGCAGTATGCATGTATCTGGAAAACTATATGTTAGCAGTTTTGTAAGAATGTCATTGTGATGGGCAGGGCTACTAATCCCACCACTGTCCACCAGTGTATAACGGGCAGGGTTACCAATCCCGCTGCTGCCACAAGGTTGTGATGGACAGGGGAATCAATCCCATCACTGTCCACTAATCTGTCATGGATGGGGTTAATTAATGTGAACCACTGTGATCAGTAACCTTATTAATGTGCGCAAACACTCCTGGGGTTAGTCTTGGGTGTTCCATGGGTGGGGAAAACAGGGTGATAGAGGCCTAATTACAAGTGTTCCATGGGCAGGGATATAGAAGGGTGTGAGGGGGCAGAGAGCGGGTACATTTTTACCTTTTCATCTTCATTAGCCCAATGGGGCTGCAAAATAGAAGATTGGGGGTGCTGTGCTCCCCTTGCTCCTCCCCTAGAACTGTCACTGCACACAGGAATAACTAAATTCACAATGATCAGTTTACTACAGGGAGGGATAAATATATGTAAACAGCTTGCCACAGACAGAACTTGCCAAGCTTTGACAGTGGGTATGGTGTGGGCATGAAGGAGCTAGCAGCAAAGGGTCTCTAGCTACCTTATACCATAAAGTTAACTCCCAAGTCCTGGCTATACCACCCCAAAAAACAGCATTTGCTACTGCCACACAAAAATGCCCTATTTGGGGTGATTTGGACTACACCAAAATTATAGTTGCATTAAAACCCATGTAAATAACTAAAATATTTTGGTAATGTTATTCCCATACTAAGGAAGCCCTGAATTCAGACACTACAGCACAAAGACAGATCTAATTAAATTTATATTTTATTCTTAGAAAAGTTTACAGTGTATAAAAAAAGAATTAGAAATGCATGAAATAAGATTATATGAATATATGTGTATGTGTGTGTGTGTGATAAATACTGGACACAAAATTGCAAAGCAGTTATAAAAAATAAAAAACATGCAAACAAATAAAATGGTATCATGGAAACTCCCAAATCCTTATGTTTTTACAGGTTTTGCTGTAAAAATGGAATTCTCCTTGTGGTAAGATCAAGCACCCCAGGTCACATGACCCATCCCAGGGGATAGTTGGATGGTGCTGAATTAACTCCAGATTACACTGGTCTGGTTTGCCTGCTGGGCAAAGATATTAGCCCTAGGGAACCAGGGTAACCCCCCCCCCCTGGCATATACTATGTGACCACTAAATGAGAAATTATGTCATCAAATTATTCATGACTGGAGGCACCAAACATCACATACCCCAGTCGCTGGCATTTCCAGTGTTGTAATTTGCCACTTTTCCTTTCCATTGCATTTTTGGGTTTACTGAATAACTTCTTTTGCCAGCACCTAAAATATGTGTTAATGAATAACTATAGTGTTTTCGGGAAAAAGTTATGTGCATATTTAATACAGCTGGATACGTGGGTAGTTAGTGTTCAGTGCCTCCCAGCAGGGAATAGCTGGAGTTATACCTTAAAGGGACAGTCTAGTCAAAACTAAAAACTTTCATGATTCAAATAGGGCATGTCATTTTAAAAAACTTTCCAAGCTTTCTCTTGGTATTCTTTGTTGAAAGCTAAACCGAGGTAGGCTCATATGCTAATTTCTAAGCCCTTGAAGGCCACCTCTTATCTCGGTGCATTTTGAAAGTTTTTCACAGGTAGACAGCACTAGTTCATGTGTGTCATATAGATAACACTGCGCTCACTCCTGTAGAGTTATTTATGAATCAGCACTGATTGGCTAAAATCCAAGTCTGTCAAAAGAACTGAAATAAGGGGGCAGTTTGCAGAGGCTTAGATACAAGGTAATCACAGAGGTATAAAGAGTATTAATATAAACATGTTGATTAAGCAGAACTGTATGGGTAATAAAGGGATTATGCATCTTTTAAAACAATAAAAATTCTGGAGTAGACTGTCCCTTTAAGTCTAACACCTAGCTGTGCTCATCCTATATTATTAAAGGCCAGGTAAATCTTTTTTCCGATGCAGTCATGCGCAGTAGAGACTGCATCGCAAGACAAACATACCTGGCCATAAGAAGCAGTGTCTGGCGATCGGTGACAGACTGTGCGCGTGTCCACCGTGAGGAGACTGTGTGCATATCTGCCGCGAGGCCTTATGGATCAGTAGTGGCGCGTGTCTGCCCGAGAAATGGCGCAAGGCCTTATGTGGGAGGGTTAGGAAGGAGGTGGGTGGGCAGGTCATCGCTGGAGGGGGGCGGGAGTGGGTGGAACCGCTAAGCTGCGAAGTTGGTGGCATGGGAGGGTTAGGAGGGAGGGGGGTTGGCGGTCCATTGCTGAAGGGGCTGGAGTGGGTGGGACTGTCACGCTACAGGAAAAAAAAATAAGTTGAGAGCGACAGGGAGGGGGCATGAGGGAGAGGGGATCAGAGGGTAGGTAAAGGTTCTTGGAGGGAGAGGTGATTTTGGCCCGTGTAACGGGCTTTAAGACTAGTCTAGAATAACTGTCCAGTATGAAATATGGAAACAGAGAGAATAAAGTGTTCACTTTGAAGCAAGCTAGATAGCAATGAGACAGATGATCAAAGAGAAAACATTTGGTTATATCTGAAGTTACATGAATCTGCATTCATCCCTTAAAAGCTGATAGAAGAAATCATGCACTTCATCTCAGTTTTACATTTGCAAGAACACTGCCATACAATGTTCTAGACATGTGCTCACTTCCTAGCTAGGTATGCACTTGAACAAAGAATACCACAAGAACAAAGCACATTGTTTTAGTTCTATGTCCCCTTAACTCACTGCATAACTCAGTTTATGAGGTCAAAATCACCTACCTAAGGTGATGGTAAGTATTGCAGTGGGTAGGGTTGATGATTGATGATGATGATTAGAGGGTATTGCTGTCAGATGTTAGGATGGAGGTCATGGTATGAGGTCTAAGCGCAATTGCGATTTGTGCTCCTCGGGTTAATGCGACTGAAGAACTCGAGTAAAGGATAGTGAGTTGAAAAAAGCTGAATACAACATTAATATATTTAAACGTACAGGTACACTCATATAAACTATCTGATAAAGTTATTTAAAAGAATATATATAAAAAGTTATAAGGGCTTATTGATATATGGTATAAGGTGTTTGAAAAATAAGGTCTCTAACAAATGTTTTTAACTGTTTATTTGCTGTAAATATTCTTCACAAAATAGAAAATGTTCTATGTATTGATCTATATATATATATATATATATATATATATATATATATATATATATATATATATATATATAAATATCAAACAGGATCCCACACTCACTGCTTTAGTCCAGCTTCCGGGGTGCACTTTAAACCATTGATATAAAAAGAAATAAGAAAGGCACTCTCCGTATGATTTAGTATAATAACTTTACTTGGATGAACGTTTTCGGGGTCACCCCCGTCCTCAGACCTTACAAAACAAGTGATATAGTGAACTATTTAAATGTTTACCTGGTGACGATCCTACCAGAGTCTGTGGCGTCCTCCTAGCGCAACTGCGCATGCGCAAGAGTAAGTACAGAGGCCCTGGAGGTTCAAAAGAGTCACCAAGTCAAAAATCGTGAAAACATGTGAAAATAAAAACAACAGTGATGCCATAAATATGAAAAACACAGAGCACAAGATCACTGAATTGGTAACTGATGGAAAATACTATGTTAATGTGATGTAAACATACATGTATTAGTAAATGTATCAGGTAGACCTAGATGTTAAACTGCGGTGTATAGCGGTATCGACAGAGTAGTTATATGCAGAGGAGCTGTCAAGATTTCACATGACACTCTTTATAGGGACAGCAAAAGCTCATAATATGCCGCTAGAGTGTTAAACACCAATGCATCCAGCAAATAACTTATACCGCTGTTACGGCGACTGTTGCTAGGTAACCATATACAATGCTAGTAGAGCCACACTATTATCGTTTATTCATAAGTAAAACAGGTTGTTCTAAAGCGACAAAACTCAGCGCACAAATCACTCCTGCCACTATTGCGAAAACTGGCCATTCATTAACCATAATGACAGTGGGTACCCATCTTACTAGACTATACTGTGAGATGGGTACCCTTGTTTGTTTCAGGTATGAAGTTTTGTACCTTCGACTTAGTGGGGATACCAACATATGGGATTATCCAGGATTGGATATGACTATTAAGTATGCTGATTGTTGTTTAATAGTTGTTTGGTTTAGTGATATTAATATAAGTTGGTGTGGTGAACAATACCTGATGGTATGCTTTGGACTGATGGCATGACATAAGCATATGGTGAGGTAATATGCAATAGTGGGAGGAACTTGTGTATTTCTCCTACTTTGAATGTCCAAAAATTATTTTCCTTTTTTTGGGGCCTTGGTGTCTGCACACTAATCATTTGGTACCTCTTTTGTTTGGGATATGATGTACTACACTTCACGGTATCTGCATGATGATTGAAGACTTGAGGATTTTGGAGTGCCGAGGGGATTGCAGGTAATGCTGTATGGCCAGTGTTGTGGAGTTTAGGCTGATTAATATGTGATCATTATATTAATATTTACCTATTGGTTTCAGAGAGTCCCAGTTAATTTCCTAGTATATATGTGGTATAAGATGGCTGGACAACAGATGGCTAACAGTGTGATTCTTCTAGTATGGTTCCTATAGAGCATTGCGTATGGTTAATGAATGGCCAGTTTTCGCAATAGTGGCAAGAGTGATTTGTGCGCTGAGTTTTGTCGCTTTAGAACAACCTGTTTTACTTATGAATAAACGATAATAGTGTGGCTCTACTAGCATTGTATATGGTTACCTAGCAACAGTCGCCGTAACAGCGGTATAAGTTATTTGCTGGATGCATTGGTGTTTAACACTCTAGCGGCATATTATGAGCTTTTGCTGTCCCTATAAAGAGTGTCATGTGAAATCTTGACAGCTCCTCTGCATATAACTACTCTGTCGATACCGCTATACACCGCAGTTTAACATCTAGGTCTACCTGATACATTTACTAATACATGTATGTTTACATCACATTAACATAGTATTTTCCATCAGTTACCATTTCAGTGATCTTGTGCTCTGTGTTTTTAATATTTATGGCATCACTGTTGTTTTTATTTTCACATGTTTTCACGATTTTTGACTTGGTGACTCTTTTGAACCTCCAGGGCCTCTGTACTTACTCTTGCGCATGCGCAGTTGCGCTAGGAGGACGCCACAGACTCTGGTAGGATCGTCACCAGGTAAACATTTAAATAGTTCACTATATCACTTGTTTTGTAAGGTCTGAGGACGGGGGTGACCCCGAAAACGTTCATCCAAGTAAAGTTATTATACTAAATCATACGGAGAGTGCCTTTCTTATTTCTTTATATATATATATAATCGTCAGATATATATAGAAATATTTATTTAACAATACATTCAACATATTCTAAGAGCATTGGAATGTGAAATATGCATAATTCATGGCGGATTTAGCTCTCTTAAACACAAATGGATTAGAGTGTGAGTATAGGTATTATTTTTTTTTTTTTCAGTTTGCCCACTTCATTTAAGTCTATGCAGAGAATACGTTAACGCGGTCGAGATACCTGAAGTCCAACTCTATGTGCACATTTGGTTCCGTTCGCGTGCAAACATTTTACTTTTAACTTGTATTATGCGTGATACTCGATGCTCGCAAAAAAAGAAAAATTAAGGCTGAGCGGGAGCAGCAAATAGCGAGCCACTTGTAATCCAGCCATAAATTGGCAAATAAGTACAGTATATATTATGCTTGGTAGATGTAGCAGGTGCTGCTACAGGCAGAATATCTGTAGGTCCTTGATGTAGCAGGGAGTGGGGTTTGGGTGAAATGAAGTGTAAATTTTATGTGGAGTGGGTAGAGCAACTACCGGTATTTAAAGGAACAGTAAAGACAAACTTTCACAGCATGCCATTTTAAGCAACTTTTCAATTTACTTCTAATATCACATTTGTTTAGTTCCTGAAGAGAAGGCTCAAGAGCCACAGAGCACTGCTAGACCTAGCTGAACACACCTGGTGAGCCAATAACATATGTGTGCAGCCACCAATCAACAGCTAACACTCAGAAGTGCAGTACTGTTCCTGAGCCTACCTAGGTATGCTCTTCAACAAAGGATACCAAGAAAACAAAACAATTTGACAGCAGAAGTAAATTGGAAAGCTGCTTGAAATTACATTATCTGTCTGAATAATGTAATCTTAATTTTGAATTTACTGTACATTTAAAGGGACATTCCATTCAAAACCTGAAAGCACATTAGTGCATTTCAATTGAAATAGAATGAATGTTGCTGTATTAGCAAAAATGCTTTGAATAAAAGCTATCACCGTTTTCAGTGAGTACTTCTATTGTGCATGTGAAGCATATCTATATTTGCCCACATCCCAGCATTTTAAACAGTGTCTCTTCTCACAGAGATTTTTGTGACTAAGTTTACATGATATAAGTGACTGAGCAGACACACTGTTTAAAATGCTGGTGCATTAAGCATATTTAGATATTCTTCACATGCACATATGCAGTTAAAGATCTAGTTGAAAACAGTGATAGTGTTTACTACAAACATTTTTGCTAATACAAATATATTTAAAAAATGCTTCTATACAAAATGTAAATGGCTGTATGTGCATTTCAGTATTTGACTAGAATATTCCTTTAAAGTTACGGCACTATGGGATGTCTGGATATTAGGAAAAATGTTCACTTTGTAATTACTGTAAAATGTCATCATAAACAGTCTTAGTAGATGTGAAAAAGCAGCTACCGATGACCAGTAGAACATTTAAAGGGACAGTCAAGTCCAAAAAAAACTTTTCATGGTTAATATAGGGCATGTAATTTTAAACAACTTCCCAATTTAGTTTTATCACCAATTTTGCTTTGTTCTTTTGGTATTCTAGTTGAAAGCTAAACCTAGGAGGTTCATATGCTAATTTCTTAGACCTTGAAGGCTGCCTCTAATGTGAATGCATTTTGACCACTAGAGGGCATTAGTTCATGTGTTTCATATAGATAACATTGAGCTCATGCACGTGAAGTGACCTAGGAGTGAGCACTGATTGGTTAAAAGTCTGTCAAAAGAATTGAAATAAGGGGGCAGTCAGCAGAAGCTTAGGTACAAGGTAATTACAGAGGTAAAAATTGTATTATTATAACTGTGTTGGTTATGCAAAACTGGGGAATGGGTAATAATGGGATTATCTTTCTTTTTAAAAAACAAAAATTCTGGTGTTGACTGTCCCTTTAAGAGTAAAAATAAATACATTTCAAAACTAAAAACATTTGTATTTTGCATTTAGTTCCTAATGTACTTTTAAGAATTATGTGGTTAAAACTATTAATTGATATACTAGCTAAATATACTAAAATGCAATATTCTTTGTTAATATACTTATCTATATTGATTTTCTTATCTAATTAATTGTGTATTTAAAAACAAATTGCTAAAACAGCAGTGACACCTAGTGGTGCTACAGAAGATACACAAGAAGTTGAGTCTTAACTGCAAAATATTTCTACAGGTACATAAGCAAAGTCTTATAAATGCACTTCTGAGCAGAGTCAGCTCAGCTTTGTAGTGAAGTCACTATTATATTATGCAGTAGGTGTTGCACTAGCAGTCTTACAGTCACCTCTATAACAAACAAAAAAGGACTGAAGGACTGCAAATAAATCTAGGGAGGTAAATCTGACCGTGTTTCTAAATGATGTTTGTTATAAAACATACTGTATTCAGAGAATGTGTTTAACTACTCAGTATTTGCAAAGTTACATTATAAAAAATTATATATAATTACACATTACCCCTGGTGTGCTTTTTTCCAGTAGAAATTCTATTAAAGGCTGTAACATGACCAATATATTCTTCTTAGAGTTCACCAAATGTATATTTTTTTATTATTATTATTATCGGTTATTTGTAGAGCGCCAACAGATTCCGCAGCGCTAATTTTTGCCCTTTATTATATTTATTTATAAAATATTTTACCAGGAAGGATACATTTAGATTTCTCTCGTTTTCAAGTATGTCCTGGGACCACAAAACATTGCATTAATACAATAGGGTACAATAATACAAAAACAATAATAATACAAATGCAAACATTTAACATAGAACTGGTAGGAAATATTTAATCAATCATGACAGGTGCATTCTGTTTTGAGATATGTAGAGAGGGATCTCTTAAAGGATATTAGGCTTGGGGAAGTTTTTAAAGTGTGTGGGAGGTCATTCCATAATTGTGGTGCTCTGTAGGAAAAGGAGGATCGAGCTGCTTTCTTTTTTTTTATTGAGGTAAGCTAAATAATGTTATGTTATTGGATCGGAGGTTATAGGAGGTGGGCACAGCCGGGGAGAGCATTCTGCTCAGGTAGGGTGGGAGCTTCCCAGAAAGATGGAGGGAGCGTCTGGATTCCAGCGACAGCCAGTTTAGTTCTATTAGCATGTCACAATGGTGCATCCTGTAGTTACATTGTAGCACAAAGTGGCAGAACGAGTTATACAGTGTATTTAGTTTATTAAGGTGAGTTTGCGATGCAGGTGCATATACTACGCCCCCATAATCCATGATAGGAATCAGCACTTGCTGTACAATCTTTTCCTTTATTGTAGGGCTGAGGCAGGATTTGTTTCTGTACAGGGCACATAGTTTTGGATAAAGTTTAGATGCAAGTTTTTCTATGTGGAGGCCAAAAGATAGATTGGGGTCTAACAACATACCTAAGTATTTAAAAGAGTGGACTGCGGTCAGCATACAATTGGATTTTGTTTTGATGCGAAGATGGGAATTTTGTAATTTGTGTAATTTAGGTCCCATTCCAAAGATCATTGTGACAGTTTTGTCAGTGTTTAGGAAGAGTTTGTTTTTTGAGATCCACTTTTCTACCTCTGTGAACTGGTCTTGGAGCACTGCTTCAAGCTGCGACAGATTGGAATTGTTTGCATAGATTACCGTGTCATCTGCGTACATGTGTACAGTTGAGGATTTGCAGACATTAGACAGATCATTTATAAATAATGTGAATAGTAGGGGGCCGTGAATGGAACCTTGGGGTACACCACACGTGACTGGGAGAGGGAGGGAGTCGCTGTCAGAAATGGAGACATATATTGATCGATCCGATACATATGATCGAAACCAGGTTAACGGACGATCAGCAATACCAGAGTTTTTTAGTTTGAGCAGTAGTATGTTGGGGTCTACTGTGTCAAAGGCCTTTGCAAAATCAAGGAAAATAGCTCCAGTTAGGTCTCCTTGTTCCATGCCAGTTTGGATGTCGTTGCAAACTTTTAGGAGGGCAGTTGTAGTGGAGTGATTCGGGTGAAAACCTGATTGATCAGGGGTCAGATAGTTAGATTGTTGGTAATACTCACATAATTGCGTATGGACACATTTATCTAAGCTTTTTGACAATACTGGGAACAAAGATATAGGGCGATAATTAGAAACCAAGGTTAACTCCCCACTTTTATGGATAGGCACTACTCTTGCAGTTTTCCAAAGTTTGGGTATGTATCTAGACACCAAGTATTCGTTAATTAGGGTTATGACCGGTTTAGCTACTGCCCACGCACTGAGCTTCAACAGCATTGCTGGGATTTGATCAGGTCCAAACTGGTTTTTCATTTTTAGATTATTAAGGTGTTTCTTAATGACATTGATGGGTAAAGGTCTAAAATTGAACGTCTCTATATTGGGTCTTTGCTAATTTAGTGGGGCCTGATCCACATTTGTAGTTTCAGGATGCGTGTCATTTATTAGTTTGTCAATCAGGGTGGTGGAGCATCTGATAAAATAACTATTAAAGGCATTTGCTACTTCTAAGGGGAGTTTCAGGGTTTGGTTGTCCACATTGACAGTGGGGGGTTGGGAGTGGATTGGAGGATTTTGTAAGTTATTTATGAGTTTCCAAAACTTTCTATGGTTTGATATGTTATTGTTCAGATTTTCACAGAAATATTGGGCCTTGGCCAATTTTGCTTGTTTAGTGCATATATTTCGCCATTGTCTATATACACAGTGATCGCTCATAGAGCCAGTATGCTTGAACTTTGACCACAATGAATCCCAAAACTGTTACATTTGAATGAGGTCCGCTGTGATCCAATTGAAGTGTGCTCCTTTTACTCTCACCTTACGCAGCGGGGCATGTAAATTCCAAACTTGTAGGAGTTCAGACTGAAAGAATTCAACTGCAGAGTCTAGATCAGGGATTAAGTTTAATCTGTGCCAGGGGAAGTTCTGGATGTCAATTAGAAAAGATTGAAGATTAAATTTTTTGAAGGATCTGGTGATTTTTACCTTGGGAGAGGATTTAGTTGCCTTTATTTTGCACACGCAGTACACTAAGCAGTGGTCACTGAAATTGTTAGGGAGAACACCTGCCTCCTGGATTCGGTCGGGAGAAGTGGAGAGAATCCAGTCGAGCAGGGTGCGATTTTGGCTTTTGATGTTTATACGAGTTGGGGAGGAGATTAATTGCGTTAGCTGCAAAGATTTAAACAGTGAGCTATTATTTTTTTGATTCAGCCAATTAATATTAAAATCTTCAAAAACCAAAATTTCACTTTTTGGGTTTTGAGCTATGGTTTCACTAAGGAGATGTGCTATGTCAGAAATTGAATGCACAGGGGAGCTAGGTGGGCGGTAGATTCCTGCAACAATGATTGATTTACTGCACGGGATCTCAATTGTGCCAGAAAGGAAATCAAAGGTAGCAGGAGAGCAATATTTTTGTAAGGGGGTGTACTTTGTGGAAATGTCAGCATAAATTACAATGCCGCCTCCTCTCTTTGCTCTATCATTTCTATGGCATGAATACCCATGTATTGCAATGGCAGAGTCAGGTATTTTTGCATTAGCCACAATTCAGAGATCACAATAATTTTGGGCTTGTAATGTGAACACCAAGCTTGCAGTGCATCGATTTTTGGTAGTAAGCTGGCAAGCTGCAGATATTATAGTGCACAAAAGAGAGGCCTTTTTTAGCTGGAAGGCTAGGAATGGAATTTGTTGCTGGACCAGGGTTGGACTCTACATAATTTGCAAGGGCAAGTAACATAAGGAATAGGAATTTGGAAATAATTTTTGTTTGGCCATAAAGTGAATGGGATACTTTATAATTAAATGAACTGATTAATTGGGATATTATGGGTTAATAAAAATATATGAGGTGTCTCAAAAGTATGTCAAGAGCATCATAATAAATGTGCTCGAGAGCTACTGATTTAGTGTTGAACCTTTTCAATGGAAATTTGAAGAATATTAAATAAATGTGTGCTCACTCAAAAGTGCAAACTCAGAAAAATGAATATGTCTTTAAATTCAGCAGAAATAATCTGTGCTTTGGCAGGCATCATGTATGCCATTACTGATGACATAATCACTGACATAACAGATCACATGATACATAACACCACTAATAACTTTTATGAAGATATCTAAACTAAACAGAAAAAAGCCACTACTTATAATATGCACTAGCGTGTGCAACCAATGTTATATAGCAGTGTTAAGTTTGAATAAAGCAAATTTGATAATAGAAGTAAACTTGAAAGTTGTTTAAAATCGTATGTTCTACCTAAATCATGAAAGAATGTATTTGGGTTTCATGTCCCTTTAACATTTCAAGTTAGTCAAACATTTTGAGGATAGCTTTAATAATTTACCAAGCCCGATTGCAGAATCAAATTTCTTATCAGGTAAAATCATGACACAAGAAGAAATGTTTTGGCAAAAAGAAATTAACATGTTTAAACTTTATCAGAAAATAAAAAAAACACTATCAAAACATTTATTTTAAAATACTTTTTATTGAAAATTTTTGCAATAAACATACAAAGAAAAAAGTACTTTTATCATTACAATCTCATCCCTTCCAAAATATAAGTATTCGGGACATATGAACACTCCATCTGCCCACATGCATACTTTCCCATATAACAGAATACAGATCATAAAATGGAGCTATCGTTCCTTAGCATGTTTTCTCCTTGATCTTAGCCTATCGTGTACATCCAGGAAAATGGGCTACTTAATTATGGGATGAGAAGTAAACATATCAAATATAATACAGTCAATTGGTAAAGTAACAACTATAAACAAACCAAACAATTTCTCCTTCCTTTCACATATAAAGCAGCATCTCTGTTTAAGAATATTACAATACCTGACGGGTGGAGACACTTCTACCCACGGCGCACCTCCGTCAACCCTGCATCGGCTCATGTGAGTTTCAGACCTTAGATGATTGTTCTTGCCTACCTATCCAGTAAAGCCATACCTTTTGTACTGTCTCTTTATTATTTAGGATGCCTGCTGCTTCCTCATACATGGTGTAGGTAAATTGTATTTTATTATATATCTCCGTCCATGTCGGTGCACCTATCTTCCAGTATCTCGCGATACATATTCTTGTGACTGTGCATAGAATTCTGATGAAGGTGTTCAAGTGTCTGTGATAAATTTCTATGGGTTCATGTAGTAGTGCCTGTTGTATGGTAAGAGTCACCTCCTCATCTAACAACTGGCCTATAAATGAAGATAGTTTACTCCAAATTTCCTGCACTGCCATGCAATCCCACCACATATGTTTGTATGTGCCTCTCTGTCCACATCCCCTGTAGCACAAGTTGCTCCCCTGGGGCTTGATGTGTGCCGATCTTATTGGGGTCAAATACCACCTGAAGGCTGTTTTTAGTGTGTTCTCTTTTAAATCAGTGCTTAGTAAGCCTTTGTCTCCTGATTGAAATATTAACTCCCACTCCTGTTTAGTTTTAACTATTTCTAGTTCCTTCTCCCATGCGAGCATTATTTGTGTTTTTGGCTCAGATGGAGGGGATTGGATGGTTACATATAGTTTGGATATTGAGTGTTTGGGTCTATGTGGGCTAACACTAGAGATTTCTAACGTTGTGGACACCTTACTAGGCGCGTTTTTGAGGAATTCTCGGAGAGAAGATTGCAGCTGCAGGTATATGAACCAGTGTAGCTTGAGGGGGGCGATTCTCTCTTGTAGGTGAGAGAAAGGTAGCAGTGCTCCCTTCTCTACTATGTCCGCTACCCTATAGAGACCTTTATTTTCCCATTTTTCTAGATGTTTATGTGTATCTCCCTGCAATAGGTATCTAATTGGTGTCAGCAATGAGTTTTTAGGGAAGATGTCTACTCTCTTGCTAGTTGTTGACCATAGCTTAACGGTAAGGTCTCTTGTGTGTGTGTCTGAGTGACTGTTGTGATCCTTGTTCTGCTTTGTGGCCCACAAAATAGAGTCTGGATAGGTCCTCCCCTCTAATTCCGCCTCTAGTTTAATCCAAATAGCTTCTCCCTCTCTCTTCAGTATCATCGCATCTTGTGCTAGTCTTGCTGCTCTATAATAGTCCATTAAATTGGGTCCTCCGACCCCTCCTAGTGATCTGTGTCTATGTACTAAGTGTCTAGAAATCCTCGCCATTTTAGTACCTCTTATGAAAGCTGAGAGATCTGTCTGTAGCCTTTCAATATCTGCATTGACAATCTTTATTGGCAGTGCTCTAAATAAGTAGAGCAATCGAGGTAGAATCGTCATTTTGACTGCAGCCAATCTTCCCATCCAAGAGAAGTTATATTTGCGCCATTTTGCGATATCTCGTCTGATTTTTTGAAATAGAGGTGGGTAGTTGTATTTATATAGGTGTTGTATTTGTTGTGAGAGATTAATCCCTAGGTATTTAAGTGTGTGATTAACCCACCTAAAATCAAAGTTTAGCTCCAGTAACTTCTTAGTCTGGTGGGGGATAGCAATAGGGAGTACCTCGCATTTGTCCGAGTTAATTTTGTAGCCTGAGATGGTCGAAAAGGATGCTAGCACTGCATATAAATTGGGTAAGGAGATGAGAGGTTTTGTAATGGTCAATAGGATGTCGTCAGCGAATAGGGTCAGTTTGTATTCTGATTGTGCTATCTTAACTCCCTCTATGTCTGGGTGTGTCCTAATTCTAGCTGCCAGAGGTTCAATGCAGAGCGCAAATAGTAGGGGTGACAGAGGACATCCCTGCCTTGTGCCGTTAAGAATGGGGAATATAGCAGATCTGTATCCTCCCGCCGTCACCTGGGCTTGGGGCTGCGAGTAGATTGCTCGGATAGCTGTCATGAAGGTGCCCTCAAAGCCCATTCTCAGTAAAACCTTGGTCATGTACTTCCAGTCGATTCTGTCGAACGCCTTCTCCGCGTCCAGCGATAATAGCAGAGAAGGCGTTCTCTGTCTTTCTAGATGGTAAATAATATTAGTAATTCTGCGTATGTTATCTGGGGCTTCCCTATCTTTAATGAATCCTACTTGATCTGGGTGGATTAAACTAGGGAGAATTTCCTTAAGTCGATTTGCCAATACCTTAGTGAACAATTTCAGATCCTGATTTATTAATGAAATTGGGCGGTAGTTTTTACATCTTTTATGATCTCTTTCTGGTTTGGGGATCACCACTATCTTAGCTAACTGCAACTCACTCGGGATAGAATTCCCTTCTAATATGTAGTTACAGAATTTGGTCAGATGTGGTATTAAGGTGCCGCAAAACAGTTTATAATATTCTCCTGAGAAACCATCGGGGCCTGCTGCTTTCCCAGGCTTAAGGTCTTTTACTGCTTTCACCACTTCCAGGGTAGTGATTGGGGCATTTAGATTATCTCGTTGTTCTTTAGTAAGAACTTTTAATGGGCAATTTGCAAGGAATGCTTCGGTGTGTTTATCTGTCTCCGCATTGTGCAAGACTTTTTTCCCATCATATAATTTGCTATAAAAGGTTGCGAATGTGTCTACTATATCTTGAGGGTTCGAAGTCAGTGTTCCTTGTTCTGTTTCTATTATAGGGATGAATGTAGCCTTGCCCCTTTCTCTAATTTTATGTGCTAGGAATTTATCTGGTTTGTTGGCATAAATGAAATAATGTGCCTTTAATTTTTGAATTGCTCTTGCCGCCTGAGAGTTTAAGGTTTTAGCTAACATATTTTTTTTGGTTTGGAGGGTCTGCCATGTTGTCTGTTTCCTTGTTAACTTATGTTGTCTCTCTAGGATTTCTATCTCCTCGTGTAGCTGTTCCAATAGGTGTTTATTTTTGCGATTTAATCTGGCTTTCTCTTGTATCAGTTGTCCCCTCACCACCACCTTATGTGCCGCCCATGTGTTTATAGGGTTGTTTGTGGTGTCTATATTTATTCCCCAGTACTCCACCAACGACTGCAGAATCTTGTCATATCTTTGTGGGTTTTTCATAAGAGTTGGGTCAAAAGTCCAAGATCTTTTTCTTTTGGTATCTTTCATCCCACTTAACTCTAATAATAGAATAGAGTGGTCTGACCACACACAGGCGTGTATAGTTGAGTTCTGCAGCAGCGGGTGGAGCGCCTGGCTAACATAGATATAATCCAATCGTGTATAGGTTTTATGGGCCGTGGAATAAAATGTGGTGTCGTTTGTTGCCCCGTATAGCATGTGCCAAGAGTCCATCAAGGAGTGTGGTGTTAGAGAATCTTGTATCGATTTAACTAGTCTGTTATGTCTGTGTTGTTTATTGGATAAGGGGGTATGTTTGGTTCCTACCTGTGGGGCCATAGTTATGTTGAAGTCTCCCGCTAGTATAATTTTGGTTTGGGACCATTGAGTTAAGAGAGTGGAAATGTGTCTGAAGAAATCATGTTGGTTTTCGTTGGGGGCATAAATATTACATAAAGTAACCTCAGTATCTAGCATCCTTCCTCTAATTATTAAGTATCGGCCCTCCGGGTCTGCTAAGGTGCTTTCCAGGGCAAAGTCAACAGAGGAATGTATAAGGATTGAAACTCCCCTTTTGTGTGTGTCCGCAGTGGCATGGAAGTGGGTGCAGAAATGTTTTGTCCAGTATTTTGGGATATTGGTTTTAAGAAAGTGTGTCTCCTGAAGAAACAAGATATTTGTGTTTAGGCGTGTATATTGGGACATAGCTACCCTCCTTTTGGTATCGGTGTTAAGCCCTCTGACATTGTGTGAAACTACATGTATGTTAGTAGGCATTGTGGTGCTCTCTGCCTCCTAACTGTGCTCTGACTATGTAGTATGTGTCAATGGTTACCTTCAGATGAAAAGTCTTACTTGAGATGATGCTTTTCTTCGGAGCCTGGGGTCCACAGGGGTGCGCCGTAGAGGTGTCACTAGGAGGAGAAAAAACAACAGGGGGGGGAAACAAATCCCATTATTGGGAGTTATAACCAAAACTTTATCCCTCACTTTGGGATTGAACATTTGATATAAGTAACCTGTTAACTGTTGCATGTTCCCTATTTATCCCTTTGTAAAGGGGAAGGGTTGGGAGGGCCCATCTAGACATATCAACATTGTCCTATTAAATAAAGAAAAGAGAGGGAAGGAGTTACAAGACATTAGACATATAACAACAATATTAGTATAAACCTCGTATCTCATAGGCCATATAACTGTGTATAGGTCTATTTGTAAATTTAAAATGTTAGTTATGAGTGATACATAGCCTGTATTATTTTGTCGGCTTCTTCTTCCACCTAGGTATCTTGGTACTGGGGATACCTAAAAGAAGTCCTGTTTTCTTTTTCTTATTCTTTTTATTGTTGAACTCCAAAACTCTTCTTCTCTTAAGGCTGAAGGAGGAGATCATAATCAAAGTTCTTTATCTCTGAGTTCCTTTGTCCTCCGTTTCTTATATTTTGATGTGTGCCACTTAGATTGATCCTCTGTCCGTATAGGTGGTGGTTTAGATGTTGAAGTTGATTCTCTGTCAGGTAGCGGGGGGGTTTCTAAGCCTAACGCCTCACATACTTCGGGGATGTCTTCAGGTTCCTTGATAGTTATGACTTTAGAGTCCTTTGTTATAATTAATGTGAAAAGGAAGCCCCATCTGTATGGTAACTGCTTTTGTCGCAGCAAAGAGGTGAGGGGGCGTAAGGCGCTTCGCCTCTGCAAAGTCCGAAGGCTCAAATCTTGATAGAATTGGATCACGTTGCCTTGGAATTTGAATGTGGGTTGTTTTCTAGCGGCCTGGAGAATCTTCTCTTTGTCTGGAAAGAAGGTCATTTTGATCACGACATCTCTTGGGGGAAGGCCCATCTTCGGTTTAGCTTTTAATGCTCTATGAGCTCTTTCAACATGGAAGGTGTAGTCTGATGGTGAATTTGTGATCTGGGTGAAAAGTTGTGATAGATAGGCCGGGAGTTCTCCCCCTGCTATTTCCTCTGGGACTCCCTTCAGCCTGAGATTGTTTCTTCTGCTCCTGTTCTCCAGGTCATCTAATTTGTCCTGGAAGTCTAGTAGCTGTTGTTGCTGTGTTGAGACCGTGTGCGATATTTCATCCACATTTTCAACCATGGCATCTTTTTGGTCTTCAAGTATGTCTATCCTGTTTCCCATATCTGTTAGGTCGGATTTAATCTCTGATAGACTGCTGGTGACCGATGAGTGAATGGAGTCAATTTTCTCCCAGAGTTTCTCAAAGTTGTCGGCAATGTCTTTCTTTGAGACCAGGGTCTCTAGGTCTGCTTTAGTTAGTGGGCTGTTGTTTTCTGGTTGTTGTAAGGAGTCGAGATCAGAATCCTCTTCCTCCTCCATGTCTTTATTGGGTTTAGCTGGTTGTGAAGATTTAAAGAAGGAGGATACTGTAGAAGGTTTAGAGACCGATTTATCACCTTTCATTACTCTCCTTGAAGACATTATGTTGTTAAGAGGTGTGTACAGTTCTATTGTGTTGGGTAGTGTGTTCCCACCTATGAGAAGTCTTGGTTAGGATCTTGATTGTCTGGACCTTTACATGTGGCGGAGTTGCAGCGTTATGGGGGACAAGTGGATGTTAGTATCTCATATATTCAAAGAGCTCAGCCTTCCCTATGCATTCCTGTGCTAGATGGGCACCTCCTTGTGGGTCTACTATATAGATTACATATCAGTGGTTATAGCACTTAGAGGTGGATAAAGTACAACCTTGTAGCTCTTTTCGTCTATATGGTTAATATGACAGATATGTAGAGGTTTTTAAACTGGTGTTATCTTTCTTATCCTTCACTCTCCTAGGGACCCAGCTTTTTGAGAGTGTCCTTCTCCCCAGGGCAGTTGTCCTCACAGGACGATCACGGGAAAGGGTATAGGGGGTATGACCTGTCTCCCCTAAAGGATGGCAGGAAAAGGAGGGGGAGAAGGCGCTGAGGGGTTCTTCAGTCCAAGCAGTGTTAGGTTGTATTATAAGACCAAGCTATGTGTACTTCACTGTAAATTATATCACTGATGGCGAAGGGGAAGAGCCAGCGTAGTAGCTGTGTAAAGTTCTGTTAAGCTGCGTTAAGCAAAAAGATAAAAAGTGTCAGAGAAAGTCACCTCTGCTGTTCCTCTACAGCAGCGTGAATTGTTGCTGTAAATACACTTGAGTGCTTGCCAAGATGCGCAAGAGTTCACCTGCAAGCCCAGAGGGGTTATAGAATGTCTATAAGTTTTTGCTTGAAAGAGTATGGAGGCTCTGTTAGATAGCTTTATTTCTATAGCACTTTATTTTGTATATATAGGTCCAAATGTTTGGTGTTGCTAACAAATTATATCAGTAGTGATTTACACCTTGTATTTATAGACAGCGTTGTGCTTGTTGGGGCTTTCAGATAAATTATGAGGCAATTTTGATATGTCAGCATCCCCCCTTCAACCCACAGAGCTGGCTTGTATTCATTTTTTTCCAAGCTTTATGTCCCTTTGCGCAGTCCGCGGGTTCCGAGGGCTTATCTAGTTTAATTGTGCAGTTCCAGCACCTCTCTTCCCGTTGCGTCTTGCCCCTTAGTTATTTCTATTGTTTCTTCCGGGTTCACTCTGCAGCTTACTATGACGTCACCCGGTAATGGCGCTTTTTCGCGCCTTTTTGCCGCTGCTCAAATGTATAGTTTGGTCGGCTGGTGGTATATCCCCCGATGTCCCTCTGACTCACCGGCACTCTCGTCCTCCTTTAAAATGCTGCAGGTGAGAAGAAGCCTTTGGGATCTCTGAATTCCGGTCCGTCCGCCGACCGCTTACAGTCTCAGCTCAGAGATTGTCTTCAGCAGTAGGGATAGGTAAGCGATCCCTCAGGCTTCCACTGTCACAGATCTCCTAACCACCACAGATAGGTATTTTACCTCTGGGCAAGGTAGTTTAGTGTCCTTAAATACCGTTTTGTAGCAACTTGATGCAGGAGCTCTCTCACTCCATGTCTGCTCTGCTCTTGGGTTAGCACCGCCCCCTCACTATCAAAACATTTAAAGGGACACTGAACCCAATTTTTTTCTTTTGTGATTCAGATAGAGCATGCAATTTTTTTTTTCAATAATTTTTATTATATTTCAACAGGTTTATACATTTTCATATAGTTTCAAGGAAAAGAATAAACAGACCACTAAAATTAAACATCAATAGACAATCCACAAATGTTTTCCTGTTGGAATATATTTTTCCCCTTTTTTTCCCCCTTTTTTTCCCCCAACAACAATACAACAACCACAAGGAAAAAATAAAAAAAAAGGGGGGGAAGAACCCCCCACACCTTACACAGGAGAAGGGGAGAAATCAGAATACATCTTCCTTTACCATATTCCCAAAAGTACCATCTCTGAGTTTTGGAAGGGAAATATTATTTGATCAATTTCTGTCTCTGTGAGTGATTTAATGAATGGTGCCCATTTTTTAAAAAAAAGCTTAATGTCAGATTCCTTATCAATGTTGGTATCTCACTGCTCTAGAATACATTGTTTCTTAAGAAAGTTCTTCATTTCTGATACTGTTGGTAAATTTCTTGACTTCCACTTTTTAAAAATTAAGTATCTAACTGCTAAGATAATTGAGATAATTAAATTCCCATTGGACCTATACTCTTCTTGATTATTTAAGCAGAATATAACCTGGGTTAGAGAGAGATCCAGAGGAGAGATTTTAAGTGACGTCTTTGCCCAGAATTCCATTTTATACCAACACTGTCTGATCAGTGGACAGTCCCAGATCATATGTTTCAGATCTGCAGCCATCCTGGAGCATTTGGGACATTTGTCAAAGTTTGAATTCTTAAGCTTAAATGCTTTTTCAGGGGTATAATAGTATCTATGTATAAGTTTTAGATGAGCCTCCCTCCAGGTGGCAGAAATTGTAGCCTGAGACACTCTACCAATAGAAGTTTTTATGAATTGACTATCGATATGATCTTGCGCCAAGTCTAGGTTCCAGTCCTGCGCTAATTTTTCAAGAAGGGGTTTCCCTTTGCCATCTCCCAATAAGTGGTAACATGGGGTGATAGACATCAGCCCGTTCGTAACCAATATAAGCCAGTCCTCTAGACTACCTAAGTCCCATCGCCATTTAGTTATCCGCATTATGTCTGTAATATAATGCCTTGTCTGTAAGTATGCGAAGAACTCCTTATTGGAGAGATTGAAATTATTTTTAAGTTCATCAAAAGATTTAATACATTTTCTTTCTTGATCCACAAAATATATAAGTATTCTGTAAGACATAGAGCAATTTAGGAAAAAGAAACATCTTAAATAATGCTATCCGTCCAGAGATGGAGAGTGGCAGACTCTCCCAGTTTCTAAGCTTTTCTCTGAAAATTGAGATGACTGGTAGAATGTTAAGCTTATATAGATCTTTTGGTTCACTTGGGATATTGATACCTAAATATTTAAATGAATCTTTAACTAGACGAAAAGGAACATTGCTAGGGGAAGAGTTATTTTTCCTAAGCCAAAATAGTTCTGACTTGGTAGTGTTTACTTTATAGCCCGAGAAAGAGCCAAATTGGCCTATAATTTGTAATAATTTAGGGAGATTGACTTTGCTGTTTGATAGATATATAAGGATATCGTCTGCATATAAAGCCAATTTTATTTCATACTCCCCTATTTTAATGCCTTCAAGTTGTTGCCTAATCGCAATTGCCAGGGGTTCAATACAGAGGTTGAAGAGGAGAGGGGAGAGGGGGCATCCCTGACGAGTTCCTCTGCCCAATACAATTTGGGGGGAGAGTAGATTATTTACAATTAGACTCGTATGAGGCTGATTATATAAATTTTTAATAAAGTCAAGGAACCCTCCTATGAACCCAAACTTTTCTAAGGAAAAAAAAAGATGATCATATTGAACAGAGTCGAAGGCTTTCTCGGCGTCAACTGAAATAACCGCTAGATCTGGCGGGGCCCTATCCCCCCTCCTCCCCCCTATAGAAGAAGTATTCTGATATTTCTCTGATTTTTGCTGAGGAGTTTCGAGAGTTTAAGAATCCGGCTTGGTCTTTATGAATGATATCGTCTAATATTTTTTGTAGCCTTTGGGCAAGAATTGATGTAAAGATCTTGTAATCGGAATTTAATAGAGCAATTGGCCTATATGACTCCCTTAAGGTTGGATCCTTCCCGCTTTTGAGTATTAAAGTTGTGTAGGAGGATGAAAAAGATTTCGTCATCTCTTCTCCATCTATGTACATGGAGTTGTATAGTTTACAGAGGTGTACTGATATTTCTGGGGATAGAATTTAAAAAAATTCATTAGGCAGCCCATCCGGCCCAGAGGTTTTGTTAAGGGCAAGGTCAGAGATAGTTTTCTTAATTTCTTCCTCTGTGATTTGAGCGTTAAGAGTTTCAGATATATCACTAGAAATTTTAGGAACTGGGATTTTACTCCAGAAATCTTCCGCTTGAGCTAAGTCAGAGGGTCTAGAAGAATACAATTCTTGATAGTATTTTTTCATTTTTTCCGCTATTTCCTCGTGTTTAAGTATTTCAATCTCGCCTAAAACTAGTTTCTCAATTAACGAGGGTTTTTTTTCCGCTTTTAACCAATTTAGCTAATAATTTCCCCGATTTATTACCATATTTGTATAATTTAGATTGTAATTTTAATTCTTTCTGGGTTTCTCTATATAGTAAGAAAGCATCTTTATTGCTTTTTGCACTATTATATTTATCCCAGTTAACTGAGTTTTGGTCAAGGAGGAATCGATTGTATGCATTTGTTAATTCCTTTTCTCTTTGTTGCATTTTTCTATTTAGTATAGCCAGATAGGCTATAATTTCGCCTCTCAACACAGCCTTTGCTGCCTCCCAAAATATGGCAGGACGGTCTCTATATTCTGAATTACAGAGGACATACTCATTGAACTTAACTCTGAGCCAATTCTTAAATTTCAAATCAGACGCTAGGTAGGAAGGGGAAAAAAAACGATTTTACTTAAATTTATGCTGCTTATCCTGGAGGTCTAGGATGATCGGCCCATGATCAGACAGGCATATAGTATTTTTGTTTTAATCTCATATGTACACAATCTTTCATCAATCAGAAAGAGGTCGATTCTTGATAACGTTTTATGAGCTTTGGATAAGCAGGTATACTCTCTAACATCAGGATTTTGCATCCTCCAAATGTCCCTAATGCCCAGATTTTGCATCAGCTTCGTGAGTAGTTTAACTTCCAAATTATCTTTTTTATGCTTTTTTTGTTTTGTATTTTGTCTCAGCCTATCGAGTGGGCACTATGGAGCCATATTAAAGTCTCCTGCAAGAATAAGGCTACCTTCCATTTTAGAGAGTATCTCAGTCTGCAGTTGGTTCCAAAATTCTGGGTCAAGAGTATTAGGCGCATAAACGTTACACAGTGTGAACACACGATTATTAATCTTTATTTTTAAAATCACTGATCTCCCCTCCGGATCCACCCCAGCATACAGTATTTCTACATTAATCCTTTTCCCCACTAAAATGGCTACCCCTCTCTTTCTCCCCTGTCCCGGCGAAGCAAATATCTCCTTAACCCATGATGTCTTTAGTTTCGATACTTCCTCTAGATTGAGATGCGTTTCCTGGAGGAAAGCTATATCCGTATTCAGTTTCCTTAATTGGGTAATAATTAATTTCCTCTTTATAGGGGTGGTAATACCTCCTACATTCCAGGATACTATTTTAAAATTGACCATTTATTTCAATGGGTAGGTAAGTGAGATTGGTGTGGGAGGCGAGGGGGAGGGGATAAACAAACCGAACAAAACAGGGGGAGGGAGAAAAAAAAAAAAAGAAAAGGGGAACAACGTTCCCCTTTCTTATCCGAATCTTTATTATTCTCAACCATTTTCCTTTCTATTCTTCACTAAAGAAAAAATAAAATAATGACCAGGGACAATAAATCCTTAGTACCCACTCAGTTTACTCACTGGCATTTAACTGACTCAATAATTTTTCTGCGTCTTGCGCATTTTCAAACATAAAGACTTCTCCCTTAACAAAAACCTTAAGTTTAGCAGGGTAGTTAATTAGAGCCTGATACCCCTGCTGGATAAATTTAGAGCAGATTGGGGCTAGATTTCTCCTCTTAAGTGATGTTTCTACTGAGTAGTCCTGGAATAGGAGAATCTTGCTCTCTTTAAACATTATAGGCTGGTTCTTGCGAAAGTGTTGGAGAAGGGTCACCTTGTCATTAAAGTTAAGTAATTTGGCTATTACTGGCCTGGGTCTAGTGTTACCTCTGTTGTCAACTTGTTGTTTCCCTATTCTATGAACCCTTTCTACCACTATTTGAGGATTACTGGAAGGAATTTTAAGTAGCTGTACTAGGGTGTCTGAGATGAATGAATTTAGATTCTCAGGTTGTTTTGCTTCAGGTACCCCAATAATGCGGATATTATTTCTTCTGGCCCTGTTTTCTATATCTTCGATTTTGCTTTGCATTTTGGACAAGGTAGCTGCAGTAGATTCTATGCTTGTACTATGAATGATAGTAAGATCCTCGAGATCAGACAACCTTTGTTCCACTTCATTAATTCTACTCGTGAAATGTCTCAATTCTTGGGACAACAATGAGATCTCTTGTTTAATCTCTGCCCTAAGGGCATCAAATTTAGGGTTTAGGGCTTCCGCAATATTTGATACTAGGGCCTGCATGTTAAAGGTTTCATTAGTAAATGGAATATTAACAGGAGTTAACTGTGTCTCGACAGCTGTCTCTATAGTATTTTTATTCCTTTTCTCTCTTGGTTTTGCTGCCATGGCTGGCGGGGGAGTCCGGGAGTGACTGTGAAGAAATGTATCCATATACTGTGCAATTAGCCTAAGTAGTGATCCACTTGTGCCGTATTCAGAAAAAGAAAAGAAAATAAGTGTTCAATGAATTCTGTGGGGGGGGAGGGGGAGGAAGTGAGAGTGAGGGGGGTGAGAATGTGAGGATAGGAGGGGTGGGGGAAGTGAGGGAGGGGAGGAAAAAGAGAGAGAGAAAAAAAAAAGAAAAAATCCTCAGTTTAGTGGGGTGATGAGTGTAGATTCCTATGTAAGAGAGTCCCCACGCCAGCCAGAGGGCCCAAAAATTTTTACTTTAAAAGGGGCTTATCTAAAATATAGGTTCCAGCTAACCCCTTGCTTATGTTGTGGCTAGGTTCTTAGCAGTTTCCATATACAAATCAAACCAAGAAACCCCTGTGTAAGCAGTACTTAAAGGAATAGACAATTAATAACAGGGTGCACCTGCGAATACCCTCCAAGTCAAATATAGTGGATATATCCAAACAGGTGAAAAAGATACTCCAATGCTTTCCCAACTAGCAACAATAGTATAGGGACACAGAAACACCCTTTTAATTAAAAAATTAAGTTACAGCCAATTCTAAGGTATAGGTTCCAGCTCGCCCCTTACTTATATTGTAGCTAAGTTCTTAGCATTTTTCATATACAAATCAAACCAAGAAATCCCTATGTAAGCAGTACTCAAGGGGGTAGATATATAATGATAGGGTGCATTTGTAAATCCACTTTAGGTTAGATGTAGTGGATATATCATAACAGGTATAGAGATATTTAATACCTTCCTGATTAGCAGCAATAGCATAGGGACACAGATACGCCCTCTTAATTAAAAGTTAAATTACAACATATTTCAGATAGATAACTGGGGCAGAATGCTTTAACAAAGAATGTCAGAGTTTAGTTGTTTCAAAATACCGTATCTACCCTTAAATAAGAATTAAGATCATACAATAGTATACTTTCAGGGTGATATCGGTGTTATCTGTAAGTTATAGGTTGTAGTTTTTTTGGTTTTTTTTCCCCAGGCACTGAACTATCACGTAGCTTAGTTTCAAAATATAACAATTCCTGAGACACAATTAACATATAGGTCTAAGTTTATCTTTTGGGTTAATAGGCCCTAAGAAAAAGAATAGATAAATCAGTTACTTCTTTATATCATATAAAATGAGTTATGATAACTGTTTGTATGACTAAACAGCTATTTTAGTTCAAGGTTGGCCCACATTTTGTACACCATCAATATAAGTCCCCTTCAATAATTCCAGCAGTTCTTTGTGTAAATGATATATATATATAAAAAAAAAATCAGTTTCAGAGTAAAGATTTTTCCAATCAGGGACAGCCTGTAGTTAACACTTGATGCAGCCACCGGCCGAAAATAGAGAAATAAATACAAGGAGGTTCCAGTATAGAGAGGAGAACTAAGTCAGCAAAGTCCCATTTAAAATACAGTCCTAATAAAGGGAGCGTTATGTTATTTTTAGAGAGAGAGCCTGAGCTAATGATATGAGCATAGACAGAGCAGTTTATGTCTTCTTACCCCTGCTTGTATTCAGACTGAGGTTACTGCGGGATCTCAGCCAGGATGATTCACAGCACAGCGTCTTTCAAGCTCCTAGGTTCTTGCCTCCGGACACCACCTGCAAATAATCTGCAGATGTCGTTTCACCGTCGCGGGAGTAGCTCTGTGTTGGATGTCCCGGCTGATTCACCTAGCTCCGGTGCTCATCCGCCTGCTGAACTCATCCGCGTAGTTCCGGCGGGAAGTGAGAAGCCGGTTCCGTGGTCCCCCAAACCAGGAGGAGGACTCTATCAGCTCTCAACACGCATCATCGGTGGGTGGAGGCGGTCACGGCAGCGCTGGCTCTTGATCGGGGATCGGTAAGTTTTGCGGGGGGTAGTCGTCAGTCTTCTGCTCAAAAGAAACTACTCAGGCTTCTCGGATATACTCAATAGCTCCTTGTTGCTTTTATACCCTCTCGCTCCAGCCCAGTGGAGGGGGAGATGAATTTTCAGCTGTTTCAGTCTTTTTAGATATTGTCCTCACTTCCAGTGAGATTAGATAGGGTGCTGAACAGAAACAGTGTTAGGTTCTCCGGTAGAATTCTGTAAAAGCGTATGATCAATGTATACGCTGTGGAGGATAGCTGGGCTGATGGCTTAGGCCAGCTGCAGTAAATCCCTCTAGCATGAGGTTTCCAGGCACGGAATACCGCCAAGGTGTATCTGCATGGGAGAGATACCTGCACAGGTGCAAGGTGCAGTCTATGCACAGGCTCCTCCTCTTCCTCCTAGAGCATGCAATTTTAAACAACTTTCTAATTTACTCCTGGTTATCAAATTTTCTTCATTCTCTTGGTATCTTTATTTGAAATGCAAGAATGTAAGTTTAGATGCCGGCCCATTTTTGGTGAACAACCTGGGTTGTTCTTGCTGATTGGTGGATAAATTAATTACGACTTGAATCAGTGCGTTGAAGGTATGTATACATATAGCCAATGATGTCCAACTGAGTCCCTGGCAGAGTCAACAAGTCTGCAGCCATATATGTTACCATTATAAACCACGTCGGGTTACACATATTATCACTCATGAAAATAGCATAGATTATAAGTCCAATAAGCTTCTGTCCACTCCAGGGTTCAGCGAACTTAAATTTCTATTACTATATACCTTGAGAGCTTTAGAAGAACTGCGTAATCAACAAAAGAATTTACAAATCTTAACACGCTTTCTGCCGTGGGGGCCACAACACACAACTGGTCTGGGCAATGTCGGTTTTCCTTCTAATACATATATATCACATGTTATATACAATCTTTCACACCTTCATTATAGTTTAACTGCCAACCGCCTCTAGGCCATAAACGTACTGCTCCCATAAAAATAACATATCATGGTACAAAGTCAAATTTCCTATTTTAAGATAATGTAGCCTTTCTAATATTAAAGTGTGTTTCACTAGATCAGACCAATTACAAAGTGTGGGTGCATGTGCCTTCTTCCAGGATCTTGCTATGAGCCTTTTTGCTGCGTTTATTAGTATTTGATAAAGGCTTCTCCTAATCCCACATGAGATCTCAGTGTTAGCATTGAACAAAATGCCTTCAGGCAACAGTGTTCAATCAATCCCAATAATTTTGCAAATCTGGCTATGTATTTGTACCCAAAATGTGTGTATTACTCTACATTCCCACCATATATGGTACATGTTACCTTCCTGATCACAACCCCTCCAGCATCTGCCACTGGCACTTTTAAACATATGTTTCAGTTTGCCGAGTGTCAGGTACCACCTAGTAAGGATTTTGGTATTTGTTTCAAGTGCTGTCGCTGAGTGTGCTGATTTGGCTGTTGCCTGAATCCATGTATCCCACTGTTTACAAGAAAACCCTCTACCCATTTCAGCCTCCTATTTAGATGTGTAGTTCGGTTTGGCCGGAAGGCATGACTTAAGGACAGCCCTATACATTGTGGAGATCACCTCCTTAGGGTGTTGGGACGATATGCATAAATTTTCAAATGTCGTGAGTGGCCTGGACATATCTTGCTTGTTTTTGTGCATGGTTAGAAAATGACGTACCTGATGGTATCTCAACCAGGATTGGAAAAAAGTGTAACCTTGTGTCAGTAGGGTGTCTCTCTGCGCTAATCTTCCTTTTTCCAGTAGCAGATATACAGGGATATGGTCTAACAGTTTAGGTGCTCGATCTACCTTTAATTTCTTCCCTGACCAACTGTGCAGAAGCTCCTCATTTGGATCTAGTATTGTTAGAGGGGAGTAAGTGGATGTTATGTGTTTGTGTTTGTTACGTAATTTTAGCCAGTCAGACCAGGTTTCCTTGATAATTGGGTAGGCCTCAATTTTTTCTATAGGAGGTTTTTGAGGTGCCCAACAGATCCCACCTATGTGTGAGACCCCCAGCAGTTGAGATTCTAGATGGACACTTCTCTTATAAGAATTGCCACCCTGTCTGCACCACTCTACGACCTTGTTCGCGGCAATCGCCAATTTATAAAAGTGCAAATTAGGGACCTTCAATTCCCCTTCTTCCCTGTGCCTGTAAAGCGTGCTCTTAGCTAGTCGCGGTGGCTTCCTATGCCATATATAAGTATCTATAATCACTTGTAATTTGCTGATGTCTGCCGTCACTCCCGATATGGGCAGAGCCTGCATGACATACAGTGCTTTCGGTAATAACGTCATTTTGGCAGCAGCAATTCTACCCAGCCAGGAAATATGTTTTTTCGGTAGCCAAGAAGATGCCAAATATTCGAATTCCCCTAACAATCGGCCATAGTTTAGTTTCCGTAGAGATATAGGGTCCTGTGTCAAGAATATCCCCAGATATTTTAATGCTTGACTCAGCCCCATAAGTCTCCAGTTCATTTTGGATGTGTGGGAGAGAATGTAATGGTTCAGCAATTGTCAGGAGAATATCGTCAGCGAACATTGCCAACTTATAAGTTTGCTCTTGTATAGTAATACCCCTTATTCCCGACTGTTCACGTAATTTTGTGGCCAATGGTTCTAATGATAGCATAAAAAGGATGGGGGAGAGCGGGCAGCCCTGCCTCGTCCCATTCCTGATTTCGAGGTGTTCAGACAGAACCCCATTAACCCGTATCTGGGCCGATGGAGTAGAATATAGGGCAAAAAATTTTGAAATAATTTTCTTGGGGAAGCCAAATTTTTGAAGGGTTGTTAGTAAAAAGGTCCAATCTAATCCATCAAATGCTTTTTCAGCATCAGTTGATAGGTATATTGCAGGTATTTTGAATTTTTTAATGTATTCCATTAAGTTCAATACTTTGCCAATATTATCTTTGGCCTCTCTCCCTGGGACAAAGTCAACCTGATCATGGTGTATTAGTTTTGGGAGAACTTTATTTATCCTATTTGCTATGATTTTGGAATATAATTTGATGTCTACATTTAATAAAGAGATTGGCCTAAAATTGGCTGGGGTCTCTGGCTTTTTGCCGGGTTTGGGGAGTACCGAGATATGGGCCTGCAGCATTGTATCAGGGAAAACTACAGTTTCAGATATCTGGTTAAAAAGGGTAAGTAAATGTGGGATGAGTTGGGTCTTGAAAACTTTGTAATACCTATTACTGAGACCATCCGGACCTGGGGCCTTGTCCGGTTTCAGCTCTTTAATAGTTTCCATTATCTCCTTACTGGAAATCTGAGCTTCCAATACCCTAATTTCGTCTTCTGTGAGTTTAGGGAGATTTATACCCTCTAAATATTTTTCGCACTCTGACTGGTGAATATTTGGCGCTCTGTTAGGAAACAGATTATATAATCTGTGATAAAACTTCCTGAAGGAGTCCCCAATGGATTTTGTGTCCTCAATATTAGTGTTATGTGGTGATTTGAGGGAGTGAATGTAGGAGTTTGTGCGTTGCTGCTTTAATGCTCTGGCTAATAGCTTCCCCGATCTATTTCCCTCACCATAGTATTTTTGTTGTATGTACAGTTGATTTCTCTGTGACTCAAGTTGCAAGTGCTTATTTAGATTTTCCCTTTTATCTTGTAGAACCCTAGCCAATTCCTGGTCCCTAGGATGGAGTTTCAATGACATATCAGCCTCAGATACCTCTTGTGCTAATTTAACATATTCTGCAAGGGCTTGTTTGCGTTTGAAAGCTTGTAATTTAATAAATTCGCCTCTAATGTAAGCTTTATGTGCTTCCCACACTATCGCGGGACTAATGTCTGGTGTGTTATTAATAATAAAGTAGCTATCTAGATACTCCGCAAATGATTCTACTACTTTTGAGTCAGCCAACAGCACATGTAAAAGGCTTGATGGGGGGCAGAGGGCCATGTCATCTCACATTCCACTAAAGAGTGGTCTGACCATACTGTATGTTTGATATTTACATATTTAACTAATGAAAGCGCAATATGATCTACTAGAATGTAATCTAATCTCGAATAACTTTTTTGTGGGTTTGAAAAAAAGGTGTAATCTCTAGTTTGCGGATGGGTGTATCGCCATGCATCATGGAGTGTCAGAGCTTTAATGTCTTTCCATATAGAATGAAGCATTTTTGGTTCTGTCGAACAGTGGCGTTAGAGCTATCTAGATCAGGTTCAAGAGGGGTATTAAGGTCTCCAGCGACAATTAAAGGGCCTTTGGCTAGGTCTGTAATTCTATCTGAAATTTGGGAAACAAAACGGCCCTGTCCCACATTGGGTGCATATAGATTGACAATAGTCACAGGCCTACCAAACATCAGGCCCATAACTCCCAAGAATCTCCCCTCCCTATCTTTATCTATTTTTTGGAGTTTAAATGGAATTGATTTGTGCACCAAAATGCTGACCCCATTAATTTTTTTGGTGGTATTTGTACTGTGGAAATGTTGTGGGTATTGAGAGGAAAGAAACCTAGGTACCTTACCCGTTTTAAAATGCGTTTCCTGCAATAAGAGGATTTTTCCTCCTCTCCTATATAGATCTCTGATGGCCATACCCCGTTTATTAGGGCAGTTAAAACCTTTTACATTTTGAGTGATTATATGTATAGTGGGTGTGTTAACTTCTGTCATCCTGAGTATTGAGGCTATGCTTTGATAATCCTAAACTATATGGCAGTGTTATAAATGATTTGCAGTGATATTTAGCCCAGAATACGTATCTGAAATTGAAGTGGACCCCCGGCAGTAGCTAAAAAAATAAACAAAATAATATTCGAACAAGATGAGCAGTGCACAACTGGTGCAAATGAAAAAAACTATAACTAGCATTCTTTTAAGGGGAGAATACAAAACCCCTATTGGGCATCAAATGGATAATACCTCAATTGTGCACACTGGTGCACCTTGGGTATTGCTTAGTGTGTGCCTAGAAATATTTAGACATAAGATATTTTACATCTCAATTTGCAGATTAAACAATTTGAACATTCATACATTACATTCAAAGAAAAATGTGAGCCCTATCATTACAGAACTCAAATATTTACATTACAATGCAGGTTCCATGCAGCTCAGAGGCAATTATCATACCTTGTTTACACGGCATATCTCACCTCTCTTCATCTACAAGGATTCTTATCCGTCAATCAGTGTGACTGTATCCCACCAAAATTCCTTCTGTGAGATCATCTCACCCCGGCCCACCCCTCCTTTAATTCACAGGGTGGGCCAGGACGGACGACCCCCAGATCACAAATACTGCTGCATCAACTGCAACCATCACCCCACAGACTTAATTAAATTTAGTCCCACAAAAGAAAGAAAGAGAGAAAGTTCACTTTCCCGAAGTCGCTGCAGAGTCCACTCTTTGAATGTCTTTATTGACCAACTTTGCTGGGACTTTCTTCCACTCCGTTCTCTGTGGTAGAGGTGGGGCAGTATAGAGTCTCTTCTCTCTTCCTTCACGGATCTCATCTTGCGGGGGCATGGTGGTGATTTCCAGGTCCTTACAGACCCTTTTTATATCCTCTGTAGTATTGCATATTAATCTTCTTCCCTTCCATGGGATTTGCAGATTGAAAGGGTGACCTATGGGATATTACGTTGTCTTAGTGTGGTGGTAAAGAATCTAAATTCACGTCTCTTTTGCAATGTTATTGGAGTCAAATCTTCAAATAATTGAATGGATTCAGCCCTGTACTTAAGTGGGAATTTCTGTCGTGCTTTTTTCATTATCTCCTCTTTAATTTGGTAACTAGTAATCTTGACAATAACCTCTCTTGGGGGCTGATCACCCAAAGGTTTTGCCCGCAAGGCCCGGTGGAACCTATCAAGCGCTATAGTAGCTTCGGAGTCCACTCCCAAGATAAGAGTAAACAAACCCTGTAGATAATCTTCCAAATCTGGTGGTAGGATGGTTTCTGGGATTCCTCTGATTCGAATGTTACTGTGACGACTACGATTTTCCAAGTCATCTAGCTTGTTCTCCATTTGTAAAAGTTGCTCATCTTGAGAAGCCACCTTAGACCTGAGAAAGAGTATGTTGGAATCAGTGAGGACATTGTTGTCTTCTAATTTTTCTACTCTCAGGCCCATATCTGAGAGATCCTTTTTAATCTCAGAGATTTCCTCCCTGATGCATTGTTTAACTTGGCCAATTAGGTTGGAAAAGTCCTTTTTTGAGGGTAAGGAGTCCAGTAGGGCTCTAGGGACTGAAATGGCATGTTCTGAACTCTCTCCCTCCGATTCAGATGAGGCAGAGGAAGCATCCACTCTAGCACCACTTGTAGCTGTTAACACCTTCCCAGGTGTATCTATATGTTTGAAAAATTATTTACAGAAGGATTTGTTGTTGTCTGTTTTTTAGCGCCTTTGTCTAGCTTGCCGCCTTTTTTGGGAGACATTTTAACTCCTGTGTGAGAGAGATTGACACTTGATATCTTGATAGGAAGGATAAAGTACAGTATCAATTAACTGCAGGCAGTTTGATTAGGTTAGGATTGCAACTCTGATCGCTAATGGCAGTTTCTCTTGTCCTCTGCAAACCATACAGTTATCACCAGCTATGAGTCTGAGACCAGAGCTTATCGTTCGTTACCCTTCCTTCCTTCCTAGGCTGATCGCATGTACCCAGGAATGTGCAACATGCGTTTGTGGGATGTATTTTTTATTTAATGTTCGGCGTAATACATGCTAACTGATACTAAGCATATCTCTTGTGTTGCTTCTGCATTTACTTCTGTCTCCTTATGTCAGGCTCAGTGTTCATTATATGGGGCCATATGCTCCTGCGCACTGTGGCTAATGGCGGCCATCTATTAAATTTAGTGCTTCTTGCCCCGGGACCTCACACGAGCACAGCATACCCACAGAAATGCACCCACCTCAGATGACAGACACCCGCTTGCTGCTGTGATGACTTTCCCAAATTCTCATACGCAGCCTGTCTAGCAGCTTTCTCCTCTGTCAGCGATCAGCGGCAAGCAGCGTCTCTTTCATACTACGCTTAGATGCGGTACAGGCTGCAGGCCGCAGTGCAATAAAAAGCCGTCTCCTTGCTGGTGTGTTGTCTATCTGGGTGGGCACCGATCCGGGTTGATGAATAGGGCTTGCTAAGGCTTCTTTTCAGTTCAGTTTGGCCAGGCACACTCACATTAAAATTGATTTAGCCCTTAAGGGAGACTAGAGCTCACAAACGTGCAGCCATCTCCTGTGAGTGCTGGCTCCGCCCCCCTGCTCATCTATATTCTATAAACACTCCCCTCTCTTTTCTGTTCTTCTCCTTTCTCTGTTTATTTTAAAAGAGTGCCAACTGAACCCATGTTCCACACACCAGGAAATAAAAGCCTTCCAAACCTTTTGATACATTTTCCTTGTAACAGGTTTACGGGCCTGAACAAAAGTTTTAATGATAGAATCAGAAAAACCTCTAAGCGTTCAATCTCCAAGCCATCAAGATTTTAGTTCCTGGTGAAAAAATAGGCCTTGAGACAGAAGGTTGTGATGCAGAGGCCTTGGAGGACAACTGGACATCTTCACCAGATCCACAAACCAAGTCCTGTGAGGCCAAGCTGGAGCAATCAGGATTACTGATGACACCTCCTGCTTGATCCTGGCTATCACTCTTGGTAACAGAACAAGAGGTGGAAAAATGTAAGACAGTTTAACCATTTCACTACCAGGACTTCCAGACAAAAACTTGCCCAAAATACCAGAGCATTTTTCCTAACACTCCATTTAAACAGAAATAGAGCCTTGTTTTTTTATTTACCTATCAAACCTATATATATTTAAGTAGACAACCCAAGGTATTTATCTAGGCCCATTTTGGTATATTTCATGCCACCATTTCACCTCCAAATGCCATCAAATAAAAAAAATTGGTACTTTTTTCACAAACTTTGGGTTTCTCACAAAAATTATTTACATACTGCTTGTGCAATCATGGCACAAATGTTTGTAAACATTTCTCTGGGATCCCTTTTGTTTGCCATTGCTTTTTGGTAATTAGAAGGTTGCTAATTGCAGATGCACGCCACACTTCTATTATTCCCAGCAGTGAAGGGGTTAATTAGGTGGCTTAAAGGGTTAATGTTAACTTTAGTGTAGAGATAAGCCTCATACCCGACACTCCCCACCCCCTGCTCACTCCCAAACAGCTATCTTCCCAACCCCACACTGGTCACCCCCATCTTAAGTCTGCCAATAAAAAAACAAACTGTTTTTTAAAATAAATTAAAAAAAAAACATTTTCTGCAGTGTAGGATTGCTGTAACCCTCAAACCTCCTTGATCCCCCATAAAATAGATATCTAAACCTCCCCTGCCCTAACTATTGCCGCCATCTTAGGTACTAGCAGCTGTCTGCCAGTACATTTTTTAATCAAATTTTTTTATTTTCTGTAGGTAGTGTAACCCCCCACCTGCGATCTTTAGTTAGGGGGCCCCCAGATCCCCTTTTCTGTAGCATAGCTGCCCCATTCCTCCCTGTCCCTTTAGTTTAACATTTCCCTAGCGTTGGGCCCCTCCTACTTCTCCCCGCCTCCCTTGCTGGGCTGCCCACCCACCACCCGCACCTCCCACCGGCTTCAGCAGAAGAGCGTTACAGATGGTGACACATACAGTGTCACCGTCTGTAACAATTAGGCATCTGCCCTCATATGGAGGCGGAGCACCAATCGCGCACCGGCTCCATATGCAGCAGATGCCTGAAGCTTCAGGAGCTCCAGTTCTCGGCTGTAACTTAACAGCCAAGAGTGCTGGAGCATCCAGAAGCGACAGCGTATATACAATAGTCAAAGTACTGCACAACGTATATATACACATCGTATTGGGTGAAGGGGTTAAACAACCAAGGAACTACTAGAACAAGAGTCTGTTAGTATGAGATACTGCTAAAAGTAAAGACGGAGCCTTACCAAGATATTGTCCAGATAAGGAACCACCTAGAGCTCTTATTACAGAAAAGAGATTTCCCAGAACGTTTTGCAAAAATTCTGGCAGCAGCCAGACCAAATATAAGAGCAACAAATGCTTATCCAGGAATGCAAATCTTAGAAGATAATAATGATCCCTGTGAATAGGCATATGAAAATAAAAATTCTTCAAATCTATTGTGGCCATAAACTGTCCTTATTGAACTAGAGGGAAAATAGCCAGAATTGTCTCCAACTTGAAAGTAGGGACCCTGAGAAACGTGTTCAAAATCTTTAAAGCTAAAACGGGTCTTCTTTGAAACAATGAAGAGGTTGGAATAAAACCCCTGGCCCTGTTCCAACTTTGGAACTGGGACTATTACTTCCAAAGATTGCAGATTTAAGAAAGACTAAATAGAGGCTCTTGCCTTTACAGGATTCCTTGAAACAGGAGACCGAATAAACCTTCTCCTGGAGGGCTTCAATTTGAAGCCTATTCTGTATCCCTGGGAAACTATATTTAGAACCCATGGATTTGAACAGATTGAAACCAACCCCCTCTGCCACTACTAGAATATCTAGATCAGGGGCCACACCTTCATGCTGAATCAGTAGAAGAGACTGGTTTCTTACACTGTTTAGACTTGTTTACAATTAGAATTAGGCTTCCAGGAAAATCTGGAAGAACCCTGTTTCTAAGTGAAAGAGGGGGGTTTTGGTTCCTAGATTGGCAAAAGGAATGAAAATGGTTAGAAGCCCTGATATTAGACTTCTTGTCCTGAGGGAGAAAATCTCCTTAAACATGTCAACAACAGCATCACAAAAGAAACATTAGCTGATGTTAAAAAGTCATAAACTCGCCAGTAGACTCATCTGAAAACTGCTCAGATAAGCTATCAAACCAAAGAGTAGAGGTTGCAGCAATACAAGCAGTACTAATTGCTGGCCTAAAAAGAAAACCTGCCTGTTGAAAAGACTAACTTTCTATTCCTAGGGTCTTTAAAAGAGGTACTATCTTCAAGAGGAATAATAGTACATTTAGCCAAAGTAGAAATAGCCCCATCTACCCCTAAGCTCTATGTTAGAAGCAGGTAAAGGAAATTTATTTTTAAATGTCAAAGCTGGATTCAAAAAGGACCACTCCTTTAAAATGATTTCAGAGATAGCATCAGGAACCGGAAAAACATCTGGTGACTTAGCAGTAGGTTTAAAAATCAAATCCACTAACAGACTTATCCTCAGGAACCATAGAATCCTGAACTCCTAAGGTACATAAAACGTCTCTTAAAAGACAACAAAGATGTTAAGAGTTTAAACAGTAAAAAAGATGATTCTGTATCTTGATCAGAAACAGACTGCTGTTCATATGGAAATACCTCACATTCTAAGGATAAATCAGACAAACCAGGATCAGAAATATGCAGCTTAACAGACTTAAAATTCAGTATAAAACCTTTTAAAAACTTACTTAGAAGCTCCAAGTTTAGCACTGTTGATTAGATAAGCAGCTAGATTACGAGTTTTGCGTTACGGCTTTTAACGCTGAAAAATTGTCCATTACGCTGGAATAGCCAGGAACACATATTACGAGTCGTGCCGGTATAGCTATACCGCAAGCATTTTAGCCTGTAACGCAAGGTCTATTCCGCACTCAAAAAATGACGTTTTTGTGAGGGATTTTCATAGCGCCGGTATTACAGGTCGTGCGTTCAGGCTAAAAAGCTTGCGTTACAGCCTATACCGACACGAGCCATACCGCCATCTGAAACCAGTAGTTATGGATTTTGCGAAACAAAAATGTTTCACAAAACTCATAACTAAAGTGTTACAAAGTACACTAGCACCCATAAACTACATATTAACCCTTAAACCGCCACCCTCCCGCATTGCAAACTATTTAAAACTTATTAACCCCCAATCTGCCGCCCACCCACATCGCCAACATTATTTAAATATATTAACCCCTAAACCGCCGCTCCCCGACACTAATAAAAGTTATTAACTGCTAATCTGCCGGCCCCCCACATTGCCAACACTATAATAAAGTATTAACCCCTAGACTGTCGGCCCCCACATAGCAAAACACTAAATTAAACTATTAACCCCTAAACCTAACACCCCCTAACTTTTAATTAAAATTACAATAACTATTTAAATAATTTATTAATAAATTAACTATATTTAAATAAATAAAAAAAACTTACCTGTGAAATAAAAATAAACCTAACATTAAACTATAAATTAACCTAACTATTCTAAGAAAATAAAAAAATACTACCAATTAAAAACCTAAATTACAAATTTAAAAAAAACAAACACTACGAAAAAAAAATAAAAATCTAAAATTACAAAAAATAATAATCACTAAATTACAAAAAATAACACTAAGCTTACAAAAAAATAATAAAAAAAATTATCATAAATAAAAACAATTACACCTAATTTAATAGCCCTATAAAAATAAAAAGCCCCCCAAAATAAAAACACCCCTAACCTACAATAAACTACCAATAGCCCTTAAAAGGGCCTTTTGTAGGGCATTGCCCTAAGTTAAACCGCTCTTTTAACTGTACAAAATACAAAGTCCCCCCAACAGTAAAACCCACCACCCAACCAACCCCCCAAAATAAAAAAAACCTAACTCTAAAAAATCCTAAACTACCCATTGCCCCTAAAGGGGCATTTGTATGGGCATTGCCCTTAAAAGGGCATTCAGCTCTTTTACACTGCCCTTAAAAGGGCATTCAGCTCTTTTTCAAGTGCCCATCCCTAAGCTAAAAAAAAAAAAAAACTACCCAAGAAAATAAAAACCTAACACTAACCCCAGAATATCTACTCACGGTTCCTGAAGTCCAGACATCCATCTCCATCCAGGCGGCAGCGTCTTCTATATTGATTCCGGCAGCGCGGAGTGCAGTTATCCTGGAAGCCGATCCCATCCTGCGCAGTCACCCCCGTACACTGAAGTTGAATGCAAGGTAGCCGTTTCAAAATGGCGTACCTTGCATTCCTTTTCGCTGATTTAATTCTTCAAATTCAAATCAGCGAATTGGATGAGAGTTTCTAAAATCCTATAGGCTGTTCAAAACAGCCAATAGGATGACAGCTACTGAAATCTTATTGGCTGATTTGAACAGCCAATAGGATTTCAGTAGCTGCCATCCTATTGGCTGTTTTGAACAGCCATTAGGATTTCAGAAGCTCTCATCATATTGGCCGATTTGAATTTGAAGAATCAAATCAGCCAATAGGAATGTAAGGTACTAAAAGAACTGAATGCCCTTTTAAGGGCAGTAAAAAAAGAGCTAAATGCCCTTTTAGGGGCAATGGGTAGTTTAGGATTTTTTAGAGTTAGGTTTTTTTATTTTGGGTGGTGGGTTTTTACTGTTGGGGGGGACTTTGTATTTTTTTTTAGAGGTAAAAGAGCTGTTTAACTTAGGGCAATGCCCTACAAAAGGCACTTTTTTAAGGGCTATTGGTAGTTTATTCAGGGGTCAGGGGATGTTTTTTTTTTTTGGGGGGGGGGCTTTTTAATTTTTATAGGGCTATTAGATTAGGTATAATTGTTTTTATTTTTGATAATTTTGTTTATTATTATTTTTTGTAAGCTTAGTGTTTTTTATTTTTCATAATTTAGTGTTTATTATTTTTTGTAATTTTAGATTTTTTATTTTTTTCGTAGTGTTAGGTTTTTTTAAATTTGCAATTTAGGTTTTTAATTGGTAGTATTTTTTTAATTTTCTTAGAATAGTTATGTTAATTTATAGTTTATTAGCTTTATTTTTATTTATTTAAATATACAGGCAGTCCCCAGGTTACAGACATCCGACTTAAGTGCAACTTATACTGACAAACTGAGAAAATGGAGCGTTACCACCAATCCTACTTTCCAGGATAACACAAGGACAGAAAGTAATGTTACATTTTCTGAACAGGGGCACAGATAGCAAAACAAACTAAAAAAAAATGTTTGGCTAGAGTTTCACCTAAAAAAAAGTGTCCGTTCCAACTTGCATACAAATTCAACTTAAGAACAAACCTGCAGAACCTACCTTGTTCGTAACCTAGGGACTGCCTGTAGTTATATTGTAATTTTAATTTAAAGTTAGGGGGGTGTTAGGTTTAGGGGTTAATAGTTTAATTTAGTGTTTTGCAATGTGGAGGGGCTGGCGGTTTAGGGGTTAATAGGTTTATTTAGTGGCAGTGATGTGGGGGGCCGGAGGTTTAGGGGTTAATAGGTTTATTTAGTAGTGGCGATATGAGAGGCCAGAGGTTTAGGGGTTAATCATTTAATTTAGTGGCAGCGATATCGGGGAGTGGCGGTTTAGGTGTTAATCATTTAATTTAGGACTTCCGTTTGGGGTGGAGATTTGAAACAGCGTGCTCCCTGTAGTGCGGTGACTGAACGCCGCTGAAGATTCTCCCCAAGCCTTTGATCACCACATAACCCGCTCCTGGTAGCGGGTTCACAGTGTAGTGGTGCACGCAGCCGATGAGGTGTATTCAGGCTGGAAGTCTTTTCCTTAATGACGGATAGAGGTGGCGGTCCTGGGCAAGATAATCCCCAGTATTGGTACAGATCCGGAGACGCAATACCCGGGGGGAACCCTGATTCCTTTGCTCCCTACCTGGCTCTGGGAGCTGCGGAACTGCTGACTTGAGAGCAGTTGCCGTTCGGAAGAAAAGAGGTGAGACACCGAGGACAGCTTGCGGGGGTTTGCACAGGAAGCCGGTGCAATGCCATTGGAGGTGATCTGGAAACGCCGCTCACCAGAGGGACCCGCGACCGACACACCATCTGTTACAGGGTCAAGTTCTGGGCTCCTGTGTCCCAGTAGTGGGCTAAAGACCGCCTTATCTGAAGCTTTTTGTTCCGGAAACCTGTAACATTCTCTAAGGCTCACTCCACCCCCCAAGTATAGCCCGTGTTTATTTTATGCTTATCTCATCCACGATGTACCTAACAATGCATTCATTATAGCTCCTTGGCTTTGGCTTGTTTAAGCGAGACTTTCTCTAAGGGGGGAACTGCTAGGTAAATAATTGTACCTCCTGAAAAGTAATATCCCAGCGATATAAATAACTGTGATTTCTATTTTTTTTATAAACAATTTTTTATTGAAGTCGTAGTCAAATACAATATATAAAAGGTATGCCCAAGACATTTACAAATAGATGTATACATAGTACCATTAGCAGAGTAATATATTCAAATATTTCAGGCGTAGCTATAAAATGCGGGCTATCTTATAAAGGGACTTCAGTTTTATCATAGAGTATCTTAACAGTAACAAAAGCAAAAATGAACCTCTCCCAGCTAAATAAGAAAAAAAATTAAGGTATCTACTCAAATAAGAATAGGGCTAGGAGGGGGGATAGCTCTTTAGTTTTTTGGGGAGGGGGGATGCAGCGGGCGAGAGCCGCTCAATATAAAATAGGAGGGGGGGAGGGGGGGAGGGGGGAAGGAGGGCGGAGCCAGATAGCATGTGAAATTGGTAAATGTACTAAAGATTTAGAGCTTGTAAGTGCTCCATTAAACAGAATTATAACGATATTATTCAGAAACATCTGAGTAATGTATTTTGCGTCTGGAAACGAACAGACCAAGTTCTCTATCATCCTGTATGTTATAAGGTATTATATACATGTCTCAGACCAAGCTCATTAAAACACCTATTATGCTGCGCCGTGCCCTCCCAGTGAACACGGCCCAGCAGCGTCTACAATGTCCAAGAATGAGGTTATATATCATGCTGTTGCAGGTAGAGGAAAAGACACATAAACCTGGTATAGAACAGCATGAAATTTTAGGTTTAAAGTTACTGGCATATATTGAGGTTGAAATATAAGATATTTTTAAGAATAAGTAGATCAATTCTGAATCAGTAAACATTGAGCTATGTCCAAAAATTAACTAGGTTAAATACTACATATAATCTCAACTAAGAGCTTAATTAGTCTTATAGGAACATATTATATAGGTGTCCTTTATGCTGAGACAGGGGGACAAAGCTTTGTTATAAACATATAGCCCTAGTCTCTATATATATGCAATTAGGTAGATATACACTAAAAAGAGCTATGTTCTCTCATTTCGGCAGAAACAGCACCTCTCTAAATAAAGGTTTTAGGTAACATAGATATCATCTCTATACGACAGAAGAGGGAGTGCTGGCCCAACAGAGCAATGCATAAACAAGACAAATATACAACATATTAAAACAGCAATTAACAACTGGAACATTTAACCTACAGAAGGATCTTTTGTGAAGAGAGTAACCTAAAAGAGAGTCAAGTTATGTGCCATTGTAATGAAATATGAGGAAGATGTAGGGTAGTATATAAAACGAGATGAGCGAGCAAATGTACAACTTAGAGGAGATATAATAACCGCATTTAGCAGGAAACATTTCTCTACCCTTAAACATATAAGTATTATAACAAACACCTCTAATTAGTAAATCAGGAATACGGCATGGCCATATTATTGGTTAATTACAGCAGATCTTAAGTATATCGAGTTCTACCAATAGAGCACTAGATAAATATTTATGTATTAATACAGTCTTACTGGTTAGTTAATTTTGGACTTTCTCATCAAATCTCAGCCTGATCGCTTTCTTTCAGTATATCGTCATTGAGAAAAAAGAGGCTGAAATAGTTAATGGGGCTAGAGAAGGTCCGGGGGCAGATTAAAATTAGCCAACACCAGATCTTGACACTCTGCATGTGCTTGTCTGCTCTGAAATCCCCAGTGTCCAAACTGTGCGGGATGGGACTTTGTACTCCTGGCGAACCGGTCTCACAGAAGAGGTCCCAATTAGAACAGAGCTGCCTATATGCAACCACTCCTTCAACCAAGACACTGCAGATAGGCTATTAGGCATGAGTCCGGTAAGCCAAAGAGGGACAATGCCACGGATGATAGCGGGTGGGAGCATAGCGTCGTCAGGGCTCAATTCCCGATCTCTCAGGACAAAGGTAGGTTTAATGATGTTGCTACCGCACTCAGACGAATTTGCATCAGATAGTCGGTAGCTTATATCTTCCTCTGCGCAGTCGGCTTTCCCCTCTGTATGCTGCATGTAAACCTCCTGGGTCTGGTGCGACGGTGCCGCTGACTGACACTGTGACTTAAAAGCTTGAACTGTAGGTGGCTGCTCACGGGATCTGGGTTCTATCTGCACCATCGCAGCTGTCTCTGACAGCTCATTATGTTCGGAGCTGCCTCTAATGACGCCACTTAGGGATATGAAGTGGTTGTTCATGCGATGCTCCAGTTTCCTTAGGCAAGCCCTTATTTCAAAATAGTAGTCCTCCATTGTCAATGAAGAAGTCGATGGTCCTTGAGAGGTTGAGCTGGCTTGTGATTATAAAAAGAGTGCGACCTTTAAGATGGCGGATCACACCGCGTGGCTTCACTGCACTTAGATATGCATGGAGTCCATAAGTCCTCAAATATGCTATGTTTTCAGATTTTCTGTAACATAGGGCAGGTGTCTAAATCCTTCAGAATGAAAAATAAAAAAAAAGTTTCAGGGATTACAGCAATGAATTATTCTATAAAGTTGCCCAAAGACCAGGAGCTACAAAAAAACACGTCTGATCCCTATGAAAGCTGGCTCCGCCCCCCGTGATTTCTATTTTTAACATTTCCTGTATGGTGAGAAGCCATTTCTTCTAGCAAGCTGAAACAAATGTAATATTAATCTACCTACTTGGAGATTCATGGGCAGGCCTTATTGTTGTTAACAGTTTAAAGGACTTAAAAATCTCTGTCTGATGCTCCTGGAACTGTTTGGTGAATGTCTTATAAAATGCAGATTTATTGCATGTAATTGTTAAATGCTATTTCTAAACTCTGCTGCATGGTTTATATCTAGAGGATCCTAGTCAGATGTCCTCTTTAAGGTTATAATCATAGAAGGTCTAATCATTACTCTAGAGCCCTATATATTGAATGTACATATTTCAGGTGGCTCTCTAGTATTGCAAACATTTTTTTTTTTTCTAGGCTTAATATTATATGTAGCTAAAGCCCTTGCTGATTTGTGTTATAGTACACCTGTTAAGGTTCTTGGGCTTCCGGGGCGGTGCTCACAGAGCCATGCTGCTTCAACGCCGGCTCGCTAGTTTGAGCGTTCTATGCTAACCGCAAAGCCTATCTCCTAGCCAGCATCTTGGACCTACTGCTGAGCGGATACGTGTACCTGAAAACCGGTCCACAGGCGCCGAAGTCCCTGAATGGCGTAAGGCCGACTCGCCACGGTCACAGCTCGAGTGGTGTAAGCCCTTCGGGTCCGCGGAGACTGTCCGACGAAGGCCCCACACCATGTCTAAATGACATCCTTCAGACGCAACCTCGAAGTGAGACTCACCTTGCCTTGAATAATCTACGCTCACTACAACACGAATGGTCTATTACCATCACATAAAAGCTACAGTCTGGTGATCCGCAGGTATTGCTCCCGTACCGCGGGCCGGTGAATCCGCTTGGTTACCTACAGTCGAGAGGAGAAGCTACAGACGTTCAACAGACCAGCTTACCCTTACAGCGGAACAACAAAGTCAGCCACTATCAGCTGTTGCCCGGTCTCAAGGGCGCATACAAAGCGAGAAGTCGCAGGTCTGTTGAGGCGATAGGTATTTCCTGCTTCTACAAAAGCCGCAGTCTGGCGGCTTGCAGGTGCCGTTCCCACAGCTTGGTGATCTGCGGGTACTGTCATCGCTACAGCATTAACTGCCTACTACCAGCATATAAAGGCCACATCTCAGTGCTCTGTAGGTACTGCTTCTATGCCGTCGGCCGGTGAAACTGCTAGGTTACCCACAGTCCACAAGAGAAGCTATAGACGCTTATCAGACCAGTCTATCCCTATAGCAGGAAAATAATAGTAAGTGACTGTCAGTTTCTTCCCGGCTCTAAGGGACTATATCGAACAAGAAGTTACCAGGTCGTCAAGGCGTTAGATACCTTTTGCTGCTCTCGAGGTGGAGAGGCCTCCGATCTGCCTATAAGCTTGTAAAAGAAATCTTTTGAACCGCAGGAGTTATGTTTTGCTGACCCTATGGAGAAGAAAATGGATCTTTTAACCAGAGGAATCCTCAACATCTAGAAGATTCTTTTTTTTTCCCCTCTCTCCGTGGAGCGGTCATACGGATTGTTACCACTGCTCATCTGGCTTTTTCACAAAATTACCTAGTCATTTAGTTGTCTAGCAGTATCCCTGTTAACTGGTCTTGGCAAGAATCTGTTAAGACAGGACTGTCTCCATTATCTCTGGACATGCAAGTACTTTTTTAAGTTTGTTCCCTACTGTTTTTTTTTTTTCTTCCCCAGCCCTCTCATTTTCCGTGCTTGATACTTATTTTGCATTAAGTAACTCTAGTAGAATAAGACAATAGCTGTTTTTTCTATATCTTATCGCTTTATCTTAGCAAGCTAAAGTCATAGTTATATATACACAAAAAAAAAGGGGAAGAAAGAGAGAAAAAGAGCACAAATCCTGTTAAATTATGCTCCAGTGCGCAAAAAGTTATGTGCTTACTATAATAATCTGATATCATAGATGGTCTAGGCTCGTATAACTAGATGGTTATCTGCTTTTCTCATGGTTTTCTCTATGTTACATATAACCCGTCTTAGGCATCTCTTAGAGGGTCAATTCTAGCAACTAACTAAATCAAAATATGCTTACCTATCTATTATTGTGTAAAGTGTATATGGTTTCTGTCTTTTTGTCTCTGTATACCAAATGACTGTTAAAAGCAATTAACTAAAGTAGTAAGTATATATGTTAAGAAGTCAAATATCTTAAATTTTGTCTGAACAAGATTAGTATCTGTAGATCAGGACAAACAAATATCTTTTTGTCATAGATATCATATCTATTAATATTAATAGGCTCTAGCTACACCGGTTTAATACACATAAAAAAAAAAAAAAAAAAAAATACACTTTCCACTCTATTTTTGCCACTTTTTTCTCTTTTTTTTTTTCTTTTTTTCTCCTTTCACTGTAAGAAAAACACTGTCTGCCCTCCTAGGGGCTGTCCTTTTTTTTCCTTTTGTTTTTGCGTAGTGTTACACAATACCCGTCCCCCCACTCACCCGAATCCCTGATAAATATACATTCACTTTACTTTCTACACCTCCCACACTTTAATGGAAAGATTTGTCACGCAGGTGAAACAACACTCACCCATAATGCCTGCAAAACCTAAAGACAAAAAAAGCAAACAAATGGATGCTAGTTCAGACTTCATATCAGAAGCTCTGGTCAATCCTCCTGATACACAAACTCTAATGACACAGTTGAGCCAATTATTCTTACCACAATTTGACTCTATTAAAAAAGACCTGTCAAATATCACATCCAGATTAGATCTTATTTCTACTGAAGTAAAACAGTTTGCTAATAGAATTTCAGAGGCAGAAACCAGAATCTCTGATCTAGAGGACCTAGTCAACACACATGAAAGCGTATTGCAAAAATATGACACTAGAATTAGCCACTTACAAAACCGCCTGGAGGACCTAGAAGATCGCTCCAGGCGAAACAACATAAGAATTGTTGGACTACCTGACACCCCTGAATATGAAGATTTACTACATTTTACATCTACTCTACTCCCACAAGCTCTAGGTTTTCCTCCACAACAACTCCCGTTATCAATAGAAAGAGCCCATAGAATTGGTCCCAGAAGGACCAACCAAGATGGCACAACCAGACATAGAATATGCATATTTAAATTGCTCAGATTTCAAGACAAAATTCAAATGCTTAAACTCTTTAAGGAAAGGGAAACATTTACTATAGCTAGCAAGAAAATTCTGCTATTCCAAGATTTTTCAAATGAAACTACCCTTAAAAGAAAAAACATGGCCCCGTACTGTACCCAATTGATCAACAGAGGAGAGAATGCTCGTTTGCTTTATCCTGCAAGAATTGTAATAATAAAAGATGGTAATAGGATAACTCTTGATTCCATAGAGGTAGCGCAAAAATATATAGCTGATAGTTCATAATGGCAGTGTCAGTCGTACTTTTAATCGGTCCTTTTTTGGTAGGGCCTTTCTTTTCTCTTGTCTTCTTCTGGGGTTTTTTTTTTTTTTTTTTTTTTTTTTTTCTTTCTCCCCCTCCCCCCCCCCACCATTCTCAGATGAGGATAGTTTTTTCCTGTTTGATACATTACTTAAACCAGCTCTAGACAAAAAAGGTAGAGAAAAATGTAAATATTTTTATAGTCAATTATTTCTACAGGTTTAAGGTTAGCTGAGGAATTTAAACTCCTTTCCTGGAATGTCGGAGGGATAACGTCACCAATAAAGCGTAAAGCGATTATTCAAAGATTAGGTAAGCTAAATCCCAGTATCGCTTTCCTACAAGAAACTCATCTTAAAGACATTGAAATCCCTAAATTAAAAATTAAATGGGTCGGTGAAGTCATAGCCACCCCCTGTTCAATCAGAAAAAGTGGAGTAGCTATTCTAATTAACAAAAACCTCGCGTATAAAATCTTAAACATTGAAAAAGACCCTAAGACTAGATTCATATTACTTCACATTCAAATCCACAACACAAAACTACTATTATGTAACCTATATGCTCCAAATAACTTTTCTTCCAAATTCTGGAGTCTAATCCAGACTAAATTATTCCCTTTTATAAATCAGCATGTTATAGTTGGGGGCGATTTCAATATGTCAATATGTACTGAACTTGATAGACTTGACATTAGAAATAAAAAAGAATATGACCGACAAGCTAAATATTTCAAATCCTTTTGCTATGGGATGAAACTAGTTGATATTTGGAGAATTATTAATCCTGATACACGCGCGTTCACGTGCGAATCTAAAACTTATAAAACATTTTCAAGGATTGATTATATCCTAGTCTCTGAAACGTTATCAATCTTTCAGATAGATCCTCAGATAAATGATATTGTCATTTCGGACCATGCCAGTATATCGGTCTTGCTTCCCTCATTAACTCAAAACAAGAGTAAGAATCAAAATTTTCATTTCCCTAGATATCTGTATAATAATGCAAGATTTTCCTTATGGCTAAAACAAACATGGAGAGACTATTGTGCCAATAATATTTCTTATTTTAATAAGATAGAGATATTTTGGGAAGCCGTAAAAGCGGTTCTAAGAGGCCAGATTAAAGCCTATATGTGTTCTAAGCAAAAGAAAGCGACTGCTCAAGAAAGTTATATGTCTAATCTAGTCAAAAATACATATAAAAAATATATTAATATCCGAAATGATCTAAATTGGAGGAATTATCTTAAAGCCAGACAGGAAAGGGATATTGTAATAAGACAAAAAATACAAGAAGAAGAAATGAAAATTAATCTCTACTATAAAAGTTTTCATGGGTGCTCCGCTAAATATTTGGCTAAGCTGACAAAAAATAGGAAAAAAAAAAAATTTTGTTCTGACCATAAGAGAAGATAATAAATACACAAACTCCCAAGAAATTGGGGATTTTTTTCACTCATATTATCAACAATTTTATACAAATAGGGAAACTGACACATTACAGGAAGAATTATTTTGGGCTAAGATGAATATCCCTAAAATAGAAGACACGGATCTGTCCGCTCTAAATAGCCCGATAACGCAAGATGAAATAAAGAAAGCAATAGATAAAACCAAATCCAATAAAGCAGCTGGACCTGACGGCTTACCGGCCGAATTTTTTAAAATCTTATCGGAAGAGATAGTAGAGACACTGGAAAAATTGTTTAACCATTATTTCAGTAAAAATCAACAGATCCCTAAAAATTTTACAGCAGCTATTATTTCATTAATATTGAAGAAAGATAAAGATCCAGAAGACCCTGCATCATATAGACCTATATCTGTTCTTAATACAGATTATAAAATTTTAACTTCTATCATAGCCTCCAGACTTGCAATCTCTTTTGATAAAATAATTCACCCTGACCAGACAGGTTTTATGTCCACACGAAACTCTTCTAAAAATATTCGTAAACTTTTGACTTGTATAGACTACCTATCGAATGCTGATAAAAGTGAACAGGAACAACCTGGTCAGGATATAGCTTTAGTTAGCCTGGATGCCGAAAAAGCTTTCGACGCGATTATATGGAACTATCTATTTAGATCTCTTCAGGAATTTGGCTTTAAAAATCAATTCACACAATTTATACATAATATTTATAACAATCCTATTTCATACCTTCTCATCAACAATAATTTGTCCGCTCCGCTGGTACTAGGAAGAGGTACAAGACAAGGCTGCCCCCTATCACCATTTTTATTTAACATTGCTTTAGAACCGCTAGCAATCTGGCTTAGGGAGACAATCACAGGTATTAGGTTTGGCACCCAAGTCTTAAAACTTCTTATATATGCAGATGATCTTCTCATTTTTTTAGATAATGTAGCACAGGAAATCCCCAGTGTAATGGAAAGCTTGAATACCTTTAGCTCTTTTTCCGGCTATAAAATTAACTACAATAAAAGTGAACTAATGTGGATCAAGGAAAATAGGCTCTCAAATTGTATCCATCCTTTCAGAACGTCGGAAATAGTGAAGTATCTAGGTATCCATATTCATGCTAATCCTAAACTCTGGTATAAACTCAATATACCTCCTCTTATACAAAAAATTAAAATTGACTTAGAAAGTTGGGTATCGTTACCTATTTCACTGTCTGCTCGCGTCAATGTCATCAAGACGATTATATTCCCACGACTTTTATATCCGTTGCAGAACCTACCCTTATTCCTTCTTGCTTCCGATTTACGGAAATTATATTCTATATTCTCCAGATTTATCTGGAAGAACAAAAAACCACGTATCGCACCCTCGGGGTTCAGCCGGCCTTGCCTTACCTAATATCGAATTATATAATATCGCGTGTTTAGCCAAAATTGCTATAGATTGGTTAGCAGACACAAATACATTTTCTTGTCTGTCTATGGAAAGTTTTATGACATATCCTTTCTCTATCAAAGCTAGTTTACACTGTTCATATAAAGATCTACCTTCTAATATCAGTAGACTGATAACGATAAAAAATATTATTAAAGCCTGGCAAAAACTTTGTACTCTCCTAGGACTAGATTATTCTTTTTCCGAATTTCTCCCGATTATTGGCACGATAGATTTCTCTCCAGGACATACACAGGCCGTATTCAAAAGATGGGCCCACCAAGGACTTACAAATATGTATCAAATTCTTCATAATGATGGGTTCATCCATACATTTGAGTCTCTCGTTGTCCAATTCGGCCTCCCTAGAAAGGACATGTTTGCTTATTTTCAACTAAGACATTATGTCAGTAACCAATCATGGGGCCTGGACCGGTCGCTGGCATGGTCTGATATTAAAAAATGTATCTTGAAATTCAAAATAGGATTACCCTCAATTTCTCTTATGTACGATATCATGTTGAATAAACAGAGCCTTATTTTTCTTAATAGCACCTTTATTTCTTGGTCACGAGATTGTCCCAATCTAGAAGAGGGAGAAATAGAACAGAGCTGTAGCTTGGTTAATAGGAGCCGAGTCCCATCAAGTTGGAAAGAAGCACATTTCAAAATACTAAATAGGTTCTATATAACACCAGTTAAACTGTCAAAAATGTATATCTCACATTCCGCTAACTGTCCTCGCTGCTCATACCCTAAAGCAGATTTATTGCATATGTTTTATTACTGCCCAAGATTGATACAATTATGGAAAAAACTATCCTTCTGGTTAAAAAAACATTACGGTGTTGACATTCTGTTCAAACCAGAGAGTATTATTTTTCTCAATATCCAACTTAGCAATTCTCCTTTGAGACTAAAAACTTTGTCCTCAATTATATTATCGACTAGACATCTTATAGCAAAAAACTGGAAAGCGAAATCGGCCCCCTCTTTTTCAATGCTTACTCAGGGAATACAAAACCAAATAATTTTTGAGTCTTTTCATTTAAAATCCGCCAAAGAAAATAAAATAAAAAGATTCTTGCTAGACTGGCTACCAATAATCAAGTCATATTTACCTTCTATTCAAAAACGAATACTATCCCCGTTTTTAAGTTCAGATAGCTTTATGGAGTTAGTGGTACATGATGAATTCCCGGCATCATGGATTACCAGTCACAGAGAATAATTTCAAGATTGAACTAGACATTATACATAGGAAACATTGAGTGGGGTGGTGTCGGAGGGGTTTTTTCTCTTACTTTCCCCTTTTTCTTTTTTTTTTTTTTTTTTTTTTTTTCTCTTTCTTCCCGCTTTATTCGGGTTTTCCCTTTTCTTCCTTCTTCCAGTATTAGGATAAAAATTCTAAGCCAAGTTTTTGTTTAGATACTGACAAATTATGGAGAAATGAAAGAAAAATGTGAAATTTCTTGCAATGTATTTTTGATTTAAAGTTTGTTATTGTGCCCTGCGTGGCAGATATACTTTTTTTGATCAGTATAGTGTATTATTTTTCTGATGGCTTATGTAATAAATAAAAGATTTAAAAAAAAAAAAAAAAAAAGGTTCTTGGATGCACTATGTGATCTATTCTCCTTACTAGAAGGTATAATTCTGTATTTTTTTTCTGTGGAGGAGAATTTATCCTGGAATACTAATTGTATATAATAGCTTCAAAGGAGGGGGGGGGGTTCTTTTCCTCTTTTTGCTATTAGGAAACTTTGATGCTATAAACAGGCTCTCTTCACTGTACTTATTGTTAAGGTAACTTCCCTAGATAGGGATCACTTAATATTCATATATACGCACACAGACATTTTCTTTCACACATATATATATATATACATATTAAAAAAAAAAAAAAAGTTTTTTGATACTCATGTATTGGGATTTCCTATCCACTTATTTTTCTATCTAATGAGCTGTTGCTGCGACACGGCTCTGAATTTTTTTTTATCTCTTGTTTTCATTTTCCACAGGTTTCGCTTAATCACGAGTTGTTTTGTACCCAATTAATGGAAAAACATAATTTAGGTAAGAACTTACCTGATAAATTCATTTCTTTCATATTAGCAAGTGTCCATGAGCTAGTGACGTATGGGATATACATTCCTACCAGGAGGGGCAAAGTTTCCCAAACCTCAAAATGCCTATAAATACACCCCTCACCACACCCACAAATCAGTTTAACGAATAGCCAAGAAGTGCGGTGATAAGAAAAAAGTGCGAAAGCATAAGGAATTGGAATAATTGTGCTTTATACAAAAAAATCATAACCACCATAAAAAAGGGTGGGCCTCATGGACTCTTGCTAATATGAAAGAAATGAATTTATCAGGTAAGTTATTACATAAATTATGTTTTCTTTCATGTAATTAGCAAGAGTCCATGAGCTAGTGACGTATGGGATAATGAATACCCAAGATGTGGAACTTCCACGCAAGAGTCACTAGAGAGGGAGGGATAAAAATAAAGACAGCCAATTCCGCTGAAAAACCTCCACACCCCAAAATAGAGTTTCCATCTTATAATGAAAATAAAAGCAGAAGAATCAAACTGAAACAGCTGCCTGAAGTACTTTTCTACCAAAAACTGCTTCAGAAGAAGAAAACACATCCAAATGGTAGAATTTAGTAAAAGTATGCAAAGAAGACCAAGTTGCTGCTTTGCAAATCTGATCAACCGAAGCTTCATTCCTAAACGCCCAGGAAGTAGAAACTGACCTAGTAGAATGAGCTGTAATCCTTTGAGGCGGAGTTTTACCCGACTCAACATAAGCATGATGAATCAAAGACTTTAACCAAGATGCCAAAGAAATGGCAGAAGACTTCTGGCCTTTCCTGGAACCGGAAAAGATAACAAATAGACTAGAAGTCTTTCGGAAATCTTTAGTAGCTTCAACATAATATTTCAAAGCTCTGACTACATCCAAAGAATGCAACGATCTTTCCTTAGAATTATTAGGATTAGGACATAATGAAGGAACCACAATTTCTCTACTAATGTTTTTGGAATTCACAACATTAGGTAAAAAGTTCGCAATACCGCCTTATCCTGATGAAAAATCAGAAAAGGAGACTCACAAGAAAGAGCAGATAATTCAGAAACTCTTCTAGCAGAAGAGATGGCCAAAAGAAACAAAACTTTCCAAGAAAGTAATTTAATATTCAGCGAATGCATAGGTTCAAACGGAGGAGCTTGAAGAGCCCCCAAAACCAAATTCAAACTCCAAGGAGGAGAAATTGACTTAATGACAGGTTTTATACGAACCAAAGCCTGTACAAAACAATGAATATCAGGAAGATTAGCAATCTTTCTGTGAAACAACACAGAAAGAGCAGAAATTTGTCCTTTCAAGGAACTTGCAGACAAACCTTTATCCAGACCATCCTGAAGAAACTGTAAAATTCTAGGAATTCTAAAAGAATGCCAAGAAAAATGATGAGAAGAACACCAAGAAATGTAAGTCTTCCAGACTCGATAATATATCTTCCTAGACACAGATTTACGAGCCTGTAACATAGTATTAATTACGGAGTCAGAGAAACCTCTAAGACTGAGAATCAAGCGTTCAATCTCCAAACCTTCAAATTGAATGATTTGAGATCCTGATGGAAAAAAGGACCTTGCGATAGAAGGTCTGGTCTTAACGGAAGAGTCCACGGTTGGCAAGTAGCCATCCGAACAAGATCCGCATACCAAAACCTGTGAGGCCATGCTGGAGCCACCAGCAGAACAAACGAACGCTCCTTTAGAATCTTTGAAATCACTCTTGGAAGAAGAACTAGAGGCGGAAAGATATAGGCAGGATGATACTTCCAAGGAAGTGACAATGCATCCACTGCTTCCGCCTGAGGATCCCTGGATCTGGACAGATACCTGGGAAGCTTCTTGTTTAGATGAGAAGCCATCAGATCTATTTCTGGAAGTCCCCAGATTTGAACAATCTGAAGAAATACCTCTGGGTGAAGAGACCATTCGCCCGGATGTAAAGTCTGGCGACTGAGATAATCCGCTTCCCAATTGTCTATACCTGGGATGTGAACCACAGAAATTAGACAGGAGCTGGATTCCGCCCATGCAAGTATTCGAGATACTTCTTTCATAGCCAGAGGACTGTGAGTCCCTCCTTGATGATTGACATATGCCACGGTTGTGACATTGTCTGTTTGAAAACAAATGAACGACTCTCTCTTTAGAAGTGGCCACGACTGAAGAGCTCTGAAAATCGCACTGAGTTCCAAAATGTTGATTGGTAATCTCGCCTCCTGAGATTCCCAAACCCCCTGCGCTGTCAGAGACCCCCATACAGCTCCCAAACCTGTCAGACTTGCATCTGTTGAGATCACAGTCCAGGTCGGAAGAACAAAAGAAGCCCCCTGAAATAAACGATGATGGTCTGTCCACCACGTCAGAGAGTATCGTACAATCGGTTTTAAAGATATTAATTGTGATATCTTTGTGTAATCCCTGCACCACTGGTTCAGCATACAAAGCTGAAGAGGTCGCATGTGAAAACGAGCAAAGGGGATCGCGTCCGATGCAGCAGTCATAAGACCTAGAATTTCCATGCATAAGGCTACCGAAGGGAATGATTGAGACTGAAGGTTTCGACAAGCTGAAACCAATTTCAGACGTCTTTTGTCCGTCAAAGACAGAGTCATGGACACTGAATCTATCTGGAAACCTAAAAAGGTTACCCTTGTCTGAGGAATCAATGAACTCTTTGGTAAATTGATCCTCCAACCATGTTCTTGAGGAAACGATACACGTCGATTCGTATGAGATTCTGCTAAATGTGAAGACTGAGCAAGTACCAAGATATCGTCCAAATAAGGAAATACCACAATACCCTGTTCTCTGATTACAGATAGCAGGGCACCGAGAACCTTTGTAAAAATCCTTGGAGCTGTTGCTAGGCCAAACGGCAGAGCCACAAACTGGTAATGCTTGTCTAGAAAAGAGAATCTCAGAAACTGAAAATGATCTGGATGAATCGGAACGTGCAGATATGCATCCTGTAAATCTATTGTGGACATATAATGCCCTTGCTGAACAAAAGGCAGAATAGTCCTTATAGTTACCATTTTGAATGTTGGTATTCTTACATAACGATTCAATATTTTTAAATCCAGAACTGATTTGAAGGAATTCTCCTTCTTTGGTACAATGAATAGATTTGAGTAAAACCCCAGACCCTGTTCCAGAACTGGAACTGGTACAATTACTCCAGCCAACTCTAGATCTGAAACACATTTCAGAAACGCTTGAGCCTTCACTGGATTTATTGGAACGCGAGAAAGAAAAAATCTTCTTGCAGGAGGCCTTATCTTGAAACCTATTCTGTACCCTTGTGAAACAATGTTCTGAATCCAAAGACTGTGAATCGAATTGATCCAAATTTCTTTGAAAAATCGTAATCTGCCCCCTACCAGCTGGGCTGGAATGAGGGCCACACCTTCATGTGGACTTGGGAGCTGGCTTTCTAAAAGGCTTGGATTTATTCCAGACTGGAGATGGTTTCTAAACAGAAACTGTTCCTGTAGAGGAAGGATCAGGCTTTTGTTCCTTATTCTGACGAAAGGAACGAAAACGATTAGCAGCCCTATATTTACCTTTAGATTTTTTTATCCTGTGGTAAAAAAGTTCCTTTCCCCCCAGTAACAGTTGAAATAATAGAATCCAACTGTGAACCAAACAATTTATTACCTTGGAAAGAAAGGGAAAGCAAAGTTGACTTAGAAGACATATCAGCATTCCAAGTTTTAAGCCATAAAGCTCTTCTAGCTAAAATAGCTAGACATATACCTGATATCAACCCTAATGATATCAAAGATGGCATCACAAATAATCTTCTTTAACAATGCTATGAGAATTATGATTTGTTACTTGTTGAGCTAAAGCCTCCAACCAGAAAGTTGAAGCTGCAGCAACATCCGCCAAAGATATAGCAGGTCTAAGAAGATTACCTGAACATAAATAAGCTTTCCTTAGAAAAGATTACATTTTCCTATCTAAAGGATCCTTAAAAGAAGTACTATCTGCCATAGGAATAGTAGTACGTTTAGCAAGAGTACTTGTTTTCACTTTCCACAGTTTTCACTTAATCACGGGTTGTTTTGTACCCAATTAATGGAAAAATTTGTCACTCAGACGAAAAAAAACTCACCTATAATGCCTGCTAAAGCTAAAGACAAAAAATCTAAATTAAATTATACAAGTCTTGATGCTACATCAAGTGAGTTACCATCTCCCTCTGTAGATACACAAATTTTGATAGCACACTTATCAGCAATATTTTCACCACAGTTTGAAATAATTAAGAAAGAGATTTCCGGCATGGCTTCTGAACTATCGTCTCTCTCCACCGAGGTTAGGCAGTTCTCGGCCAGACTCAGTGAAGCAGAAGACAGAATTTCGGATCTTGAAGATCGTATAAATTCGCAAGAAGTAATTATACAAAAACAAGATACCATAATGCAAAATACGCAATTGCACCTGGAGGATCTGGAAGATCGCTCCAGGCGCAATAACATACGGATTGTTAGCCTGGCGGAAACTTCAGAATTTGAAGATCTATTAAATTTCACCTCTTTAGTGCTACCACAGGCCCTAGGAATGTCAGCAGAGCACTTGCCGCTGATAATAGAAAGAGCGCATAGAGTTGGACCAAAAAGAGTTCAACCTGACAATGCAGTTAAAGCCAGAATGTGTATATTCAAGACATTAAAATTTCAAGATAAAATTGAATTATTGAAACTATTTAAAAAGAATGGCCCTATTATATTCAGCAATAGTAAGATTTCAGGATTTCTCTAGTGAGACGTCCGCAAAAAGGAAACTAATGGCTCCATACTGTTTGCAGTTAATTAACAAAGGATTTAAGGCTCGTATGATTTATCCGGCCAAGGTTATACTAGAAGATAAGGGATCTACAGTGGTATTTAACGAAATTACCCAAATTAAAGAATTTATTGCCTTCTAAGTAGAATTCTAAGTTAAAAACTGGTAAAACGATAAATTCTTTATGACAATTTTTTAGGCCAATTATGATTAAGACTGCCAGATTGTATGTAGAATGGTTGGTTGTTTCCTTCCCCCTTTTTTTTTTTCTTTCCTCCCCGCTCTCTCCCTCATTCCTCTCCTCCTCTTTTTTTAAGAGTTGTTGCAGACAGCATACAGGAGCAGTCATGATTCTGAATAAAAGTATTAGAGGAAAGGAGCGGAAAGCAAGAAGAAGGGAAACTGACAAAAAAAGAGCTTGAGTTTTTTTTTTTCCCCTAACAAAATGCCACTCTTCTTTTAAATGACCGGAGTTAATATACTGTTGTGGAATGTGGGGGGAATAACCTCCCCAATGAAGCGAAAACTCAATCAAAACTCTAGCAAAAAAAAAGCCGGATATTGTTTATATTCAGGAAACACATCTTAACGATATAGAATGTGCAAAGCTCAAAATTAAATGGGTGGGTGAGGTTGTAGCTGCCTCAAGTACGGATAGGAAATGTGGTGTAGTATTCCTTCTACACGAGAATTTAGACTATACAATTCTTCATATTGACAAAGATCCAGAAGCCCGATATATTATACTTCGAATCCAGATCAATCAAATTTTATTTACTTTGCAACGTATATGGTCCTAATAAGAATGCTAAAAGCTTTTGGGAGAAAATAAAAAGTAAAATTTTTCCTTTTATAGGTGAGAATTTGGTAATAGCAGGTGATTTCAATATGACTCTAGTGCCGGAATTAGATAGGTTTTGTAACAAAGAAGCTAAAGAATATTAAAAAAACAGCTAAATATTTTAGGACATTTTGTGCAAAACTTAAGTTGATAGATATTTGGAGAACTAAAAATCCCGATTCTTTGATATATACTTGTGAATCTAAGGCACACAGAAATTTTTCTAGAATCGATCTTTTTTTGGTATCTGAATCTCTATCAATTGTTCAAATGGCTGTAGGAATTGAGGACATATTGGTTTCCGACCACGCAATAATTTATCTCACTCTTCCTCCCTCAATGAATCACACAGAGAAAACACAATCCTTATTTTTTCCACGATATTTTCTGAATAATTCCAGATTCTCTAACTGGCTTAAGCAAAAATGGAAGGATTACTGTACACACAACATTTCATATTTTAATAGAATTGAGACCTTTTGGGAAGCTGCTAAAGCAGTCTTAAGGGGTGAAATTAAGAGTTACTTAATATACACTAGAAAAAAGTCTAGGGCTCAGGAAATTCAGCTATCCAATCAAGTCAGGAACGCTTATAGGAATTATGTTGAGGACCGTTCTGCAGATAGGTAGAATACTTATCAACAGGCTAGAAGAGAAAGAGATATATTTTTACAACAGAGATCTCAAATTGAAGAAGCTAAAATTAATATACAATGCAGTGGCCTGTATGGTGACTCAACTAAATATTTAGCAAAACTAATAAAGAACAGGAAGAAGAAGAATTATATCCCAGTCATTAAAGAGAATGATATCTCCTACACGGATACTAGAAAGATTAATAGAGTGCTCTTCTCCTTTTATCAGAAATTATACTCTAAGCAGAATACTAATAAATATAATCAAGATAGATTCTGGTCTAAAATTCAGTTACCCAAATTCAAGAGGACGAGTTAAGATTACTTAATGCTCCAATTACAGCATAGGAAATTGATAAAATGATTGCCAAGATGTGGTTAAATAAGGCTCCCGGGCCGGATTGCCTTCCGGCAGAATTTTATAAAATATTGGCACCAGAAATCACCCCTACTCTAGATAATTTGTTTAATAATTATTTCAATTCAGATAATGCTATCTCCTCCTATTTCTCTGCTATTACATTAATTCTTAAGAAAGGTAAAAAACCCCAAGACCCGGCCTCCTATAGGCCTATATCTGTCCTCAACACGGATTATAAAATTCTAATGGCTATTTTAGCAGATAGGCTGTCTTCATTTTTGGGTAACCTCATCCACTCAGACCAGACTGGTTTTATTAAAGCAAGGTCTTCGACAAAAAACATTTGCAAAATAGTGACTTTTCTGGATTATTTTTGTTATTTAAAACAAAAGGGAGGGAAAAAAGCTCTTACAGATGATTATACCATTCTTTCGCTTGATGCCGAAAAGGCATTTGATGCCATCACGTGGGGGCATTTGTTTAAAGTGTTGGAGAATTTTGGTTTCAAGAATCAATTTGTTCAGTTTATTCAAAAAATTTATACAAAACCAATTTCTTTCCTTGTTGTTAATGGGTGTCTCTCTCAAAAAATTATCCTGGGACGGGGAACAAGACAGGGGTGCCCGTTGTCACCCCTGTTATTCAACCTTGCCCTGGAACCCTTGGCGATTCGTTTGCGATCGCTATTTAGAGGAATTAGTGTGGACCCTTATACGTTAAAAACTCTGCTGTATGCAGACGATTTATTGTTATTTTTAAAGGGTTCTTCCTATTCAATTCCGGTAACATTACAATGCTTAGAGGAGTTTAGCTCATTTGCTGGCTATAAAGTTAATTTCAATAAAAGCGAGCTCATGTGGATAAATAAGCTCAGAACTAGCTTTCAAGATCACCCATTTAAAATGGTTGAAGAAATTACTTAATTTCTCACCTCCTTTTCAGAAAATTAAAACTGATCTTGAATTGTGGACATCATTTTGTCTATCTATTACAGCTCGTATTAATCTGGTTAAAACAATTATCTTTCCTCGATTGCTCTACCCTCTCCAGAATCTTCCCCTTTTTATCCTTAGTAAGGACCTGCGGAAGCTATATTCTTGTTGCTCTAAGTTTATTTGGGACAATAAGAAAGCGCGTATTTCTTTGGATAGATTAATGCAAAAATTTGAGGCAGCAGGTCTTGCCTTTCCCAATTTTAGACTATATAATTGGGCTTGCTTAATAAAAACAGCTATAGATTGAATTGTAGAAGCGGAGCTAGTTTCTTTACTAGAGATGGAGACTTATTTGGTCTCTCCTTATACGCTCAAGGCAATATTACATTGTCCGCTTCAATTATTACCAGGCAAATTAACTGTGCTAATCTCGATAAGGAATATAGTGGCAGCTTGGCAGAGATGCTGTACAATGCTCGGTATAGATTTTACACTTTCTCACTTTTTGCCAATTGTTGGAAATCCACAATTCTCTCCTGGCTGTGATCAAATAGTGTTTACAAATTGGGCAGAAAAAGATCTCAAATGTATCTCTCAGATTTTTACACAAGAGGGGCAGAAAATATCATTTGAAAACTTTATCCCGTAGTTATCAGCTACCCAAATCTAACTTTTTTGCGTATTTACAAGTACGCCATTTTATTAACACCAGAAAATGGGAAATGAGTAGAATGGTTGCGTGGTCGGATCTCAATCTATGTATTCAAAAATTTGCGTCAGGTAGTCCCTCTATCTCCCTTTTGTATGATATTATGCTTTCTAAACAAACTCTAATCTTTTTAGATAAGTTGACTCTACTTTGGCTTCCCACTTTTCCTCTAATAGAGCCGGAAAAAATTAAACAAAGTATGCTAAATTTAAAAAAATGTGAAATCCCCAGGAGATGGAGAGAATCGCATTTAAAATTCATTAACAATTATTATTTATCCCCAGTACGATTAGCCAAATTATATCCTGCTAATGATGGAACCTGTCCTCGCTGCAGGAAAGCTAAAACAGATACCATACATATGTTTTGGCTCTGACCAAAAATTTTACAACTATGGCGTAAGATAGAATATTGGTTTAATTTACACTATAAGACAGCAATTATTCTATCATTGAATGAGATAGTGTGGCTAGTTGATTCTAGTAGTAGGGATTCCCAAGCAAATATCTTGAACACTATTATCCTAGCGATTAGATATCAAATTGTAAGAAATTGGAAATCTACTACAGCTCCCAGTTTCTCACAGACTATGAAACAGATCCAAAATCAAATCATATATGAATCATTCCATTTGCAAAATACTACGGAAAATAAAATAAAACTTTTTTTAGTGGGATGGTTACCTATTATTCAATCTTATTCATTAGCTATACAAAAAAGTATTCTTACTCCATTTTTGTCGTCAAATTCTTTCATGGACTTAGTGGCATTGGATCTTTTTCCACACTCCTGGATAACCTATTATAGAGATGGTTAGGGGGGGGAGAGAGAGGAAGGTGTGTGTTTTTTTTTTTTTTTTTGTAGTATAGGGAGGGTAGGGTAAGTAACAAAGGGAAGAAAATAATTCCAACAACTTGTACAAATTTGTGATGTAGGGTCATGGTTTTATTGTTTTTCATGAACATTGTATGATATATATATATATTGTAGAAATATTTTGTTTATTTTGTTTTTTTTCTCGGTATTGTTGTTCACCGGACCCTGCGTGGTATATAAAGGTGAAATGTACTTGATTGTTGGTGATATAAATAAATTTAAAAAACCAATAATTTAATTTAGTGGCGGCGAATTAGGGGTTAATAGCTTTTATTAGTGGCTGCGATGTCAGGAGCGGCAGATTAGGGGTTATTAACTTTGTTTAGGTGTTGTGATGATGGGGGCAGCGTATTAGGGGTGTTTAGACTTTGGGTTTATGTTCGGTTTAAACAAAAAAAATGTTTTCTCCCATAGACATCAATGGGGTTGCGTTACGGAGATTTTTCATTCCGCACTTTAGGTGTTTTTTTTTCTTGCACTCTCTCCCCATCGACGTCTATGGGGGGGAAGTGTGCATGAGCACGTCAAATCAGCCCTTGGATTTTGTGCAGTATGGAGATTAACGCACCAGAACGCATAGCACAAGGAGGCTTTTCAGTAACTCGTAAATGGCAACGCTATGGAGAGTGAAATAACGCAACTTTTTTGGCGTTATTTTCGCACCCTGTTTAGCACGAAACTCGTAATCTAGGCGCATGTTATTAAAAATAAGCAAAACTATACATTGTTACAAAAACACTCCCAGATGGGCTATATAAATGTATCATCTACAAAACATTTATGCAAAGAAAAATTTGGTGTATAATGGTCCTTAATATTAGTAGGAAAGTGTTCAGAGGATCTAGCTTCTAAGGAACTAACATTTAAAAGTAGTGGGGACAGAACCAGGATGCTCCATCAGGAAAATCACAGGCCTAGAATGAAGACCCACAGAAAATACAATTAATGTGGTAGAGAACAGATAATCAAGGATTAAGCATACAAATCCTAGTTAAAGGGACAGTCTACACTAGAATTTGTATGGTTTAAAAAGATAGATAATTCCATTTATTAACCATTCCCCAGTTTTGCATAACCAACACACTTATATTAATATATGTTTTACATCTGTGATTACCTTGTATCTAAGCCTCTGCAGACTGCCCCCTTATCTCAGTGCTTTTGACAGACACACAGTTTGTCCTATCAGTGCAGACTCTGAATTAACTCCACAGGAGTGAGCACAGTGTTATCTATATGACACACATGAACTAGTACTGTCTAACTGTGAAAAACTTTCAAAATGCTCTGAGCTAAGAGACGGGTTTCAAAGGTTTAGAAATCAGTTTGAGCCTAGCTAGGTTTAGCTTTTAAAAAAATACCACCATGGGAACAAAGCAAATGTAATGATAACAGTAAATTAGAAAGTTTTTTAAAATGACATGCCCTATCTGAATCATGAAAGTTTAATTTTGACTAGACTGTCCCTTTAAGGAATAAAGGCAGTTAAATACAAAAGCATAGAAAAATGCACCAACAGCCAAAGTGCAGTATCTAAAACAGCCTACGTGTGCCAAACCAAAGTGCGCTAAAAAGCCATCATGTGCACGTCTGAGCAGCATACAACAGCCAACGCTACATGTGCAAACTAAACCAAAGTGCTCTATACCTGTAAGGCCTGTTTAAAAGCCTACATGCGCACTTCTGAGCAGCGCACTAAAACAGACAGCTACGAGAGTTTACCCCCACAAACTAAACAGATGCGCACTATAAAAGCAGACATACTAAATAACAAATTAAGCTTACCCGATAATTTTCTTCCGATGAAAAGAGTCCACAGCTGCATTCATTACTTTTGGGAAATAAGCACCTTGCCACCAGGAGGAGGCAAAGACACCCCAGCCAAAAGCTTCAATACTCCTTCCACTTCCCTCATCCCCCAGTCATTCTGCCAAGGAACAGTAGAAGAAATATCAGGGTAAAAAGGTGCCAGAAGAATAAAAAACAAAGACGCCCCACATAAAAAAAGACGGGCGGGGAGCTGTGGACTCTTTCCATCGGAAGAAAAGAAAATTATCAGGTAACCATAATTTATGTTTTTCTTCCTAAATACTTTTGGGAAAACAATACCCAAGCTATAGAGGACACTGAATGCCAAAACGGGAGGGTACAATAGGCGACACATTCTGAGGGCACCAGGCCTGGAAACCACTACCCAACAAAAAAAATCCCTGCTTCGTCCGAAGCCGAGAAAACAGGAAGGGAAAAGGCCCCCAGGACACTGACCAGCAGATAGCCCGGAAGCCTAGCTAGAGACTGCAACATCAGACTCAACTGAGCCAACAGTCCTCCAGGAGACACCGTCGTTTGTCCCCCACCACACAACCTTTACTAGCAAAGGGAACCCCAGCCGAAACTCACAAAGGAATAGGGCAAGGAAGAACCAAATGGAAACCGAAAAGTTACCACAAACGCCATAAAATGAAAAAAAAAAAACAAATCCCACCAAGCTCGCAAAGGCCTAAATGAGTCCTGACAACAAGGGGAGGCAACGCATAATACAAATAGAAACCACAAGGTTTAAAAACAGGTAGCAGAACAGAGAAAGGTTCTCCCAACATCCTGCAAAGGATTGGAACAGCTAGCTAGTACACGATCAAGGTACAAACAGCTGCAGCTGGGTTCAAAGAGCAACCCTTCACTTGCCAGGCAAGTCAAGTAGCGCCTAGGAACAACTGAAAACAGAGACCAAACATCCTCCGATCTCAGAAGTATTCAGGCAAAAGTACATGTAGCAGACCCAGACGAAGGTAAACACCTGAGTCAAGAACACGCAGCCATCCTCAGGATGACACAAAAGTAAAACTTGCTAGAAGCGGCAACCAAAATGTAGAGAGCTAAACCTCCACTACAGAAGGCACACTCTAGGCAACCGAAACCTCCAGACCTACACATAGGTCTCAAGATAAAAGGAGAGCCCAGAACCTCAACGAGGACCAATGCACCCCCAAGATCCGAGAACAACGGATCTCAGGACCTACCTCCAGCCAGACCAGACCAAGCATCAGCAGGTCTGAAACCAGGGGACCAAATTAACCCCAGCTCAAAAAACAAGTGGAAAAATGGTACAGCCATTACAATAGTGCTCGGATGCCAACCCGAAACACCACATGTCTAGCTAAAGGGCCAAAATAGACTCAAGGCAGAGCCAGCAACTCTCCAGATGGAAAGAACAATCCAAAGAGTGTACCTCTCTCCAAAATAGGTTAACTCGTCTGTCCCACCCTTTTGAATACAGAAGAACTAAGATAGGGACCACACTTCCGAAAGAAGGATATAAGCCCCACCAAGACAAAGGGGAGCCAGCAAAATAGCCGGAAGGACAGAGCACCTGCCCCCAGGACACAGCTATAAGATGAACCGAGAGAACAATCTCTAACGCCCTGACCTGGAAGGAATCCCCTGAAGATTTTAAATTGCTAGCAGTCATACAAGGTGCCATAGCTGCAGTGGTTCCACAGCGAACCCTTTGCTTGCAGAGCAGCGAAGCCATCACACTATTTCAGCAAGCCGACCAAGGGAAACAGACCAATAGGCGAAAGGCAAGCCCAAGGGGCATCGGCAACCAGAAAAACCTGGCCAACTGAACCAGGTCAACTAGTCCAACCAAAGGACACAGCCCAAGTTTCCTGGTACTGGGGAACCCCAGACCAGCTCTAGATCCTAACAGTCCGGTACAACCAGCAATAGGATCCACAAAGGCAACGCTGAGTGAGAACCTCAGCCACCAGAAGGACCAAAGTGAGGAGAGGTCCTAGCCCCCAAACAAACAAGAACCCGGAAACTGAAATCCCCCGTCTGATGATATAAAAACCAGACCCCCGGGAGATAACCATACAATGTCCAAAGTAAAAGTCCCGACCAAAAGACGAGACCACCCCTTGACAGAGTCCAAGGCGCTAAGGAAGCAAAGACTAAAACAAGGTCACTAGAGCCCTAGCCTGAAACAGCCACGAGATGACCAAGAACAAGGGGATACCTCGAGGACAAAGTCACTCGAGCAAAGGCTAGCCTCCACATCACCCCCATAAAATCAGAGAAGATGAAAGAAAGATGCGGAGCATCCCCCAGTTCCGGGGAAGAAACCCTAAACAGAGCTCAAAGAGACCACACCGCCCATGTCCCTACAAAGGAGCCAACTCCTGAAGGGAACCAGGTCCCCTTAAGGAACCTGAGGAATGGACGAAGTTCGAAAGGTCTCAAGAAGAGAACCACAGCAGGAACAAGTCCAAGGACAATTTCAGAGCCTTAGAAGGCCAAACTGCCCAAAACGGCGGTAAGGAGGCGCTAAGCCCCCAATCCTCCCAAGAGAGGAAAGAAACTCTAGGCCCCAAGGAAATCAGAGTAAAGAGTGTGACGCAACAGAACACCACTGACCCGGTCAACCAGATTGAAGGCTGAATAAGGACTGACACAATCCTCCCTTTCATACAGATCCTTTAGAGTGCTTAGCTGAACTTGTAAAGAAAAACAAGAAAACACACAAATAATAATGTGAGGGGAAGTAAAACAGACAAACATAGGACTAACATGTCCCTTAAACTTCCGAAGAAGCAACCAGAGAGAATCGAAGAAATTCCTGAAGGAAACACATAATCAAAATTAAAAGACATCCCAACTGGATAAAAAGAAAATATAAGGCAACCCGTAGGTTAACGCCCATGAAGAAAACAGGCATACCCGCAGAGCCAGCCAAGCCAAACCTGATCTAACAACAAAAAAACTGGGAAAGATGTCAATAAGCAGACAATTTGGAAATTACGTCATCCCCTCACATCTAATGAGGTAAGCCATTCGAAGTAGAATACTGTGGATTCCAGTATCCGTTAAGGATATTATCCTCTAATAACTCAAAAACGTGTCTGAGTAAAACACGAAGACTCGCTAATCTGTAACGAAAGGCACAACACTCAGGGACAGCTACACCCACAGGGAACTGTATAGGCCCACCCAAGGCCGGTAGACTTGGGACGATCGGGCACAAGCACAAACGTTTGGACTTTGCAGACGCATAATCGCCAAAAATATGTGAAAGCGAAAACTAGCTGCAACCTCCGGGGGGAACAAGCGGCCCTGAAAGGAGGGATAAACATAATCTGGGTTACACGCATGTGTAGTAGTAGGGAGCGGTAGGGAACTCTCCTCTCTGAGGACAGAACCCCCAGAGGCAGATGGCTCAGAAGACCCGATTCCCCGAGCCCAAGGAACAGGGCGCTCTAATACGGCATATCGAACATAACTGATTGACCTGTGTCAACGGGGCCAATTCGTATTCTTCACAAGTCGAAGAATCTGAATCTGAAATTTGAACATTCTCAGCATCAGAATCCTCCATAACTAGATAGATAGAGAATATAATAATAATGGACTAAAGAAAAAACTTAAACGGCACCTGACACCCACAATGGCTGGGGCACTCACCACCTCCTAGAACCAGACACTAGCAGACTCTAATTTTTCAGTCGCCATATAGTCAGGAATGCGGAAATGGAAGACCAGAACGTAAACACGTCCAGTCACAAGGTGAACCATTCAGTAAAAAAAAAAATGCGCCCAACCATAAGGTCGCATCACTGCCAAAGGCCTTTATGTTCTAAGCCAAGAGCCCAGTTAACACTATACATAAGCAGATTGAATCTCATAAACATGATTAAACCCCCCCTGTTCAATAATCTCCCTCGGGAGATATTAACCCTCGATTCCAAGGAGCCTCACTGAGTTCCTATATTTACTTAACAAGTCCCGCAAGATAGATCCTTATGGGAAACAAATAAATTACAGTACATTCTGATGAAGTAAAATGAAATGATCTACGCCGTGGAACAGGAACATGGCCCTTCAAGTATGACGAATAGTAGCAGCGCCTCCGCCATGTACTTGAGAGAAGAAAGCAGGCAGCGAAGCAAAGTTCGACAACGCTGATTGCTTGTGGAGCTGTTAATATGAGTCGGGATGGTTTTGCAGAAAGACTCTCCCTGCATCTCTAACTTTCATCCAGGCCCTCACCGAGAGACTGATAGGATTACTTAAAGCTCCCGTCCCATGTCGAAGAGTACTACCCTCCATACGAGACAAAACTAACTTCTGATACTTCTCTGCCAACCTCCTGGGATGAAAGGCAAAGAATGACTGGGGGATGAGGGAAGTGGGAGGAATATTTAAACTTTGGCTGGGGTGTCTTTGCCGCCTCATGGTGGCCAGGTTCTTATTTCCCAAAAGTAATGAATGCAGCTGTGGACTCCATTTAGGAAGAAAATAATATACTTAAAAACGTCAGAACAGTGCACTAAACACTACAGGAAGCCGAGATGTGTCCTCTAACTTGCTCAAAATCGATTAATGCCACCAAGAAGCCAAGTGTATTATAAACATAAGGTTCCTACAGCCCAAATTCACATACATAATAAATAATAAAAATACCTGCCATAATAGTCCCCTGGCTATAATATAAAACACTGTACCCACTAATAGCCTATAGGCTAAGTGGGTGCCCACATAAATAAGATACTTACCAAATAAGCATCCACACTACTGGACTTACCATATGCAGAAAATACCTGCTTCTAGTAGATAGCCAATCCAGTGCTGTACACATGGCAGCAGATGATCCGTGTATGTAGAGTATAACAATGAATGCATAGGAGGCTAGGGACAGGCCTCTGTGACACCTGTGGCAGGCCTGTGACTAACTCCTACTGGTCCAAATACTCCAAAACTTCCCTCTGTCCAAACAGTAGCTCTCTGATGGGAAAATGGGCCTCAAATCGGTCTAAGGACCCATCTCATTGAAGAACATCTGGAGCACCTCCATTCTTCACCATCCTCCTGCGGACTAGTTTTCAGTCAGGTGGATGTTTTTAAGTGCTCTTGGAGTTTTGGGAATCTTTGCCTCCTCCTAGTAGTCAGGAGTAGAAATCCCAGGAGTAATGGCTCGTGGACTCTCACCACCTTGATGAAAGAAATACATTTGCGAAGACCAAATCACAAAAATAGCACTTGCGTTTTGAAGATTTTATATTCTAAAATATTATTCAAATGAAACTACCTACTCAAAGACAAAACACCACCATAATGCCCCTTTAAGAAGTGCAGTATTGATTTTGTGTGCCCTAAAAGTCTCTAAGGTTTACTTGTGAAAGTTTTTGTTTGTGCATTGTTATTGTTTTGGCGGCCAAAAAAACATAATTTATGTAAGAACTTACCTGATAAATTCATTTCTTTCATATTAGCAAGAGTCCATGAGCTAGTGACGTATGGGATATACATTCCTACCAGGAGGGGCAAAGTTTCCCAAACCTTAAAATGCCTATAAATACACCCCTCACCACACCCACAATTCAGTTTAACGAATAGCCAAGAAGTGGGGTGATAAAAAAGTGCGAAAGCATATAAAATAAGGAATTGGAATAATTGTGCTTTATACAAAAATCATAACCACCACAAAAAAAGGGCGGGCCTCATGGACTCTTGCTAATATGAAAGAAATGAATTTATCAGGTAAGTTCTTACATAAATTATGTTTTCTTTCATGTAATTAGCAAGAGTCCATGAGCTAGTGACGTATGGGATAATGATTACCCAAGATGTGGATCTTTCCACACAAGAGTCACTAGAGAGGGAGGGATAAAATAAAGACAGCCAATTCCTGCTGAAAATAATCCACACCCAAAATAAAGTTTAATGAAAAACATAAGCAGAAGATTCAGACTGAAACCGCTGCCTGAAGTACTTTTCTACCAAAAACTGCTTTAGAAGAAGAAAATACATCAAAATGATAGAATTTAGTAAAAGTATGCAAAGAGGACCAAGTTGCTGCTTTGCAAATCTGATCAACCGAAGCTTCATTCCTAAACGCCCAGGAAGTAGAAACTGACCTGGTAGAATGAGCTGTAATCCTCTGAGGCGGAGTTTTACCCGACTCAACATAGGCAAGATGAATTAAAGATTTCAACCAAGATGCCAAAGAAATGGCAGAAGCTTTCTGGCCTTTTCTAGAACCGGAAAAGATAACAAATAGACTAGAAGTCTTTCGGAAAGACTTAGTAGCTTCAACATAATATTTCAAAGCTCTAACAACATCCAAAGAATGCAATGATTTCTCCTTAGAATTCTTAGGATTAGGACATAATGAAGGAACCACAATTTCTCTACTAATGTTGTTGGAATTCACAACTTTAGGTAAAAATTCAAAAGAAGTTCGCAACACCGCCTTATCCTGATGAAAAATCAGAAAAGGAGACTCACAAGAAAGAGCAGATAATTCAGAAACTCTTCTGGCAGAAGAGATGGCCAAAAGGAACAAAACTTTCCAAGAAAGTAATTTAATGACCAATGAATGCATAGGTTCAAAGGGAGGAGCTTGAAGAGCTCCCAGAACCAAATTCAAACTCCAAGGAGGAGAAATTGACTTAATCACAGGTTTTATACGAACCAAAGCTTGTACAAAACAATGAATATCAGGAAGAATAGTAATCTTTCTGTGAAAAAGAACAGAAAGAGCAGAGATTTGTCCTTTCAAGGAACTTGCAGACAAACCCTTATCTAAACCATCCTGAAGAAACTGTAAAATTCTCGGTATTCTAAAAGAATGCCAAGAAAAATGATGAGAAAGACACCAAAAAATAGGTCTTCCAGACTCTATAATATATCTCTCTAGATACAGATTTACGAGCCTGTAACATAGTATTAATCACAGAGTCAGAGAAACCTCTTTGACCAAGAATCAAGCGTTCAATCTCCATACCTTAAAATTTAAGGATTTCAGATCCTAATGGAAAAAAGGACCTTGTGACAGAAGGTCTGGTCTTAACGGAAGACTCCACGGTTGGCAAGAGGCCATCCGGACAAGATCCGCATATCAAAACCTGTGAGGCCATGCCGGAGCTACCAGCAGAACAAATGAGCATTCCTTCAGAATCTTGGAGATTACTCTTGGAAGAAGAACTAGAGGCGGAAAGATATAGGCAGGATGATACTTCCAAGGAAGTGATAATGCATCCACTGCCTCCGCCTGAGGATCCCGGGATCTGGACAGATATCTGGGAAGTTTCTTGTTTAGATGAGACGCCATCAGATCTATTTCTGGAAGTTCCCACATTTGAACAATCTGAAGAAATACCTCTGGGTGAAGAGACCATTCGCCCGGATGCAACGTTTGGCGACTGAGATAATCCGCTTCCCAATTGTCTACACCTGGGATATGAACCACAGAGATTAGACAGGAGCTGGATTCCGCCCAAACCAAAATTCGAGATACTTCTTTCATAGCCAGAGGACTGTGAGTCCCTCCTTGATGATTGATGTATGCCACAGTTGTGACATTGTCTGTCTGAAAACAAATGAACGATTCTCTCTTCAGAAGAGGCCAAAACTGAAGAGCTCTGAAAATTGCACGGAGTTCCAAAATATTGATCGGTAATCTCACCTCCTGAGATTCCCAAACTCCTTGTGCCGTCAGAGATCCCCACACAGCTCCCCACACAGCTCCCCAACCTGTGAGACTTGTATCTGTTGAAATTACAGTCCAGGTCGGAAGCACAAAAGAAGCCCCCTGAATTAAACGATGGTGATCTGTCCACCACGTTAGAGAGTGTCGAACAATCGGTTTTAAAGATATTAATTGAGATATCTTTGTGTAATCCTTGCACCATTGATTCAGCATACAGAGCTGAAGAGGTCGCATGTGAAAACGAGCAAAGGGGATCGCGTCCAATGCAGCAGTCATAAGACCTAGAATTTCCATGCATAAGGTTACCGAAGGGAATGATTGTGACTGAAGGTTTCGACAAGCTGAAATCAATTTTAGACGTCTCTTGTCTGTTAAAGACAGAGTCATGGACACTGAATCTATCTGGAAACCCAGAAAGGTTACCCTTGACTGAGGAATCAATGAACTTTTTGGTAAATTGATCCTCCAACCATGATCTTGAAGAAACAACACAAGTCGATTCGTATGAGATTCTACGAATGAGAAGACTGAGCAAATACCAAGATAATCGTCCAAATAAGGAAATACCAAAACCCTGTTCTCTGATTACAGAAAGAAGGGCACCGAGAACCTTTGAAAAAAATTCTTGGAACTGAAGGCTAGGCCAAACGGTAGAGCCACAAAACTGGTAATGCTTGTCTAAAAAGAGAATCTCAGACACTAAAAATGATCTGGATGAATCGGAATATGCAGATACACATACTGTAAATCTATTGTAGACATATAATGCCCTTGCTAAACAAAAGGCAGAATAGTCCTACAGTAACCATCTTGAATGTTGGTATCCTTACATAACGATTCAATATTGATAGATCCGGAACTGGTCTGAAGGAATTGACCTTCTTTGGTACAATGAAGAGATAAAATAAAACCCTAGCCCCTGTTCCAGAACTGGAACTGGCATAATTACTCCAGCCAACTCTAGATCTGAAACACATTTCAGAAATGCTGAGCCTTTGCTGTGTTAACTGGGACACGGGAAAGAAAAAAATCTCTTAGCAGGAGGCCTTAACTTGAAGCCAATTCTGTACCTTTCTGAAACAATGTTCTGAAACCAGAGATTGAGAACGGAATTGATCCAAATTCCTTTGAAGAAAACGTAATCTGCCCCATACCAGCTGAACTGGAAAAAGGGCCGCATCTTCATGGGTACTTAGGAGCTGACTATAGGTTTCTATAAGGCTTGGATATAATCCAAACTGGAAATAGTTTCCAAACTGATACCGCTCCTGAGGATGAAGGATCAGGCTTTTGTTCCTTATTATGAGAAAAAGAACGAAAAAATGATTATTACCCTGGAAAGAAAGGGAAAACAAAGTTGACTTAGAAGACATATCAGCATTCCAAGTTTAATCCATAAAGCTTTTCTAGCTAAAATAGCTAGAGACATATACCTGACATCAACTCTAATGATATCAAAAGATGGTATCACCAATAAAATTATTAGCATGTTATAGAATAATAATAATGCTATAAAATTATGATCTGTTACTTGTTGCGCTAAAACTTCTAACCAAAAAGTTGAAGCTGCAGCAACATCCGGTAAAAATATAGCAGGTCTAAGAAGATTACCTGAACATAAGTAAACTTTTCTTAGAAAGGATTCAATTTTCTTATCTAAAGGATCCTTAAATTTAGTACTATCTGCCGTAGGAATAGTAGTACATTTTAGCAGGAATAGAGACAGCCCCAAACCTTAGGGCTTTTGTCCCAAAAAAACTCTAATCTGTCAGATGGCACAGGATATAATTGCTTAAACGTTTAGAAGGAGTAAAAGAATTACCCAAATTATTCCATTCCCTGGAAATTACTTCAGAAAAAGCATCAGGGAGATTAAACACTTCTGGAATAACTACAGGAGATTTAAAAACCCTATTTAAACGTTTAGATTTAGTATCAAGAGAACCAGAATCCTCTATATCTAAAGCAATTAATACTTCTTTAAATAAAGAACGAATGAATTCCATCTTGAACAAATACAAAGATTTATCAGCATCAACCTCTGAGACAGAAACCTCTGAACCAGAAGAACCATTATCAGTATCAGAATGATGATGTTCATTTAAAAATTCATCTGAAAAAAGAGAAGTTTTAAAAGACTTTTATGTAAACTAGAAGGAGAAATAACAGACATAGCCTTCTAAATGGATTTAAAAAATAAAATCTCTTATGTTTATCAGGAACACTCTGAAAATTAAATGTTGACGGAACAGCAACAGGTAATATAACAGTACTAAAGGAAATTTTATCTGCATTAATAAGTTTGTCATGACATGCAATACAAACAACAGCTGGAGAAACAGATACCAAAAATTTATAGCAGATACACTTAGCTTGGTAGCTCCAGCCCCGGGCAGTGATTTTCCTGAAGTATCTTCTGACTCAGTTGCAACGTGGAACATCTTGCAATATGTAATAGAAAAAACAACATATAAAGCAAATTGATCAAAATCCTTAAATGACAGTTTCAGGAATGGGAAAAAAAATGCCAGTGAACAAGCTTCTAGCAACCAGAAGCAATAAATAATGAGACTTAAATAATGTGGAGACAAAAGCGACACCCATATTTTTTTAGCGCCAAACAAGACGCCCACATTATTTGGCGCCTAAATGCTTTTGGCGCCAAAAATGACGCCACATCCGGAACGCCGACATTTTTGGCGCAAAATAACGTCAAAAAAATGACGCAACTTCCGGCGACACGTATGACGCCGGAAACGGGAAATAATTTTTGCGCCAAAAAAGTCCGCGCCAAGAATGACGCAATAAAATGAAGCATTTTCAGCCCCCGCGAGCCTAACAGCCCACAGGGAAAAAAGAGTCAAATTTTTGAAGGTAAGAAAAAATGATTAATTCAAATGCATTATCCCAAATATGAAACTGACTGTCTGAAAAATAAGGAAAGTTGAACATTCTGAGTCAAGGCAAATAAATGTTTGAATACATATATTTAGAACTTTATAAACAAAGTGCCCAACCATAGCTTAGAGTGTCACAGAAAATAAGATTTACTTACCCCAGGACACTCATCTACATGTTTGTAGAAAGCCAAACCAGTACTGAAACGAGAATCAGCAGAGGTAATGGTAAATATAAGAGTATATCGTCGATCTGAAAAGGGAGGTAAGAGATGAATCTCTACGACCGATAACAGAGAACCTATGAAATAGACCCCGTAGAAGGAGATCACTGCATTCAAATAGGCAATACTCTCCTCACATCCCTCTGACATTCACTGCACGCTGAGAGGAAAACCGGGCTCCAACTTGCTGCGGAGCGCATATCAACGTAGAATCTAGCACAAACTTACTTCACCACCTCCATCGGAGGCAAAGTTTGTAAAAACTGAATTGTGGGTGTGGTGAGGGGTGTATTTATAGGCATTTTAAGGTTTGGGAAACTTTGCCCCTCCTGGTAGGAATGTATATCCCATACGTCACTAGCTCATGGACTCTTGCTAATTACATGAAAGAAATGATCAACGCTGTGTACCGAATTAACATAAAAGATAAAGTTAAATATGTTAAGGGCGATTTAGTTAATAAATAAAGTGGTTATTACAATGTATAATTCGATTTCAACACTATTTTAAAGACAGAAACATACATGTGCCCCTGTATATTTAAGGAAAGTTTGGTTTGCAACATATATAATATAAGCTGTTAAAGTAATTGTAAATATTTTTTCAGTGACAGAAACAATGTGCAAAACACCAACACAGTTCTGTTAATATAAGATCAACGTCACATACACACATCACAAATGTTTGTAGACAGAACACATTTTCAATTTATTTACTGTTAATGGGATTTGTAGATCATTTTTGAGAAATGTGGCCAATTGATTATCCTACAAGAAAATTCATGGAGCATTCGTTAGCAAATTATATTGCTTTTGGTAATAAATGACACTGACAAAAGATTCTATTCCAAATACATACTACACTCAAGTTAACATGTTTAGGCATTGTGAATGACTGTCTAGATAAGCTTCCAATACAATCACGGCCGCCTGAAAATTTGGTTGATAACATGTCCACAGAGATGAAAAGCCAACTCATGTAAGTAGAAGTTCATACCACACTTAGCACATATGTGAAATCCTGGTACAACTGTGCATTGCCCTAGTTCATTTTAATGATGTATCCAATTACAATGTTTACGGAGGCATAGTTTTCTAATTTATAAGAACATTCCTACATTGTTTTATTTGGATGTAAAGAACAGACTTGCATTATTAAAGACAAAGTTATTCTTCAATATTCTCTTCCAAACAATCGTCCTGGAAGACATCTGGATATCTTTTGATGATCTCAGTAAAGACTTTTCATATTCAGAAGCAATGTTGTAATTGTCCACATAATGGAATATTCCATTGGATGTTTAAACTTCCAGACTATTGGAAAAGTAAGAGCAATGAGTCTCTTGCAAACGGACGATGGTAAATCCAGTTATTTATGAAGCAGTACTTTTAGCATTTAGCATTAAGCCAGTTATAGCTTTTAGATATATTTACAGACAAAGGCTCAAGCATCTTCAGGACAGGCACATAGTGATGTAAAATGCTGGTTTCTGAAATGTTCTTTAAGTTCATAACTAAATATTTATCACTGAAATTATTCTGGAAAAGCCATGATAACAAAATATAATCTTGCATACCAAGGCATAATCACTAGAGGAAGAGGGAGAGATGACAGTTATAGTGATATAACATCGCCATTGAGCAATTATTGACTGAAAAGTAACAATATGCCTACCTGAATAATACTTCATTTAATATACTTCAAAGAGACCTAAAGTCCGCCTTGTATTTGTATTGCCTCTGGATTAGTATTCATGCATTATGTAAACTTGATAGGGTTCAAATTTACGGGTTTCCACAACGGGGTTGTTTCTGTGTGGTACATATGCTACTTAGTAGGTTTCTTGTTGAAGATTGTCCTATAATAACAGCTGTGTTCAAGAAACCATCTTATTTTCTGGAAGTCATTACGGTTGCCATTATAGTCTGCACCAATGATGAATCATTTCTATACTGTAATCGCACTAAGACACTACCAGTGTGGACTTCCAGTTAGCGTGTTCATGGTGCGCTTTCTATCATTTAGTACTCCATCACTAAATCATTTCACAGGACTAAATGACTATAAAAACTATAACACAAACCCCTTTCTGCTACAGAGATTTAAGGTACGCAGTAAAACACACACACATTATATATATATATATATATATATATATATATATATATACACACATATACACACACATACACACACACATACAAAATCTTTATAAGCATTTTAACAAATTTTGTTAGATACGGTACTGATGGCACACAATAGCTTCATGTAATTTTACATGAATGATTCTCGTTTGACTTATTTACACTTATTAGTATAAATACCCATTCAACATAAACCGAGATAAAACTTAAAACAAACCTATTTTGGTTTGTAATAGCCTGTACCATATATGTGAGAGGAATGTTTTATATGTCCCCTGAAAAGAGGTAACCTGATGTATGTTGATATCATAACAGCAGTTTTACTCATTACAGTTCACCTGATATTTTTAATTTGCAATTCATTTATATATACACACACACACATTAGAACATAGTTATGACTCTGATGGTTGAATTGGTAAAATTGTTAATTAAAATGATCTCTCCCAATTCCAGTATGTGATTTAGCCCTTATTTAGTTACATACGTTTAGTTCTTTATGCATCTGAGATGTAGGATTCCTGTTTGTAGTAAGGCACTTCAGGGTCTTGCTTACCAGCAGTTCACCTTTTTAAAGGTGGGAAAATCTGATGGCAATCAAGCTCCTGCTATGCGCCAGGACGCAAGGTGACAGAAAAACCAGGTAGAAATGTTGCTCATTCATTGACACTGCATGGTATCTTCAAAGAACAATTTAAAATCACACACAATGTCCACAAAGTGTTAATCAGTGCAAAAGCAAAAAAATAATAGTCATAGTCCCAGAGTAAAACTTTTGTCATCTGGGTCTTTTACGGGTGACAAATATTAAGATGCGTCTTATGGCAAGCAAACGATCTTTGAGAGATGTCATGGCCAGGATTGTCAACTGGGCCCTGCTTTCAAGTGGCAAGACTGCCAACATCCACCAACACCAGGCTGGACCACTTGGATGAGTCTGAAAGGGAAGAGGAAATTTGTGAGAGTTGTTGGGAGAAAAAAAAATATTTTACATTATGCTTTTTTTTTCTCTATTTTTTTTTTTTTATTATTATAATGCATGACCTTGTTCATTTATAGCTATACGAAATATGACCGGTATACAGCTAGGCCCATAGAAATAATTAAATGGGCTTAAAAGTGAAAAAAAAACAATGCTCTACGGTGTTAGAGCATTTTGTTATCAACACACCTATGTATTTAACTCCTACAAAGCCATTAAATGCATAGTTAAACTCAGCTCCAGAGCATCAATGCACTACTGAGAGCTAGCTGATCACATTTTAGGACCAACTTATCAAGAGACATTCCAGATATGGAGATAAATTGTGCAAAAACATAATTTATGTAAGAACTTACCTGATAAATTCATTTCTTTCATATTAGCAAGAGTCCATGAGCTAGTGACGTATGGGATATACATTCCTCCCAGGAGGGGCAAAGTTTCCCAAACCTCAAAATGCCTATAAATACACCCCTCACCACACCCACAAATCAGTTTAACGAATAGCCAAGAAGTGGGGTGATAAGAAAAAAGTGCGAAAGCATATAAAATAAGGAATTGGAATAATTGTGCTTTATACAAAAAAATCATAACCACCACAAAAAGGGTGGGCCTCATGGACTCTTGCTAATATGAAAGAAATTAATTTATCAGGTAAGTTCTTACATAAATTATGTTTTCTTTCATGTAATTAGCAAGAGTCCATGAGCTAGTGACGTATGGGATAATGACTACCCAAGATGTGGATCTTTCCACGCAAGAGTCACTAGAGAGGGAGGGATAAAATAAAGACAGCCAATTCCTGCTGAAAATAATCCAAACCCAAAATAAAGTTTAATGAAAACATAAGCAGAAGATTTAAACTGAAACCACTGCCTGAAGTACTTTTCTACCAAAAACTGCTTCAGAAGAAGAAAACACATCAAAATGGTAGAATTTAGTAAAAGTATGCAAAGAGGACCAAGTTGCTGCTTTGCAAATCTGATCAACCGAAGCTTCATTCCTAAACGCCCAGGAAGTAGAAACTGACCTAGTAGAATGAGCTGTAATCCTTTGAGGCGGAGTTTTACCCGACTCAACATAGGCATGATGAATTAAAGATTTCAACCAAGATGCCAAAGAAATGGCAGAAGCTTTTTGGCCTTTTCTAGAACCGGAAAAGATAACAAATAGACTAGAAGTCTTTCGGAAAGATTTAGTAGCTTCAACATAATATTTCAAAGCTCTAACAACATCCAAAGAATGCAACGATTTCTCCTTAGAATTCTTAGGATTAGGACATAATGAAGGAACCACAATTTCTCTACTAATGTTGTTGGAATTCACAACCTTAGGTAAAAATTGAAAAGAAGTTCGCAACACCGCCTTATCCTGATGAAAAATCAGAAAAGGAGACTCACAAGAAAGAGCAGATAATTCAGAGACTCTTCTGGCAGAAGAGATCGCCAAAAGGAACAAAACTTTCCAAGAAAGTAATTTAATGTCCAAAGAATGCATGGGTTCAAAAGGAGGAGCTTGAAGAGCCCCCAGAACCAAATTCAAACTCCAAGGAGGAGAAATTGACTTAATGACAGGTTTTATACGAACCAAAGCTTGTACAAAACAATGAATATCAGGAAGATTAGCAATCTTTCTGTGAAAAAGAACAGAAAGAGCAGAGATTTGTCCTTTCAAGGAACTTGCGGACAAACCTTTATCTAAACCATCCTGAAGAAACTGTAAAATTCTCGGTATTCTAAAAGAATGCCAAGAAAAATGATGAGAAAGACACCAAGAAATATAAGTCTTCCAGACTCTATAATATATCTCTCTAGATACAGATTTACGAGCCTGTAACATAGTATTAATCACAGAGTCAGAGAAACCTCTTTGACCAAGAATCAAGCGTTCAATCTCCATACCTTTAAATTTAAGGATTTGAGATCCTGATGGAAAAAAGGACCTTGCGACAGAAGGTCTGGTCTTAACGGAAGAGTCCACGGTTGGCAAGAGGCCATCCGGACAAGATCCGCATACCAAAACCTGTGAGGCCATGCCGGAGCTACCAGCAGAACAAACGAGCATTCCTTCAGAATCTTGGAGATTACTCTTGGAAGAAGAACTAGAGGCGGAAAGATATAGGCAGGATGATACTTCCAAGGAAGTGATAATGCATCCACTGCCTCCGCCTGAGGATCCCGGGATCTGGACAGATACCTGGGAAGTTTCTTGTTTAGATGAGACGCCATCAGATCTATTTCTGGAAGTTCCCACATTTGAACAATCTGAAGAAATACCTCTGGGTGAAGAGACCATTCGCCCGGATGCAACGTTTGGCGACAGATAATCCGCTTCCCAATTGTCTATACCTGGGATATGAACCGCAGAGATTAGACAGGAGCTGGATTCCGCCCAAACCAGAATTCGAGATACTTCTTTCATAGCCAGAGGACTGTGAGTCCCTCCTTGATGATTGATGTATGCCACAGTTGTGACATTGTCTGTCTGAAAACAAATGAACGATTCTCTCTTCAGAAGAGGCCAAGACTGAAGAGCTCTGAAAATTGCACGGAGTTCCAAAATATTGATCGGTAATCTCACCTCCTGAGATTCCCAAACTCCTTGTGCCGTCAGAGATCCCCACACAGCTCCCCAACCTGTAAGACTTGCATCTGTTGAAATTACAGTCCAGGTCGGAAGAACAAAAGAAGCCCCCTGAATTAAACGATGGTGATCTGTCCACCACGTCAGAGAGTGTCGTACAATTGGTTTTAAAGATATTAATTGAGATATCTTTGTGTAATCCCTGCACCATTGATTCAGCATACAGAGCTGAAGAGGTCGCATGTGAAAACGAGCAAAGGGGATCGCGTCCGATGCAGCAGTCATAAGACCCAGAATTTCCATGCATAAGGCTACCGAAGGGAATGATTGTGACTGAAGGTTTCGACAAGCTGAAATCAATTTTAGACGTCTCTTGTCTGTCAAAAACAGAGTCATGGACACTGAATCTATCTGGAAACCCAGAAAGGTTACCCTTGTCTGAGGAATCAATTAACTTTTTAGTGAATTGATCCTCCAACCATGATCTTGAAGAAACAACACAAGTCGATTCGTATGAGATTCTGCTAAATGTAAAGACTGAGCAAGTACCAAGATATCGTCCAAATAAGGAAATACCACAATACCCTGTTCTCTGATTACAGACAGAAGGGCACCGAGAACCTTTGTAAAAATTCTTGGAGCTGTAGCTAGGCCAAACGGCAGAGCCACAAACTGGTAATGCTTGTCCAGGAAAGAGAATCTCAGGAACTGATAGTGATCTGGATGAATCGGAATATGCAGATATGCATCCTGTAAATCTATTGTGGACATATAATGCCCTTGCTGAACAAAAGGCAAGATAGTCCTTACAGTTACCATTTTGAATGTTGGTATCCTTACATAACGATTCAATATTTTTAGATCCAGAACTGGTCTGAAGGAATTCTCCTTCTTTGGTACAATGAAGAGATTCGAATAAAACCCCAGCCCCTGTTCCAGAACTGGAACTGGCATAATTACTCCAGCCAACTCTAGATCTGAAACACATTTCAGAAATGCTTGAGCTTTCACTGGATTTACTGGGACACGGGAAAGAAAAAATCTCTTTGCAGGAGGTCTTATCTTGAAACCAATTCTGTACCCTTCTGAAACGATGTTCTGAATCCAAAGATTGTGAACAGAATTGATCCAAATTTCTTTGAAAAAACGTAACCTGCCCCCTACCAGCTGAGCTGGAATGAGGGCCGCACCTTCATGTGGACTTAGAAACTGGCTTTGCTTTTCTAGAAGGCTTAGATTTATTCCAGACTGGAGATGGTTTCCAAACTGAAACTGCTCCTGAGGATGAAGGATCAGGCTTTTGTTCTTTGTTGAAACGAAAGGAACGAAAACGATTATTAGCCCTGTTTTTACCCTTAGATTTTTTATCCTGTGGTAAAAAAGTTCCTTTCCCACCAGTAACAGTTGAGATAATAGAATCCAACTGAGAACCAAATAATTTGTTACCCTGGAAAGAAAGGGAAAGTAGAGTTGATTTAGAAGACATATCAGCATTCCAAGTTTTAAGCCATAAAGCTCTTCTAGCTAAAATAGCTAGAGACATAAACCTGACATCAACTCTGATAATATCAAAAATGGCATCACAGATAAAATTATTAGCATGTTGAAGAAGAATAATAATATTATGAGAATCATGATCTGTTACTTGTTGCGCTAAAGTTTCCAACCAGAAAGTTGAAGCTGCAGCAACATCAGCCAATGATATAGCAGGTCTAAGAAGATTACCTGAACACAGATAAGCTTTTCTTAGAAAGGATTCAATTTTCCTATCTAAAGGATCCTTAAACGAAGTACCATCTGCCGTAGGAATAGTAGTACGTTTAGCAAGGGTAGAAATAGCCCCATCAACTTTAGGGATTTTGTCCCAAAATTCTAATCTGTCAGACGGCACAGGATATAATTGCTTAAAACGTTTAGAAGGAGTAAATGAATTACCCAAATTATTCCACTCTCTGGAAATTACTTCAGAAATAGCACCAGGAACAGGAAAAACTTCTGGAATAACCACAGGAGATTTAAAGACCTTATCTAAACGTTTAGATTTAGTATCAAGAGGACCAGAATCCTCAATTTCTAAAGCAATTAGTACTTCTTTAAGTAAAGAACGAATAAATTCCATTTTAAATAAATATGAAGATTTATCAGCATCAACCTCTGAGACAGAATCCTCTGAACCAGAAGAGTCATTAGAATCAGAATGATGATGTTCATTTAAAAATTCATCTGTATAAAGAGAAGTTTTAAAAGATTTTTTATGTTTACTAGAAGGAGGAATAACAGACATAGCTTTCTTGATGGATTCAGAAACAAAATCTCTTATGTTATCAGGAACACTCTGAACATTAGATGTTGATGGAACTGCAACAGGTAATGGTACTTTACTAAAGGAAATATTATCTGCATTAACAAGTTTGTCATGACAATTAATACAAACAACAGCTGGAGGAACAGCTACCAAAAGTTTACAGCAGATACACTTAGCTTTGGTAGTTCCAGCACCAGACAGCGATTTTCCTGAAGTATCTTCTGACTCAGATGCAACGTGAGACATCTTGCAATATGTAAGAGAAAAAACAACATATAAAGCAAAATTGATCAAATTCCTTAAATGACAGTTTCAGGAATGGGAAAAATGCCAAGGAACAAGCTTCTAGCAACCAGAAGCAATGAAAAATGAGACTTAAATAATGTGGAGACAAAAGCGACGCCCATATTTTTTTAGCGCCAAATAAGACGCCCACATTATTTGGCACCTAAATGCTTTTGGCGCCAAAAATGACGCCACATCCGGAACGCCGACATCTTTGGCGCAAAAGAACGTCAAAAAATGACGCAACTTCCGGCGACACGTATGACGCCCGAAACAGAAAAGATTTTTTGCGCCAAAAAAGTCCGCGCCAAGAATGACGCAATAAAATGAAGCATTTTCAGCCCCCGCGAGTCTAACAGCCCACAGGGAAAAAAAGTCAAATTTTTTAAGGTAAGAAAAATGATTGATTCAAATGCATTATCCCAAATATGAAACTGACTGTCTGAAAATAAGGAATGTTGAACATCCTGAGTCAAGGCAAATAAATGTTTGAATACATATATTTAGAACTTTATTAAAAAAGTGCCCAACCATAGCTTAGAGTGTCACAGAAAATAAGACTTACTTACCCCAGGACACTCATCTACATGTTTGTAGAAAGCCAAACCAGTACTGAAACGAAAATCAGCAGAGGTAATGGTATATATATATAAGAGTATATCGTCGATCTGAAAAGGGAGTAAGAGATGAATCTCTACGACCGATAACAGAGAACCTATGAAATAGACCCCGTAGAAGGAGATCATTGAATTCAAACAGGCAATACTCTCCTCACATCCCTCTGACATTCACTGCACGCTGAGAGGAAAACCGGGCTCCAACCTGCTGCGGAGCGCATATCAACGTAGATCTAGCACAAACTTACTTCACCACCTCCATTGGAGGCAAAGTTTGTAAAACTGATTTGTGGGTGTGGTGAGGGGTGTATTTATAGGCATTTTGAGGTTTGGGAAACTTTGCCCCTCCTGGTAGGAATGTATATCCCATACGTCACTAGCTCATGGACTCTTGCTAATTACATGAAAGAAATGTTTTTTTTTAAAGTATAAGATTGTAATGTAGTTATCACTTCTCCACATCCAGAACCTTAAATAGTGAGATTAACAGCTCTCAATCTAAAATGTGCTATTCTAAAATTATTTGAAGGACCTTGATGTACTGGTGAGATTTCTTAGCTAATCTCGTCTCATAAGAGAGTTTTAGATCACCTGTCCCATTTAGTGAGCCCATGACTAGAGGAATGTGTGTGCAGCCACTAAAAACCATCTCTGCTCCTAGATCTTACCTAGGTGTGCTTTTCAAAAAAGGATAACGAAGGTTAAAGAATATATGATAATAAAAGTAAATTGGAAAGTCTCTTAAAATTGCATGCTCTATCTTTATATGACAGTTTCATGTTGACTTTCATCTCCATTTAACCTCAGGTAAATGGCTTGGGCACAATTCTTTTTTTTTTTCTCCCAAAGATTACGTCACAAGTATCCACTATAATGTATATTAAAATGCATCTTATTTATAAAAACCCAAGACATATTATAAACTATAAATAGTGAAAAAATGAAGACCAGTAACTTTGAATTTAGTTTAAAACTTTTCTCCTTGATAACTTAAGTTTTGTTTTGTACTGAAGGAGAATACACACAACCAAGTAAATGTAAGGAGAGAGAGAGAGCACGCTAGTGAGAGAGAGAGCACGCGAGCGAGAGCAGAGAGCGAGCAAGCGAGAGCAGAGAGCGCAGAGATGTTATGCCTGATGAAACAGGCCTTTCTAGTGCAGAGAAACGCGTTGTATGATAAGGGGGATACCTGGATACCCTCTTGCCCACTGTTTGTTGTTTTTATATTTGCTTTTTAAATAAATACATGTTTTTTTAACAAACGCAAGCTCAGTGGAATTACCTCACTTGTTTGAGTCTACCTGACACTAATTGGATCATAGACTCTCACGCTGTCCTGCACTTATATTGGAACTACAAAGAACCTGGAGTGGGCGAGCTGATACGCCTCCTGAATTCTATCAGTCTGCACCTACCAGCACATAGGTGTGCTTGGTATAAATGTAAGTACCCATTTGGCATTTTTAATACACTTGACATTTTTTTTAGTTGATCTGCACATGTGGTGCCCTTTTGTTTATTTCCCATTTCCAGTGTACAGGAATCTTCTGGAGTGGGTGAGCTGATGCGCCCATAAGTACAACAGCCGTTATCTACTAGCACATTAGCTTGCTCCTACGATATGCGAGTATCCATTTGGCTTGTCTAGACCACTGTGCCTATATACTTGTTTGGTGGTTCTACACATGAGGCGCCCCGTTCTCTTTTTTTATCTACACTAGCGTGTTCGTTTGTATTGGTCTGTGTGGTGCCCTTCTGCTGATCGTTATTCTTATTAAGTACTTTGTGATTTCTGGAACTCAATATTCTCTTTTTAATCTAAGTTTTAATACACACACTGGTTCATATACATTTTTAATAATGACAATTAAATGTTAAGTTTTATTTCATCTCCATAGTTGGTGGTTTCCCCGCCATCACTTTTGCTCGTATTATACATTCTTTTGAGTGCTCTAGTTTTGTCCACCTCTCTCTCTCTTTCTTTCTTTTTTGCTTGATGTATCTTTGGACATTGAGCACCCCCTACGATCCTTATAGTTATGGTAATTTTTCCAATATAATCTATATTGGACCTGATTATTGGTATTGAACTCACAGTGGGGTTTAATGGAAATATCCTTTCCCTAATCATTAATGATTTTGAAAGAGCATGCAATTTTTAACAACTTTCCGGTTTACTTCTATTATCTAAATTGCTTCATTCTCTTTATATCCTGTGTTGTAAAGCATATCTAAATAGGCTAAGTAGCCCGCTGATTGGTGGCTGCACATAGATGCCTCATGTGATTGGCTCACCCATGTGCATTGCTATTTCTTCAACAAAGGATATGTAATGAATTAATCAAATTAGATAATTGAAGTAAATTGGAATGTTGTTTAAAATTGTATTCTCTATCTGAATCATGAAATAAATATTTTGGGTTTCATATCAGTTTAAGACTGTCCAGCACACTAAATAACTCATCATACAGATGCATTCATTTCCATGGCTTCCTCCTCGTCACTCTGAGCCAAAGCTCTTGCGGCTCTCTACTCACAGCTAATCCCTTCATCCGCAGATTTGGAAATATGCTCTTACCTGTGGCTCGGATTCCTTGCTTGGCATTGAGCCAAAGTGGCTAAGAATTTGTGCTTTCATGTTTTCCTTGAGGGAAGTAAACCAGGCTAAAGCTTGATCATATACAGAATTATGCAGCATGAGAAGTTCTTCATATTCCTGTCCTTCCACCTGGGTACAATGAAATAAAACTTGATAGATTAATATTTTTATTCCATAGCATACAAAGTAACATGCACAGTACATTAAATTTAGAGTCTTCTTCTATCCAATAAAACATTTAAAATTAAATCTACAAATTTGTAACACAACCTATACTAAATGTCAAATATATATATAAAAAAACACTTTAAAAAAGAACATTTGCTAATAATAAAGTAATTTATGTACTGATAATACAAATAATAAATCCAATGAACATGCCCATAAGTATTAATAGGATATAGCAGTATCTTTTTTTTTTTATAACATTTATTTATTTCCAACAGAGAGTACAATCAAATGAAGATTCCACCTTTACATACCACACAGGGTCAGGTGTAACAGCAACAGAAAAGCATTAAACAAAAATAAACATACAAAACAGAAAAAAGAAAAAAAGGAAATACTTTTCCATAAGTACATTGACTAACTGGGAAGAAAATACTCTCAAATAGCAAAAATTGTACAAAGTGTTGGATTTTTACGAAACTAGTTAGAACACTATAAACCATGCCCACATACTGCCCATTCATACGAAAAAAAGAAAAAAAAAAAAAAAAAGAGAAGGAAGGGGAACTCTCAAAATTCTCTCTCAATAGTCTCAATCTTCGAGTTATCTTATATCCCACCAATACACTTCAACTTATATTTCTCTATAGTTAGTTATCCAAGCATGTGGAAAAAGATCTAGGGCTACAAAATCCATAAAAGAGCTAGAAGACAAGAATGGCGTCAGGATAACTTTTTGTATAGCTAAGGGGTATGATTTAATAATCGGGAGCCAGCCTGCTATAAAAGTTTTTATTCTCTTTTCTGATATAGTTTCTAAATGAACTATAATCGGGAGCCAGCCTGCTATAAAAGTTTTTATTCTCTTTTCTGATATAGTTTCTAAATGAACTGACTCATATATAATTTGAGTTTGAATCTCTTGAAAGATCTGAGATAATCCCGGAACTGTAGAGTCTTTCCAATGTTTAAGAATTTGATATCTAACAGCTAGTATAATGGTAATTAAAGTGTGGACATAAAAGCCCCTATTGCCGGGGACATCTAACCAGATTATCTCATCAAGTGACAGAGTGATAGTTGACTTGTACTGTATATTAAACCAATATTCCACCTTACGCCACAGTTGTATAATTTTTGGGCAATACCAAAACATATGTAGAATATCAGCCTTGGTTTTATTGCAGCGGGGACAAGTCCCGTTGCAGATAGAATAAAACTTAGCTAGTCTTATAGGGGAAATATAATAATTATTAATAAGTTTTACATGAGATTCTCTCCAACTCCTAGGAATTTCACATTTTTTTACATTTATCAAGCTACGTTGAATTTTAGCGAGATCAATTGAAGGAAATAAGGGAGTCCAAGATAATATTTTATCTAAAAACAATAATGATTGTTTAGAAAGCATAATATCATACATAAGAGAAATAGACAGGTTTCCTAATGCAAATTTTTGAAAACATAGATTGAAATCCGACCATGCATTCAATTTACTCATGTCCCACTTACGTGTATTAATAAAATGACGCACCTGTAGGTAAGCAAAGAAGTTAGATCTAGGTAGATAAAAACGTTGAGAAAGAATCCCATAGGAAACAAATTGCCCATCTTGAGGCAGGATCTGACAGATATATTTGAGCTCTTTTTCAGCCCACTCTCTAAATACAAATTGTTTAAGCCCGGGAGAAAATTGAGGGTTTCCCCTGATCGGTAGAAATGCCGAAAATGAATAATCTATTTCCAAACTTGTACAGCACTTCTGCCAGGCCGCCACAATATTTCTAATAGAGATTAGAGACATTATCTTAGTTGGTAAAAGATGTATAGGACAATGTAATATCGCTTTCAAAGCACAAGGAGAAACCATATAAGTCTCCATCTCTATAGATGACACTAATTCTTTTTCAACAATCCAATCCACCGCTGTTTTAGCTAGACAAACCCAATTGTATAATTTAAAGTTAGGAAGCGCAAGGCCTGCTGCTTCAAAGCTTTGCATAAGTCTATCTAGGGAGATACGAGCTTTCCTGTTATTCCAAATAAATTTGGAACAGCAGGAGTATAATTTACGCAAATCCTTGTTAAGAATAAAAAGCGGAAGATTCTGAAGGGGATAAAGTAAGCGAGGAAAAATAAATGTCTTTATTAGATTAACGCAAGCCGTAATAGATAGTGGAAATGTCTTCCATAACTCCAAGTCCGCTATAACCTTAACCTGAAGAGGTTCAGCCGATACCAGTTTTTCGGATTTTTATGTAATAATATACCTAAATATGTTACTGCTTCAACCTCTTTAAATGGATGGTCTTGTAAACTATTTCTGGATTTATTAATAATTTCACTTTTGTTAAAATTTATTTTATAACCCGCAAATGAACTGAACTCATCTAAACATTGTAATGTAGTTGGGATTGAATAGGAGGAATTCTTTAAAAATATCAGTAAATCATCTGCATACAGCAGGATCTTAAGAGTATAGGAGCCCATACTGATTCCCTCTAAAACATTTCTTAGACGAATAGCTAAGGGTTCCAACGCCAAGTTAAATAAGAGGGGGGACAACGAGCAACACTGCCTTGTTCCACGTCCTAGAATGATTTTTTGAGAGAGCTGACCATTAACAATAAGAAACGAGATTGGATTTCTATAAATTTTCTGAATAAATTGCAAGAATTGATTCTTAAAGCCGAATTCCTGTAGTACTCTAACTAAATGGGCCCAAGAGATAGCATCGAATGCCTTTTCAGCATCTAAAGAAAGAATCGCACAATCATTTATCAAGTTCTTTTTTTCCTTCTCATTTAAATACTGACAATAATCCAGAAAAGTCACTATTTTCCTTACATTCTTAATGGATGTCCTAGATCTCATAAAACCGGTTTGATCTGTATGAATAATGTTGCCAAGCAGAAGGGAAAGCCTATCAGATATAATAGCCATCAAAATTTTATAATCTGTGTTCAGCACAGATATGGGCCTGTAAGAGGATGGTTCTTCCGGATTTTTACCTTTTTTTAAGAATTAACGTAATATTGGTGGCTGAAAAGTAAGAAGAGATGGAACTATCCGACTGGAAATATCTATTAAACAACCTTTCCAATATAGGAATGATTTCTGGGGCTAATATCCTATAAAATTCTAACGGAAGGGAATCTGGGCCAGGAGCCTTATTTAATCGCATCTTGTCTACCATTTTTTTTTATTTCATCTGCCTCAATTGGAGCATTAAGAGATAGCAGATCCTCTTCCAGAATTTGAGGTAACTTTATTTTTGACCAAAATCTATCTTGTATATATACATTACTATCCTGACTAGAATATAGTTTCTGATAGTAAGTAAACAGAATTCTACTAATTTCCATTGAATCCGTATGGCATACATCATTTTCTTTCATAGCCAAAAACAGAATTTATGCTTACCTGATAAATTACTTTCTCCAACGGTGTGTCCGGTCCACGGCGTCATCCTTACTTGTGGGAATATCTCTTACCCAACAGGAAATGGCAAAGAGTCCCAGCAAAGCTGGCCATATAGTCCTTCCTAGGCTCCGCCCACCCCAGTCATTCGACCGACGGACAGGAGGAAAAATATAGGAGAAACCATATGGTACCGTGGTGACTGTAGTTAGAGAAAATAATTCATCAGACCTGATTAAAAAACCAGGGCGGGCCGTGGACCGGACACACCGTTGGAGAAAGAAATTTATCAGGTAAGCATAAATTCTGTTTTCTCCAACATTGGTGTGTCCGGTCCACGGCGTCATCCTTACTTGTGGGAACCAATACCAAAGCTTTAGGACACGGATGAAGGGAGGGAGCAAATCAGGTTACCTAAACGGAAGGCACCACGGCTTGCAAAACCTTTCTCCCAAAAATAGCCTCCGAAGAAGCAAAAGTATCAAATTTGTAAAATTTGGCAAAAGTGTGCAGTGAAGACCAAGTCGCTGCCTTACATATCTGATCAAGAGAAGCCTCGTTCTTGAAGGCCCATGTGGAAGCCACAGCCCTAGTGGAGTGAGCTGTGAGTCTTTCAGGAGGCTGCCGTCCGGCAGTCTCATAAGCCAATCGGATGATGCTTTTAAGCCAAAAGGAAAGAGAGGTAGAAGTTGCTTTTTGACCTCTCCTTTTACCAGAATAGACGACAAACAGAGAAGATGTTTGTCTGAACTCTTTTGTAGCTTCTAAGTAGAATTTTAGAGCACGGACTACATCTAAATTGTGTAGCAAACGTTCCTTCCTTGAAACTGGTTTCGGACACAAAGAAGGTAAAACTATCTCCTGGTTAATATTCTTGTTGGAAACAACCTTTGGAAGAAACCCAGGCTTAGTACGCAAAACAACCTTATCTGAATGGAACACCAGATAGGGCGGAGTACACTGCAGAGCAGATAACTCTGAAACTCTTCTAGCAGAAGAAATAGCAACCAAAAACAAAACTTTCCAAGATAATAACTTAATATCTATGGAATGTAGAGGTTCAAACGGAACCCCTTGAAGAACTGAAAGAACTAGATTTAGACTCCAGGGAGGAGTCAAAGGTCTGTAAACAGGTTTGATCCTAACCAGAGCCTGAACAAATGCTTGAACATCTGGCACAGCTGCCAGTCGTTTGTGTAGTAAGACAGATAAAGCTGAAATCTGTCCCTTTAGAGAACTAGCAGATAATCCTTTATCCAAACCTTCTTGCAGAAAGGAAAGAATCTTAGGAATTTTTATCTTATTCCATGGGAATCCCTTGGATTCACACCAACAGATATATCTTTTCCATATTTTATGGTAAATCTTTCTAGTTACCGGTTTTCTGGCCTGAACCAGAGTATCTATCACAGAATCTGAAAACCCACGCTTTGATAGAATCAAGCGTTCAATCTCCAAGCCGTCAGCTGGAAGGAGACCAGATTTGGATGTTCGAATGGACCCTGAACAAGAAGGTCCTGTCTCAAAGGTAGCTTCCATGGTGGAACCGATGACATATTCACCAGGTCTGCATACCAAGTCCTGCGTGGCCACGCAGGAGCTATCAAGATCACCGAGGCCCTCTCCTGTTTGATCCAGGCTACCAGCCTGGGAATGAGAGGAAACGGTGGAAACACATAAGCTAGGTTGAAGGTCCAAGGTGCTACTAGTGCATCCACTAGAGTCGCCTTGGGATCCCTGGATCTGGACCCGTAGCAAGGAACCTTGAAGTTCTGACGAGACGCCATCAGATCCATGTCTGGAATGCCCCATAATTGAGTCAACTGGGCAAAGATCTCCGGGTGGAGTTCCCACTCCCCCGAATGGAATGTCTGACGACTCAGATAATCCGCTTCCCAGTTTTCCACACCTGGGATGTGGATCGCAGATAGATGGCAGGAGTGATCCTCCGCCCATTGTATTATTTTGGTCACTTCTTTCATCGCTAGGGAACTCCTTGTTCCCCCCTGATGATTGATATACGCAACAGTCGTCATGTTGTCTGATTGGAATCTTATGAATCTGGCCTTTGCAAGCTGAGGCCAAGCCCTGAGAGCATTGAATATCGCTCTTAGTTCCAGAATGTTTATCGGGAGAAGAGACTCTTCCCGAGACCATAGTCCCTGAGCTTTCAGGGATTCCCAGACCGCGCCCCAGCCCACTAGACTGGCGTCGGTCTCTAGTGCCCAGGGATCCTGAACATCTCTTGCCCAAGCCTGAGCAAAGAGAGTCTGCCCCCTACTAGATCCGGTCCCGGATCGGGGGCTACTCCTTCATGCTGTTTTGTTAGCAGCAGCAGGCTTCTTGGCCTGCTTACCCTTGTTCCAGCCTTGCATAGGTTTCCAGGCTGGTTTGGGCTGTGAGGCATTACCCTCTTGCTTAGAGGATGCAGAATTAGAGGCCGGTCCGTTCCTGAAATTGCGAAAGGAACGAAAATTAGACTTATTCTTGGCCTTGAAAGGCCTATCTTGTGGAAGGGCGTGGCCCTTTCCCCCAGTGATGTCTGAGATAATCTCTTTCAATTCTGGCCCAAAGAGAGTTTTACCTTTGAAAGGGATGTTAAGCAATTTTGTCTTGGATGATACATCCGCTGACCAAGACTTAAGCCAAAGCACACTGCGCGCCACAATTGCAAACCCTGAATTTTTCGCCGCTAATCTAGCTAATTGCAAAGCGGCATCTAAAATAAAAGAGTTAGCCAACTTAAGTGCGTGAACTCTGTCCATAACCTCCTCATATGGAGTCTCTCTACTGAGCGACTTTTCTAGTTCCTCGAACCAGAACCACGCTGCTGTAGTTACAGGAACAATGCACGAAATGGGTTGTAGAAGGTAACCCTGCTGTACAAAAATCTTTTTAAGCAAACCTTCCAATTTTTTATCCATAGGATCTTTGAAAGCACAACTATCCTCGATAGGAATAGTAGTTCGCTTGTTTAGAGTAGAAACTGCCCCCTCGACCTTAGGGACTGTCTGCCATAAGTCCTTTCTGGGGTCGACCATAGGAAATAATTTCTTAAATATAGGGGGGGGAAAAAAAGGTATGCCGGGCTTCTCCCACTCCTTATTCACTATGTCCGCCACCCGCTTGGGTATAGGAAAAGCGTCGGGGTGCACCGGAACCTCTAGAAACTTGTCCATCTTGCATAATTTCTCTGGAATGACCAAGTTGTCACAATCATCCAGAGTAGATAACACCTCCTTAAGCAGTGCGCGGAGATGTTCTAATTTAAATTTAAATGTCACAACATCAGGTTCAGCTTGTTGAGAAATTTTTCCTGAATCTGAAATTTCCCCATCTGACAAAACCTCCCTCATGGCCATCAGCGCCCTCCTGCTCTTTAGTGTTTAAAGCAGAGCAATCGCGCTTTCTCTGATATGCAGGCATTTTGGATAAAATATTTGCTATGGAGTTATCCATTACAGCCGTCAATTGTTGCAATAATAAGCATTGGCGCGCTAGATGTACTAGGGGCCTCCTGCGTGGGCAAAACTGGTGTAGACACAGTAGGAGATGATGTAGTATCATGTCTACTCCCCTCATCTGAGGAATCATCTTGGGCAATTTCATTATCTGTGGCAGTACTGTCCTTACTTTGTTTGGACGCTATGGCACAATTATCACACAATTTTGAATGTCCAAATAAAGCAATCGATTTAGCCCATAAAAGTGTCTACCAGTTTTATAGCCCATATTAAGCCCTTTATTCTGTTTGAAACTAAGAAAATGGTTTACCGGTCCCCATGAGGGGAAATGACAGCCTTCCAGCATTACACAGTCTTGTTAGAAATATGACTAGTCATACCTTAAGCAGAAAAGTCTGCTAACTGTTTCCCCCAACTGAAGTTACTTCATCTCAACAGTCCTATGTGGAAACAGCAATCGATTTTAGTTACTGTCTGCTAAAATCATCTTCCTCTCACAAACAGAAATCTTCATCCTTTTCTGTTTCAGAGTAAATAGTACATACCAGCACTATTTTAAAATAACAAACTCTTGATAGTAGAATAAAAAAAACTACATTTAAACACCACATACTGTTAACCATCTCCGTGGAGATGTTGCCTGTGCAACGGCAAAGAGAATGACTGGGGTGGGCGGAGCCTAGGAGGGACTATATGGCCAGCTTTGCTGGGACTCTTTGCCATTTCCTGTTCGGGAAGAGATATTCCCACAAGGATGACGTCGTGGACCGGACACACCAATGTTGGAGAAATATAATTCTTTTTCTTTCTGTTTTTTATTAATTTTGCTAGATATTTAGTTGAATCGCCATAAAGACCTCTAAATTGACTGTTAATTTTTGATTCTTCAACTTGGGATTTCTGTTCTAAAAAAACATTTCTTTCTCTTCTCGCCTCCTGGTATTTATTCCAATTACTTATAGAACGCTCCTCGGAAAATTTTCTATAAGAGTTTCTAACCCTGTTAGATAATTTTAGTTCTCGAGCCCTAGCCTTTTTTTTACTATTTATTAGATAACTCAGTATAAGCAGTATCTTATAATACAGCTAAGGGTGTTAAGTGTGGGATTTCCATTGAAATATTTTCTTTCAAATTCACTAAAAACAGCTTTATGTGGTTTAATACAAAAAGTACAGGAATACAACATATATCAGTGTAGGTCTCTTATATATAGTTAAAAAGTCATAAGTGAATTAGAAGATGCTTTTACAACCAAATGACAATCCTTATAGGATTGCCACTAGTATTTCATTTGTTGATAAATGCATTTCTTCACACTTGTAGTAGAACTATATTCAGTGCAGGTCGACTACAATCTCCTAGCAAGAGAATTGAAGGGTGCTTCAGCTTTTTTAACATATACCCCCTAGCACCAGCTTACATACAGGTAAGCAAAACCCATAGAGAAAGAAGAAATGAGTGACTTTGAAAACAATTCTGAGGGTAAATGATCCTAATAAGAATATGAAGAAGTCGATTGATCTTGCACACAAAAGTATGGAGATTTTTTTTACAACTCCACAATTACGTCGGTCATCGACAATCTGGCCCCACCTACCATAGCTCGGAAATCATACATTTATCCTTAGTTCTGGCATACTCCTCTGACACGGTACCTACGCAGCTCGGAGTTCAGCTGACTTTCTTCACTATAAATTCATTTTGAACTCTTACTATTCTGCCCTTAATCTATATAAACAACATTACTTCTCTACTCTTATCTCTACTCTTTCTTTAAACCCAAAACATCTGTTCTCCACACGCAATACTCTTCTCCACCCATCCCCACTACAACTTCTCTCTCAGCTCAAGATTTTGCCAACTACTTCAACAACAAAATTGACTCCATCAGAAATGAAATTGGCTCGCAACATACTACCCCCCCCCAAAAGCTCACAATCATCCAAAACCCATATATCCAAAAATATAGCTCTTTGCCCCTGTTACAGAGGAAGAAGTTTCTGCCCTTATACTATCCTCTCACCTCACTACCTTTCCCCTCGACCCCATCCCCTCACAGCTACTCCCCTCCCTCTCTTCTACCCTTACCCCTATACTCACACACATCTTCAACCTCTCCCTCAGCACTGGTATATTTCTCTCATCTCAAACATGTACTGGTCACACCTATCCTCAAAAAGCCTTCTCTCGATCCAACCTCCCTATCCAACTACCACCCTATTTCCCTACTCCCTCTTGCCTCAAATCTTTTTGAAAAGCTAGTATATGCACGTCTATCCCATTTCCTTACATTAAACTCCCTTCTTGACAAACGGCAATCTGGATTTCACCCGCTACACTCCACAGAGACAGCAATTGTTAAGGTTACCAATGACCTACCTACAGCAAAATCCAAAGGCCACTTCTCTCTACTTAACCTCCTAGATCTGTCTGCAGCCTTTGATACTGTTGACCACCCTCTTTTGCTTCAAACCCTCCATTCCTTCAGCATCTGCGACACAGCTCCCTCATGGTTCTCTTTCTATCTGTCTAACTGTACCTTTAGTGTAGCCTTCTCTGGAACATCCTCTGCCCCGTTACCACTTTCTGTGGTATGGAAAGGCTCTGTCCTCTGTCCCCTCCTCAATCTACACGTCCTCGTTAGTTTCCTTAATAAAATCGCCCTGGTTTCATTATTTGTATGCCGATGACACCCAAATCTACCTCTCTGCACCAGAACTATCTCTGTCCTTGCTAACCCGTGTCACTAACGGTCTCTCTCATATCTCATCTTGGATGTCCTCTCACTACCTTAAGCTAAATCTCTACAAAACTGAGCTCCTTATTTTCCCCCTTCTTCCAAAATCACCACCAACCATTTCTCTATAACTGTTGATAACTCCATTACCCCAACCCCACATGCCCGATGTCTTGGGGTCACACTTGACTCAGATCTATCTTTCACTCCTCACATTCAGTCCTTGGCTAAAGCCTGCCACTTCCACCTTAAAAAAATCTCTAAAATTAGACATTTCCTTACACAAGACACAACTAAGGTCTCCCTAGCTGCCGCCTAGCTCCTTTACAATCCATAATGAATGCCTCTGCCAGGCTCATCTTCCTTACACGTCACTCTTCATCTGCTGCACCTCTCTGCCAATCCCTTCACTGGCTTCTTCTTGCCTCCAGGATTAAACACAAAATTCTCACTCTGACACACAAAGCCTTCAACTGCACTGCTCCCCCCTGCATCTCAAACCTTGTCTTCAGCTACTCTCCCTCCCGTCCCCGTCGCTCCACTCATAATCTCCTACTCTCTTCCTCTCGTTACCTCCTCACATTCCCGTTTACAAGATTTTTTTCCAGACTGGATCTTATGGAACTCTCTGCCTCACTCCACAAGACCCTGAAGACTCTACTATTCAGGGATGCATACAACCTACACTAACCTTCCTATCTCAACTGCTATCCCCTTAAACCCCATAGCATGTAAGCCTACGAGCCCAGCTGTTTGTAGTTCACATTCATAAGAGCCGACTACAACAGTGCAACTCTCGGCAGGGCCCTGTACCCACTTGACCCCTGTAAATGTTATTTTGTATACCACCTATGTTCATAGCGCTGTTGAATCAGTTGGCGCTCTACAAATACCTGATAATAATAATAATAACTAGGTAAAGATCCTTTTGAACCTTTGTAGCTTTCTGGAAACTGTGAGGGCAACACTTACAAATATTCTAAAATGAAAACACATTTAGAGTGATTGAACAACATTATATTGATAAAAAAATGTTAAAAAGGGACACAGAGTGCCCTTTAGACCATTTATAGAAATTAAGCCAATCAAACGTTTCCCAAACAAACAACAGAGTTTATAGCCAGACTTTAAAGAAAAATGTATAAGTATATGGAGGTCCCTGCAGAGTGGTACCCCCAGGGTTGCAGGAGGAGACACAGACAGTGGCAAAGGGGAAACTATATTTTCTTCGTATATACAAAAGAACAACCAGTATAGGGTGTATCGCAGCTCCCAGTCTAGTATACATTGAACTATACTGGCACAAGAACAATATCCACCAAAAGGGTTGGCACTTTTCAGACTTCTGGGAGGACTTCCTGCCCAAACCTAAAAGCCAGGACACTATATATTTACCAGTATTTAATAAGTGAGAGGAAACCCATCATTTAAAGAAGCATTGCTGTTTCTTCTGTAGATTTATAAGAACATGTTTAATTATAAGGAACTATTTTTTTCTAAACTTCAGATCGCTTGCTATTTATGCAATGTTCTTAAAGTAGTTTAAGTTTGTAAATCAGGCTTCTCAAATGGATCTCAGATGACACAAGTGTAACCACATTTTGTTTTTATTATTATTATTATGGCATTTGGTAAAACGTGGATTCTTTTTTTTTGCACAATGCATGATATTGGTTATTTTTCACTCTTGGAAAGTAAACCAAAGTGTGTTACCTTTTTGTCTTCCAGATATTCAATGTTTGCTGTGTTGTACCCATCTCTTTGTCCATGACTCAATACTTTAAACCGGCTAAGACCGACTGTGTCTACAACAGAGCGGCCATCAGGGAAAAATTTCACATCCCTCACTTGCAACATACAGCCATAGTCTGCAAACCTGAGATGGAAACAAATATAAGCACTTAAAGATACAGAGCAGTATTCTAGTACATGTGAAACAATATTCATTCCAAAACAAGAAATGAAAAAGGCCCATATGCTTCATCATGTACAAATAGATTGTTATATAGAAATCTATAATATATCATGATAATGTGTTCCTTAGACAAGGCAACATAAAGTGATATAAAACTCAACAAATTCCATCGTTCATATGATCAACCAATCATCATTTATATGAAAGAGCACTTTCAACAAATTATTTATTTTTTGCTTTAAAAATCTTTAAAAGGGACATTCCAGGGACATTTTATTTTTAAAATAGAATTTTCCTTAAAATAACATAATTTATGCTTACCTGATAAATTTATTTCTCTTGTAGTGTATTCAGTCCACGGGTCATCCATTACTTATGGGATTATATCTCCTTCCCAACAGGAAGTTGCAAGAGGATCACCCAAGCAGAGCTGCTATATAACTCCTCCCCTCACATGTCATATCCAGTCATTCGACCGAAACAAGACAAGAAAGGAGAAACCATAGGGTGCAGTGGTGACTGGAGTTTTAATTAAAAATTTTAGATCTGCCTTAAAAAAGACAGGGCGGGCCGTGGACTGAATACACTACAAGAGAAATAAATTTATCAGGTAAGCATAAATTATGTTTTCTCTTGTTAAGTGTATTCAGTCCACGGGTCATCCATTACTTATGGGATACCAATACCAAAGCTAAAGTACACGGATGATGGGAGGGACAAGGCAGGAACTTTAAACGGAAGGAACCACTGCCTGTAGAACCTTTCTCCCAAAAACAGCCTCCGAAGAAGCAAAAGTGTCAAATTTGTAAAATTTTGAAAAAGTGTGAAGTGAAGACCAAGTCGCAGCCTTGCAAACCTGTTCAACAGAGGCCTCATTCTTAAAGGCCCAGGTGGAAGCCACAGCTCTAGTGGAATGAGCTGTAAATCTTTCAGAGGGCTGCTGTCCAGCAGTCTCATAGGCTAAACGTATTATGCTACGAAGCCAAAAAGAGAGAGAGGTAGCCGAAGCCTTTTGACCTCTCCTCTGTCCAGAGTAAACGACAAACAGGGAAGAAGTTTGACGAAAATCTTTAGTTGCCTGTAAATAGAACTTCAGGGCACGGACTACGTCCAGATTATGCAAAAGTCGTTCCTTCTTTGAAGAAGGGTTAGGGCATAAGGATGGAACAACAATCTCTTGATTGATATTCCTGTTAGAAACTACCTTAGGTAAGAACCCAGGTTTAGTACGCAGAACTACCTTGTCTGAATGGAAAATCAGATAAGGAGAATCACAATGTAAGGCAGATAACTCCGAGACTCTTCTAGCCGAGGAAATAGCCATCAAAAACAGAACTTTCCAAGATAACAGCTTAATATCAATGGAATGAAGGGGTTCAAACGGAACACCTTGAAGAACTTTAAGAACTAAGTTTAAGCTCCACGGCGGAGCAACAGTCTTAAACACAGGTTTAATCCTAGCCAAAGCCTGACAAAAAGCCTGAACGTCTGGAACGTCTGCCAGACGTTTGTGTAAAAGAATAGACAGAGCAGAAATCTGTCCCTTTAACGAACTAGCAGATAAGCCCTTTTCTAAACCCTCTTGTAGAAAAGACAATATCCTAGGAATCCTAACCTTACTCCATGAGTAACTCTTGGATTCACACCAATATAAATATTTACGCCATATCTTATGGTAAATTTTTCTGGTAACATGTTTCCAAGCCTGTATTAAGGTATCAATAACCGACTCCGAGAAGCCACGCTTTGATAGAACCAAGCGTTCAATCTCCATGCAGTCAGCCTCAGAGAAATTAGATTTGGATGGTTGAAAGGACCCTGAATTAGAAGGTCCTGCCTCAGAGGCAGAGACCATGGTGGACAGGACGACATGTCCACTAGGTCTGCATACCAGGTCCTGCGTGGCCACGCATGCGCTATCAGAATCACAGATGCTCTCTCCTGTTTGATCTTGGCAATCAGTCGAGAAAGCAACGGAAATGGTGGAAACACATAAGCCATGTTGAAAACCCAAGGGGCTGCTAGAGCATCTATCAGCACCGCTCCCGGGTCCCTGGACCTGGATCCGTAACAAGGAAGTTTGGCGTTCTGGCGAGACGCCATGAGATCCAGATCTGGTTTGCCCCAACGATGTATCAGTTGAGCGAAGACCTTCGGATGAAGTTCCCACTCCCCCGGATGAAAAGTCTGGCGACTTAGAAAGTCCGCCTCCCAGTTCTCCACGCCTGGGATATAGATCGCTGACAGATGGCAAGAGTGAGACTCTGCCCAGCGAATTATCTTTGAGACTTCCAACATCGCTAGGGAACTCCTGGTTCCCCCTTGATGGTTGATGTAAGCCACAGTCGTGATGTTGTCCGATTGAAATCTGATGAACCTCAGTGTTGCTAACTGAGGCCAAGCTAGAAGAGCATTGAATATTGCTCTTAACTCCAGAATATTTATTGGGAGGAGTTTCTCCTCCTGAGTCCACGATCCCTGAGCCTTCAGGGAGTTCCAGACTGCGCCCCAACCTAGAAGGCTGGCATCTGTTGTTACAATCGTCCAATCTGGCCTGCGAAAGGTCATCCCTTTTGACAGATGGAGACGAGAAAGCCACCAGAGAAGAGAATCCCTGGTCTCTTGATCCAGATTTATTAGAGGGGACAAATCTGAGTAATCCCCATTCCACTGACTTAGCATGCATAATTGCAGCGGTCTGAGATGCAGGCGCGCAAATGGTACTATGTCCATTGCCGCTACCATTAAGCCGATTACTTCCATGCACTGAGCTACTGACGGGTGTGGAATGGAATGAAGGGCACGGCAAGCATTTAGAAGTTTTGATAACCTGGACTCCGTCAGGTAAATTTTCATCTCTATAGAATCTATAAGAGTCCCTAGGAAGGGAACCCTTGTGAGTGGTAATAGAGAACTCTTTTCCACGTTCACCTTCCACCCATGTGACCTCAGAAATGCCAGAACTATCTCTGTATGAAACTTGGCAATTTGAAAGCTTGACGCTTGTATCAGAATGTCGTCTAGGTACGGAGCCACCACTATGCCTCGCGGTCTTAGCACCGCCAGAAGTGAGCCCAGAACCTTTGTAAAAATTCTCGGGGCCGTAGCTAACCCGAAGGGAAGAGCTACAAACTGGTAATGCCTGTCTAGAAAGGCAAATCTTAGGTACCTATAATGATCTCTGTGAATCGGTATGTGAAGGTAGGCATCCTTTAAGTCCACTGTGGTCATATACTGACCCTCTTGGATCATGGGTAGGATGGTTCGAATAGTTTCCATTTTGAATGATGGAACTCTTAGGAATTTGTTTAAGATTTTTAGGTCCAAGATTGGTCTGAAAGTACCCTCTTTCTTGGGAACCACAAACAGATTTGAGTAAAATCCTTGCCCTTGTTCCGTCCGCGGAACTGGGTGGATCACCCCCATTAGTAAGAGGTCTTGTACACAGCGTAGAAACGCCTCTTTCTTTATTTGGTTTGCTGATAACCTTGAAAGATGAAATCTCCCTTGTGGAGGAGAAGCTTTGAAGTCCAGAAGATATCCCTGAGATATGATCTCCAACGCCCAGGGATCCTGGACATCTCTTGCCCAAGCCTGGGCGAAGAGAGAAAGTCTGCCCCCCACTAGATCCGTTTCCGGATAGGGGGCCCTCCTTTCATGCTGTCTTAGGGGCAGAAGCAGGTTTTCTGGCCTGCTTGCCCTTGTTCCAGGGCTGGTTAGCTTTCCAGCCCTGTCTTTAACGAGCAACAGTTCCTTCCTGTTTTGGAGTGGAGGAAGTTGATGCTGCTCCTGCCTTGAAGTTACGAAAGGCACGAAAATTAGACTGTTTGGCCTTTGATTTGGCCTTGTCCTGAGGAAGAGTATGACCCTTACCTCCAGTAATGTCAGCGATAATTTCTTTCAAGCCGGGCCCGAATAAGGTCTGCCCTTTGAAAGGAATATTAAGCAATTTAGATTTAGAAGTTACGTCAGCTGACCAGGATTTAAGCCATAGCGCTCTGCGCGCTTGGATGGCGAATCCGGAGTTCTTAGCCGTTAGTTTGGTTAAATGTACAACGGCATCAGAAACAAATGCGTTAGCTAGCTTAAGTGCTTTAAGCTTGTCCATAATCTCATCCAATGGAGCTGTGCGAATGGCCTCTTCCAGAGACTCAAACCAGAATGCCGCAGCATCATTGACAGGCGCAATGCATGCAAGGGGCTGTAAGATAAAACCTTGTTGAACAAACATTTTCTTAAGGTAACCTTCTAATTTTTTATCCATTGGATCCGAAAAAGCACAACTATCCTCCACCGGGATAGTGGTACGCTTAGCCAAAGTAGAAACTGCTCCCTCCACCTTAGGGACCGTCTGCCATAAGTCTCGTGTGGTGGCGTCTATTGGAAACATTTTCCTAAATATAGGAGGAGGGGAAAAGGGCACACCGGGTCTATCCCACTCCTTGCTAATAATCTCTGTAAGCCTTTTAGGTATAGGAAAAACGTCAGTACACACCGGCACCGCATAGTATCTATCCAGCCTACATAATTTCTCTGGAATTGCAACCGTGTTACAATCATTCAGAGCCGCTAATACCTCCCCTAGCAACACACGGAGGTTCTCAAGCTTAAATTTAAAATTAGAAATCTCTGAATCCAGTCTCCCTGGATCAGATCCGTCACCCACAGAATGAAGCTCTCCGTCCTCATGTTCTGCAAATTGTGACGCAGTATCGGACATGGCTCTCACCGCATCAGCGCGCTCTGTTCTTAACCCAGAGCAATCGCGCTTGCCTCTTAATTCTGGCAATTTAGATAATACTTCTGTCATAACAGTAGCCATGTCTTGCAAAGTGATTTGTATGGGCCTCTCTGATGTACTTGGCGCCACAATATCACGCGCCTCCTGAGCGGGAGGCGAAGGTACTGACACGTGAGGAGAGTTAGTCGGCATAACTTCCCCCTCGTTGTCTGGTGATAATTTCTTTACATATAAAGACTGACTTTTATTTAAAGTGACATCAATGCATTTAGTACACATATTTCTATGGGGCTCCACATTGGCCTTCAAACATAGTGAACAAACAGATTCATCTGTGTCAGACATGTTTAAACAGACTAGCAATGAGACTAGCAAGCTTGGAAAATACTTTCAAATAAATTTACAAGCAATATAAAAAACGCTACTGCGCCTTTAAGAAGCACAAAAAACTGTCACAGTCGAAATGATGGATGATTAACCCCTTAATACCCAAAAACGGATAATCAATTTAACAATTAACGTTTTTATCACAGTCAAACACACTGTCACAGGTCTGCTGTGACTGATTACCTCCCTTAAAATGAATTTTGAAGACCCCTGAGCTCTCTAGAGACGTCCTGGATCATGGAGGAAGAAGCAGGAAGACTGTGACTGAATTTTTACTGCGCAAAAAAAGCGCTAAAATAGGCCCCTCCCACTCATATTACAACAGTGGGAAACCTCAGTTAACTGTTTCTATGCAGAAATATACGTTAGCCATGTGGAAAAAATCATGCCCCAATAAGTCTTATCACCAAAGTACCTCACAAAAACGATTAACATGCCAGTAAACGTTTTAACATCCATTTTAAAGGTTATGTAGTGTCATTAATAAGCCTGCTACCAGTCGCTTCTACTGCAGTTAAGGCTCATACATTACTTCAGCATACACAGTATTTTCTTAGTCAAATTCCATTCCTTAGAAAATTACTTCAGTGCACATACACTCATCAGCCTGATACCAGTCTCTACTACTGCATTTAAGGCTGTACTTACATTACATCGGTATCAGCAGTATTTTCTCAGTCAATTCCATTCCTTAGAAAAATAATTTACTGCACATACCTCGTTTGCAGGGGGGCCCGCATGCTATTCCCTTTTCTGAAGTTACCCCACTCCTCAGAATATGCGAGAACAGCCAGTGGATCTTAGTTACTTCCGCTAAGATCATAGAAAACGCAGGCAGATTCTTCTTCCAAATACTGCCTGAGAACAAACAGCACACTCCGGTGCCATTTAAAATAACAAACTTTTGATTGAAGAAATAAACTAAGTATAAAAAACACCACAGACCTCTGACAACGACCTATCTAGTTGAGTTGCAAGAGAATGACTGGATATGACATGTGAGGGGACGAGCTATATAGCAGCTCTGCTTGGGTGATCCTCTTGCAACTTCCTGTTGGGAAGGAGATATAATCCCATAAGTAATGGATGACCCGTGGACTGAATACACTTAACAAGAGAAATATTGATTTTATTTTTAAATCATATAAGAAGTGCATGTCTATGCACAACTAGTCTCTGGGATAGAACCACACTGGCTAATAAGGACAACTCCCATATCTTTAGTGGTAAACCAATTACATTCCCCACAAGTATGAGAAAAAAATGTATTTGATTAGATGCAACAAACAAAAATATATCATTAATTAAGTCCCCTTTCATAAAAAATAAATAAAAAAAGGAACACACTAGAAAAACAGAATTTATGTTTACCTGATAAATTACTTTCTCCAACGGTGTGTCCGGTCCACGGCGTCATCCTTACTTGTGGGATATTCTCTTCCCCAACAGGAAATGGCAAAGAGCCCAGCAAAGCTGGTCACATGATCCCTCCTAGGCTCCGCCTACCCCAGTCATTCGACCGACGTAAAGGAGGAATATTTGCATAGGAGAAACCATATGATACCGTGGTGACTGTAGTTAAAGAAAATAAATTATCAGACCTGATTAAAAAACCAGGGCGGGCCGTGGACCGGACACACCGTTGGAGAAAGTAATTTATCAGGTAAACATAAATTCTGTTTTCTCCAACATAGGTGTGTCCGGTCCACGGCGTCATCCTTACTTGTGGGAACCAATACCAAATCTTTAGGACACGGATGAAGGGAGGGAGCAAATCAGGTCACCTAAATGGAAGGCACCACGGCTTGCAAAACCTTTCTCCCAAAAATAGCCTCAGAAGAAGCAAAAGTATCAAACTTGTAAAATTTGGTAAAAGTGTGCAGTGAAGACCAAGTCGCTGCCCTACATATCTGATCAACAGAAGCCTCGTTCTTGAAGGCCCATGTGGAAGCCACAGCCCTAGTGGAATGAGCTGTGATTCTATCAGGAGGCTGCCGTCCGGCAGTCTCATAAGCCAATCTGATGATGCTTTTAATCCAAAAAGAGAGAGAGAGGTAGAAGTTGCTTTTTGACCTCTCCTTTTACCAGAATAAACAACAAACAAGGAAGATGTTTGTCTAAAATCCTTTGTAGCATCTAAATAGAATTTTAGAGCGCGAACAACATCCAAATTGTGCAACAAACGTTCCTTCTTTGAAACTGGATTCGGACACAAAGAAGGCACGACTATCTCCTGGTTAATGTTTTTGTTAGAAACAACTTTCGGAAGAAAACCAGGTTTAGTACGTAAAACCACCTTATCTGCATGGAACACCAGATAAGGAGGAGAACACTGCAGAGCAGATAATTCTGAAACTCTTCTAGCAGAAGAAATTGCAACCAAAAACAAAACTTTCCAAGATAATAACTTAATATCAACGGAATGTAAGGGTTCAAACGGAACCCCCTGAAGAACTGAAAGAACTAAGTTGAGACTCCAAGGAGGAGTCAAAGGTTTGTAAACAGGCTTGATTCTAACCAGAGCCTGAACAAAGGCTTGAACATCTGGCACAGCTGCCAGCTTTTTGTGAAGTAACACAGACAAGGCAGAAATCTGTCCCTTCAAGGAACTTGCAGATAATCCTTTCTCCAATCCTTCTTGAAGAAAGGATAGAATCTTAGGAATTTTTACCTTGTCCCAAGGGAATCCTTTAGATTCACACCAACAGATATATTTTTTCCATATTTTGTGGTAAATTTTTCTAGTTACAGGCTTTCTGGCCTGAACAAGAGTATCAATAACAGAATCTGAGAACCCTCGTTTTGATAAGATCAAGCGTTCAATCTCCAAGCAGTCAGTTGGAGTGAGACCAGATTCGGATGTTCGAACGGACCTTGAACAAGAAGGTCTCGTCTCAAAGGTAGCTTCCATGGTGGAGCCGATGACATATTCACCAGATCTGCATACCAAGTCCTGCGTGGCCACGCAGGAGCTATCAAGATCACCGATGCCCTCTCCTGATTGATCCTGGCTACCAGCCTGGGGATGAGAGGAAACGGCGGGAATACATAAGCTAGTTTGAAGGTCCAAGGTGCTACTAGTGCATCTACTAGAGTCGCCTTGGGATCCCTGGATCTGGACCCGTAGCAAGGAACCTTGAAGTTCTGACGAGAGGCCATCAGATCCATGTCTGGAATGCCCCACAGTTGAGTAATTTGGGCAAAGATTTCCGGATGGAGTTCCCACTCCCCCGGATGTAATGTCTGACGACTCAGAAAATCCACTTCCCAATTTTCCACTCCTGGGATGTGGATTGCAGACAGGTGGCAGGAGTGAGTCTCCGCCCATTGAATGATTTTGGTCACTTCTTCCATCGCCAGGGAACTCCTTGTTCCCCCCTGATGGTTGATGTACGCAACAGTCGTCATGTTGTCTGATTGAAACCGTATGAACTTGGCCTTTGCTAGCTGAGGCCAAGCCTTGAGAGCATTGAGTATCGCTCTCAGTTCCAGAATATTTATCGGTAGAAGAGATTCTTCCCGAGACCAAAGACCCTGAGCTTTCAGGGGTCCCCAGACCGCGCCCCAGCCCATCAGACTGGCGTCGGTCGTGACAATGACCCACTCTGGCCTGCGGAAGCTCATCCCTTGTGACAGGTTGTCCAGGGACAGCCACCAACGGAGTGAATCTCTGGTCCTCTGATTTACTTGTATCGTCGGAGACAAGTCTGTATAGTCCCCATTCCACTGACTGAGCATGCACAGTTGTAATGGTCTTAGATGAATGCGCGCAAAAGGAACTATGTCCATTGCCGCTACCATCAAACCTATTACTTCCATGCACTGCGCTATGGAAGGAAGAGGAACGGAATGAAGTATTTGACAAGAGTTTAGAAGTTTTGTTTTTCTGGCCTCTGTCAGAAAAATCCTCATTTCTAAGGAGTCTATTATTGTTCCCAAGAAGGGAACCCTTGTTGACGGAGATAGAGAACTCTTTTCTACGTTCACTTTCCATCCGTGAGATCTGAGAAAGGCCAGGACTATGTCCGTGTGAGCCTTTGCTTGAGGAAGGGACGACGCTTGAATCAGAATGTCGTCCAAGTAAGGTACTACTGCAATGCCCCTTGGTCTTAGCACCGCTAGAAGGGACCCTAGTACCTTTGTGAAAATCCTTGGAGCAGTGGCTAATCCGAAAGGAAGTGCCACGAACTGGTAATGCTTGTCCAGGAATGCGAACCTTAGGAACCGATGATGTTCCTTGTGGATAGGAATATGTAGATACGCATCCTTTAAATCCACCGTGGTCATGAATTGACCTTCCTGGATGGAAGGAAGAATTGTTCGAATGGTTTCCATTTTGAACGATGGAACCTTGAGAAACTTGTTTAGGATCTTGAGATCTAAGATTGGTCTGAACGTTCCCTCTTGTTTGGGAACTACGAACAGATTGGAGTAGAACCCCATCCCTTGTTCTCCTAATGGAACAGGATGAATCACTCCCATTTTTAACAGGTCTTCTACACAATGTAAGAATGCCTGTTTTTTTATGTGGTCTGAAGACAATTGAGACCTGTGGAACCTCCCCCTTGGGGGAAGCCCCTTGAATTCCAGAAGATAACCTTGGGAGACTATTTCTAGTGCCCAAGGATCCAGAACATCTCTTGCCCAAGCCTGAGCGAAGAGAGAGAGTCTGCCCCCCACCAGATCCGGTCCCGGATCGGGGGCCAACATTTCATGCTGTCTTGGTAGCAGTGGCAGGTTTCTTGGCCTGCTTTCCCTTGTTCCAGCCTTGCATTGGTCTCCAGGCTGGCTTGGCTTGAGAAGTATTACCCTCTTGCTTAGAGGACGTAGCACTTGGGGCTGGTCCGTTTCTACGAAAGGGACGAAAATTAGGTTTATTTTTGGCCTTGAAAGACCTATCCTGAGGAAGGGCGTGGCCCTTACCCCCAGTGATATCAGAGATAATCTCTTTCAAGTCAGGGCCAAACAGCGTTTTCCCCTTGAAAGGAATGTTAAGCAATTTGTTCTTGGAAGACGCATCCGCTGACCAAGATTTCAACCAAAGCGCTCTGCGCGCCACAATAGCAAACCCAGAATTTTTCGCCGCTAACCTAGCCAATTGCAAAGTGGCGTCTAGGGTGAAAGAATTAGCCAATTTGAGAGCACGGATTCTGTCCATAATCTCCTCATAAGGAGGAGAATCACTAGTGATCGCCTTTTCTAGCTCATCGAACCAGAAACACGCGGCTGTAGTGACAGGGACAATGCATGAAATTGGTTGTAGAAGGTAACCCTGCTGAACAAACATCTTTTTAAGCAAACCTTCTAATTTTTTATCCATAGGATCTTTGAAAGCACAACTATCTTCTATGGGTATAGTGGTGCGTTTGTTTAAAGTAGAAACCGCCCCCTCGACCTTGGGGACTGTCTGCCATAAGTCCTTTCTGGGGTCGACCATAGGAAACAATTTTTTAAATATGGGGGGAGGGACGAAAGGTATACCGGGCCTTTCCCATTCTTTATTTACAATGTCCGCCACCCGCTTGGGTATAGGAAAAGCTTCTGGGGGCCCCGGGACCTCTAGGAACTTGTCCATTTTACATAGTTTCTCTGGGATGATCAAATTCTCACAATCATCCAGAGTGGATAACACCTCCTTAAGCAGAGCGCGGAGATGTTCCAACTTAAATTTAAATGTAATCACATCAGGTTCAGCTTGTTGAGAAATTTTCCCTGAATCTGAAATTTCTCCCTCAGACAAAACCTCCCTGGCCCCCTCAGACTGGTGTAGGGGCCCTTCAGAAACAATATCATCAGCGTCCTCATGCTCTTCAGTATTATCTAAAACAGAGCAGTCGCGCTTACGCTGATAAGTGGGCATTTTGGCTAAAATGTTTTTGATAGAATTATCCATTACAGCCGTTAATTGTTGCATAGTAAGGAGTATTGGCGCGCTAGATGTACTAGGGGCCTCCTGAGTGGGCAAGACTGGTGTAGACGAAGGAGGGGATGATGCAGTACCATGCTTACTCCCCTCACTTGAGGAATCATCTTGGGCATCATTTTCTCTAAATTTTGTGTCACATAAATCACATCTATTTAAATGAGAAGGAACCTTGGCTTCCCCACATTCAGAACACAGTCTGAACACTATCTGGTAGTTCAGACATGTTAAACAGGCATAAACTTGATAACAAAGTACAAAAAACGTTTTAAAATAAAACCGTTACTGTCACTTTAAATTTTAAACTGAACACACTTTATTACTGCAATTGCGAAAAAGTATGAAGGAATTGTTCAAAATTCACCAAAATTTCACCACAGTGTCTTAAAGCCTTAAAAGTATTGCACACCAAATTTGGAAGCTTTAACCCTTAAAATAACGGAACCGGAGCCCCTTTACAGTCCCTGGTATCTGCTTTGCTGAGACCCAACCAAGCCCAAAGGGGAATACGATACCAAATGACGCCTTCAGAAAGTCTTTTCTATGTATCAGAGCTCCTCACACATGCGACTGCATGTCATGCTTCTCAAAAACAAGTGCGCAATACCGGCGCGAAAATGAGACTCTGCCTATGATTAGGGAAAGCCCCTAGAGAATAAGGTGTCCAAAACAGTGCCTGCCGATATTATTTTACAAAATACCCAGATTAAAATGATTCCTCAAGGCTAAATATGTTTATATATGAATCGATTTAGCCCAGAAAATGTCTACAGTCTTAAAAAGCCCTTGTGAAGCCCTTATTTACTGTCTGTAATAAAAATGGCTTACCGGATCCCATAGGGAAAATGACAGCTTCCAGCATTACATCGTCTTGTTAGAATGTGTCATACCTCAAGCAGCAAAATTCTGCTCACTGTTCCCTCAACTGAAGTTAATTCCTCTCAACAGTTCTGTGTGGAACAGCCATCGATTTTAGTAACGGTTGCTAAAATCATTTTCCTCTTACAAACAGAAATCTTCATCTCTTTTCTGTTTCAGAGTAAATAGTACATACCAGCACTATTTTAAAATAACAAACTCTTGATTGAATAATAAAAACTACAGTTAAACACTAAAAAACTCTAAGCCATCTCCGTGGAGATGTTGCCTGTACAACGGCAAAGAGAATGACTGGGGTAGGCGGAGCCTAGGAGGGATCATGTGACCAGCTTTGCTGGGCTCTTTGCCATTTCCTGTTGGGGAAGAGAATATCCCACAAGTAAGGATGACGCCGTGGACCGGACACACCTATGTTGGAGAAAAGGATATGATTTAAAACTAGAGGATAGCAGGTTTGGAAGAAATTAGTGAAAGCCTATGAGCAGAAATAGTATAAAGAAATTCACTCTTGGTTTATACAATAAGGGCAGGCTGGATAGGCTTTTGGTTCCTTTTTGGCATGAAAATCTATGCCTCAATGACGGCATGCCGTGTATAAATGTATTATACTGCAGAAATCCAAAGAAATTGTAGAATGACAGTGATACACATTATGCCATCCTAATGATGGGCACAAATATGTGCACAGTATACTTTAGGTTAATTTTCATCGTCTAAACCTGTATTTCTATCTACTCATTGCAGTAAATAAGACCTATATTCCATAGAAGATCACTTGAAGTTGTTTAATCCTCAATAAAAACAATAGGCATCTAGGATGTAACTTTTAATAGATTTTAGGGCAAAATGACCATAGGTATGAATTCCCTTGATCATGTTGCCAGTAAGCTGTACATAAATACCTTATCCATATCTACAATTAAAGGAAGTCTGACACGGATGTCTTTATGCCCATCTTATTATTGATATCTCATGCAGTCTCCATGTTGTATAAGTTAAATATGCCTCTCATAACTGTTTTTACCTTTGCGTGGTTAAAGCAATAAGTTCTCTATACAGAATAAAATAGTAAACTATTCACATACCCTTTTAGCTCATCTGCTATGCACATTCCAAACTGTTTGGTACCAGTCTCCATGCTTCTTCTAATCATCAGACGATAGCGGGGTTCAAAGACGTGGAGTGGGCAGGGAATTGTAGGGAAGGCCATAGTGCACACAAATATAGGGACATCTTTATTCAGGCTGCAATTGGGTATAAACAGAATTACAGATTTAAGTTACTTTAATATATGTTTAGATTATGCATTGATTGTAAAATGTATTACTATAAATCTCTAGTGTAGTTAAAGACTCATATGTATACTTTGAACTCTTGCACATGCTCAGTAAGAGCTGGATGATATTTTCTGTCTGTTTTTTCTGTGATCACACTCAAAAAATGCTTCTGCCGTTAATAACCCTCAAGCATGAAATCATTACCTACCAGATACAGCACACAACAATAATTTGCCTTTGGTTATCTCACAATTTCCTAACCCAAAAAACAAATGCTCAGGATTAACAACAAATAAAATGAGAGACGACATCACAGGTTGAAATACCTGTAAACTGATTGATCCCTTTTAACAATCTATAGTGATGCTAATTGGAGACAGGTGTAGAATTAACTTGTTGTGCTCCAAAGCCATAGACGTGGGTGTGTCTAAGGGTCTCGAAGAGGGGCATCATCAGTATTGTGGGTATTGTAGCGTTTGTGTTTGGAGAAGTTGCTTCCTAACATCATCCGATATGGAAAACATTATTTTCACTGTATTTTGCCCATTAGCAAAACTAGTTCCATTGTAAAACTTTGTGATGTACTCATCACTAATTGCAAAAGTGCTGTACATTGTTTAATAAAGGGACATAAAACAGGGCGAGATCTGTGCATATCCTAAAAGCGCTAATTAATTAAAAATAGTTTGCATTAAAAATTTGTTTAAAAATTGCAAAATGAATTACATAGCTAAGCTGCCTGGAGAGGCCAACTCCACCCCCCCCCCTTATCAGTGTTTAGACACAGGCATTGTATTTCAACTGAGTTCACAGCTTCTAGGCCTGCTTCAGCAGATAATCACTGTGCATTTTAGCATTTTACCAAAAGAATAGATATAGATACAGCCATAAAAGAAATGTGTGGGGGGAGTTAGAGCTTTACAATTCAGAAACTAAAAAGAAAGGGTTAATGGCGAGGCACTGCAGTATACATTTGCAGGTAAAGTAATTAAAGTACATATTATATTTTGCCTCTATCCCAACTCGTTTTATGTCCCTTTAAGTAATTTAATCTGTGGGCCTCAAATCATACACACACACACACATATATATAAAATCTGAATTAAAAAAAAAATGTTTTTGCCCGTGCACAAGTCTAATGGATGTTCCACATACTTTCAGCATTTCAAGGACAGGTAAACACATGTGTAGGATTCTGCTAGTGACCACTGTAGAGTTAAATCTGGCTGCCAAAAACTACAAGCCAGAAATGCATAGGAAGAAGAAGTGTAATTTCCCTATAATCACTGCAATGCATTTAATGTGACTAATGAAGTGATTTTGAGTCTCACAAGGTCAATATTTTTGTTCTCTGGGAAGTCAAACAAGAACATGCTGTAAAGGTGACTATTCAGTTTAACCAACCTACATATATATCCTGTTGCAGGTTTCTTTATATTTCACTGGTGCAAAATAATGGGTTTAAAATGGCAACACATATTAAATTGCTACTTCTGTATGAAAAGTAAATGATATATATATTGTCTTACTTGGATAATTCCTTCATTTCTTCATCATAGATTTTCTTTCTATCAGCTAGTTCCTCTGGCAGGTACTTTGTTATCAATTCTTCAGTTAAAAGGGTCTTTTTGTATGCCCTGCTTGCCAGGTACTAAGGGTAAAAAAAGAAAAAATCACCTTTAAGCATTGCACTATTACTTGCATATTTAAACACCTAATTAAAGTCAGCTGTGGAGCAGCAATACACTCCTGGGTGTTAGATGAACACATCTGGTAAGCTAATGACAAGAGGCATATTTGTGTAGCCACCAATCACTACCTTGCTCCCAGTAGTGTATCTTATTCTTGATAAGGACAACAGACATGAAACTCAAAAATGTTCTTTCGTGATTCTGACAAAGAGATTAGACAAGTTTCTAATTTACTTCTGTTATCATATTTGCTTCAATCTTAGGTTATTCTTTGTTAAAGAGATAATTAGATAGGTAGCGTGCACATGTCTGGAGAACAGCACTACATGGCAGGAAAGGTGCTGCCCTCTAGTGCTCGTGTTAATGTATACAATTCTTGCAAAACTGCTGACATATAGTGCTCCTAAGCTTACCTCCCTGCTTTTCAACAAAGGATACCAACAAAAACATAAAATTATGCTTACCTGATCATTTTATTTCCATCGTGGGGAGGAGAGTCCACGGCTTCATTCATTACGAGTGGGAATTAAGAACCTGACCACCAGGAGGAGGCAAAGACACCCCAGCCAAAGGCCCTCCCCACTTCCCTCATCCCCCAGTCATTCTCCCGAGGGAACAAGTAACAGTAGGAGAAATATCAGGGTATAAATGGTGCCAGATGAACAAAAACTAAATTTAGGTCCGCCCACCGGAGCAACGTGCGGGAGCCGTGGACTCTCCTCCCCACGATGGAAATAAAATTATCAGGTAAGCATAATTTATTTTTTCCATCTAAAAGGGAGGAGAGTCCACAGCTTCATTCATTACTTGTGGGAACAAATACCCAAGCTCTAGAGGACACTGAATGAAAAATGGGAGGGCAAAAAGAAGGCGGACCCTAATCTGAGGGCACCACAGCCTGTAAAACCTTTCTCCCAAAAACTGCTTCCGCCGAAGCAAAAACGTCAAATTTGTAAAATTTTGTAAAGTTATGTAAGGAGGACCAGGTACCTGCCTTACAAATCTGCTCCATAGAGGCTTCATTCTTGAAGGCCCAAGAAGAAACCACAGCTCTAGTTGAATGAGCCGTGATCCTCTGAGGAGGCTTATATCCTGCTGTCCCATAGGCTAAGCAAATCGTGCTCCTCAACCAAAAGGACAAATAAGTTGAAGAGGCTTTCTGCCTCTTGCGCTTCCCTGCATACACCACGAAAAGAGATGTAGATTGTCTGAAATCCCTTGTAGCCTGAAGATAAAACTTTAAGGCTCGAACCACGTACAAATTCTAAAGTAACCTCTCCTTAGGAGAAGTGGGGTTAGGACACAAAGAAGGAACTACTATTTCCTGATTGATGTTATGGTTAGACACCACTTTGGGAAGAAATCCCAAACCAGTGCAAAGAACAGCCTTATCAGGGTGAAAGACCAAATAAGGAGGCTCAAATTGCAAGGCCGTCAGCTCAGAGACTCTGCAAGCCGATGCAATAGCCAACAGAAAGAGAACCTTCCAGGAAAGAATCTTAATGTGAATAGAGTGCATAGGTTCAAACGGAACCCTCTGCAACACCCTCAGAACTAAGTAAAAACAGGCCTGATTCTAGACGGGGCCTGAACAAAAGACTGGATATCCGGAAGCTTAGCAAGCCTCTTGTGCAACAACACAGATAATGCTGAAATCCGTCCCTTCAAGGAACTGGCAGCAGGCCCCTTCTCCTGGATACCTTAACCTTGTGCCAAGGATATCCATGCTTCTCACACCAGGACAAGTAAGTCATCCACACCTTATGTAAATGCGATGAGTGACCAGCTTCCTAGCCTGAACGAGAGTATCAATCACTCTCTCAGAAAACTCTCTCTTGGCTAAGACTATGCGTTCATTCTCCACGCATTCAGCCTCAGAGAATCTAGATTTTGATGTTGAAAGGGACCCTGTATCAACAGATCCCTGCGACAGGGTAACCTCCATGGAGGAGAAGATGACATCCCCACCAGATCCGCAAACCACGTCCTCCGCGGCCACGACGGAGCAATCTGCAAGCTGAAGCTTGCTCCTGCTTGATGCGGGCTACTACACAAGGTAGAAGTGGTAACAGTAGAAAAAGGTAAACTAGGTTGAACCCCCAAGGCACCGCTAAGGCATCTATCAGCTCTGCCTGGGGATTCCTGGACCGCGACCCCTATCTGGGTAGCTTGCAATTGAGTCTGGATACCATGAGATCTATCACCGGCTTCCCCCATCTGTGATAAATCTCCACAAACACCTCGGGTGGAGAGACTATTCCCCTGGATGGAAGAATTGCCTGCTGAGAAAATCAGCTTCCCAGTTGTCCACACCCAGAATGTGGATTGCTGAGAGCGAGCAGCTGTGGGAATCTGCCCATTCCAATATCTGAGAAACCTCCCTCATCGCTAAGGAACTTCTCGTCCCCCCCTGATGGTTGATGTAAGCCACCGAGGTAATGTTGTCTGTCTGGAACCTGATGAAGCTGAATGACTCCAGAAGAGGCCACGCCTTCAGAGCATTGTAGATTGCTCGAAGTTCCAGAATATTGATCGGGAGGAGAGACTCCTTTCGAGACAACTTTCCCTGTGCCATCCTGGCACCCCAAACAGCTCCCCATCCTGCCATACTCTCGTCACAATCTCCCAGGACAGTCTCAGAAAGGATGTCCCTTGGGACAGTTGTTCCGGACAAATCCACCAAGAGAGGGAGTCCCTCGTCCGATCGTCCAGAGAAATCTGTTGGGATAGGTCTGTATGATCGCCATTCCACTGTCTCAACATGCACAACTGAAGAGGTCTGAGATGGAACCTGGCGAATGGAATGATATCGGTGCTGGACACCATGACCCAATCACCTCCATACTGTGAGCCACAGAGGGACTGGAGGAGGACGGAAGGGCAAGACATGTGGACGCAATCTTCCTGCGCCACTGATCTGTGAGAAATATCCTCATGGATATATAATCTATTATCGTTCCCAGGAACTCCACCCTGTTGCTGGGAATCAGGGAGCTCTTTCCTGAGTTTATCTTCCAATGGTGAGATTGGAGCAAAAGGGCCCTTGAGTGATCCTCTGCAAGACTGAACGACGGCGCCTGGACTAGGATAGGGCGCCACAACAATGCCTCTGGATCTGGCTACTGCAAGTACTGCCCCCAGAACTTTGGTGAAGACTCTCGGTCCGTCGCCAGACCAAAGGGAAGGGTCACAAACTGGAAATGTTGGTCCAGAAACGAAAATCTCAAGAACCTGAAGTGATCCCTGTGGATTGGCACATGAAGGTAGGCATCCTTCAAGTCAATTGTCGTCATGAACTGACCCTCTTGAACTAGGGGCAGAATAGATCTGATCGTTTCCATTTTGAACGATGGAACAGCCAGAAACTTGCTTAAACATTTTAGGTCCAGAATCGGGCGGAATGAGCCCTCCTTCTTTGGGACCACGAAAAGGTTTGAATAGTACCCTAAACCCCTTTCTGCTGGGGGTACTGGTACAATAACTTAGAGAGAAGAGAGATCCCTCACACATTCTAGAAAGGCAGTCCTCTTCTCTGGTCTTGAAGACAGTCTGGAGAGGAGGAATCTGCCCCTGGGCGGATGAGATCTGAGCCCTATCCTTTATTCCTGGGCGATAACCTCCAGAACCCAAAAGGCCCTGAACATCCTGCAACCAGGCTTCTGAAAAGAGAGATAATCTGCCCCCTACTTGGTCCGGTGACCGGTCGGGGGCCACCCCTTCATGCCGACTTTGTTTCGGTAGGCTTCTTGTTCTTCTTGGAATTATTTCAAGACTGAGCTGACTTCCAAATGCCCTTGGACTGATCCACTTTCGCGGCGGGCTGCTGGCATTGGGCCTTGTCTGCACGAAAGGAACGGTAAGCAGATCCCTTAGGCTTAACCTTCTTATCCTGCGGTAGGAAAACGTCCTTGCCTCTCATAACCGTGGAAATGATCGAGTCCAATCCCGGACCAAACAGGATCTTTCCCTGAAAGTGGAAAGAGAGGTCATGTCCGCAGACCACGACTTTAGCCACAGAGCCCTATGGGCTAGTACAGAAAAACCTGAAAACTTAGCATCCAGGCGAATAATTTGCATATTGGCATCACAAATAAAAGAATTAGCGACCCTCAAGGCCTTAATTCTATCCTGTATCTCAACGAGTGGAGTCTCCCTCTCGACCATGTCCGACAGAGAATCGCACCAATATGGCGCAGCTCCGGCTACCCCGGCTACCGCAGCTACCGCCGCTGCCGGCTGAAAATCAAACCCCGTGTGTTGAAACATTCTTCTTATAGGGACAGTCAAGTAAAAAAAAAAAACTTTCATGATTTAAATAGGGCATGTAATTTTAAACAACTTTCCAATTTACTTTTATTACCAATTTTGCTTTGTACTCTTGGTATTCTTAGTTGAAAGCTAAATCTAGGAGGTTCATATGCTAATTTCTTAGAACTTGAAGGCCACCTTTAATCTAAAAACATTGACAGTTTTTCACCACTAGAAGGCGTTAGTTCATGTGTTTCATATAGATAACATTGAGCTTAGGCACGTGAGGCTCCTAGGAGCAAGCACTGATTCGCTAAAAACGTAAGTCTGTCAATAGAACTGAAATAAGGGGGCAAATTGCAGAGGCTTAGATACAAGGTAATCACAGAGGTAAAAAGTATATTACTATAACTGTGTTGGTTATGCAAAATTGGGAAATGGGTAATAAAGGGATTATCTACCTTTTTAAACAACAAAAATTCTGGTGTTAACTGTCCGTTTCAGCAAAAAGCGCAAATTTTCCATCCTAAACCTAAGGTCAGGCTCCTCGGCAGTCGGAGCTTTAGATGACATAGACTCCGACCCAGAAGAAACATCCATTGAAGAGTCGTAGTCGTCCTCGTCAGCGGATAATCTTTCTGAAATATCCATTGGAGTATATGACCCCTGGGTCGGATCGCCATATTTTACCTTACGGTTGCATTTAGCAGAACATGGTAAGGCACTTATCACCTTAGACACCGCCGTTTGCAGTTGATCCTCAAATTCTGGCGGCCAACGGATCTCTCCCGTAGGAGAAATGGTTGTGCCCTGGCGCGCAGCATGTGTAATCGGAAATTAATGTAGGGAACACACCTCACGGGATGGGGAACCCTCAGAGGTGGACGGCTCAGTAGTACTAGACATCCTATTCTTTCTAGATGTCGTAGGCATGTGGAACATACTTGAGCAGTCGGATCTACCAGAACCTCCTCGCAATAAACACAGGGATGAGACTTTGTTAAAGAGGGAGTGCCCTCTAACGCTTCAGAGTCCTCTATAGCTTGCGCCTTTATTACAGACTAGATATAATATATGAAAAATGGCACCTTTATAACCTCCAATGGCCGGGGCACTAACCACCTCCTATAACCCGGACCACAGAAACAGTTTTGTCTCCTGCAACCGCTGGTCAAGCAGAGGAAGTCGAATAGGCCACACCCGGGCAGAAGGAATGCCTCGCAGGACCGCCCCTGCACTAGGGAGAAAAACATGCCAAATTGGCCATGCAAATACTCCCGGAAATTAAACTAAAAGTCCACCCATTGCCAGAGCCTCATCTCACACATATCGCAGCAATGACACAATAAACAATATTATGTACAGAACCCCCGCTGTTCAATAATCCCCCTACTAGCCCTTGATTCTATAAAGATAAAAGGTATCACACTGTGACACCAGTCTTCTGCGTTATCATTATGTGTATAAAAAAATCAAACGATCTTACCAGAATCTATGCCGTGGAACAGGAACACGGCTTCTCAAGTGTGTCAGTGTAGTAGCATCACTCCTGTCAGTACTTATTCAGTACACACTACAGATGACAGTACTTATTCAGTACACACTACAGATGGCGGTACTTATTCAGTACACACTACAGATGAAACTACTTCTTCAGTACACACTACACATGGCAGTACTTATTCAGTACACACTACAGATGGCAGTACTTATTCAGTACACACTACAGATGACACTACTTATTCAGTACACACTACAGCTGACAGTACTTATTCAGTACACACTACAGATGACCGTATTCAGTACACACTACAGATGACAGTACTTATTCAGTACACACTACAGATGACACTACTTATTCAGTACACACTACAGCTGACACTACTTATTCAGTACACACTACAGCTGACACTACTTATTCAGTACACACTACAGCTGACACTACTTATTCAGTACACACTACAGCTGACACTACTTATTCAGTACACACTACAGATGACAGTACTTATTCAGTACACACTACAGATGACAGTACTTATTTAGTACACACTACAGATGACTGTACTTATTCAGTACACACTACAGATGACAATACCGTACTTATTCAGTACACACTACAGATGACAGTACTTATTCAGTACACACTACAGATGACAGTACTTATTTAGTACACACTACAGATGACTGTACTTATTCAGTACACCCTACAGATGACAGTACTTATTTAGTACACCCTACAGATGACAGTACTTATTCAGTACACCCTACAGATGACAGTATTCAGTACACACTACAGATGACAGTATTCAGTATACACTACAGATGACTGTACTTATTCAGTACACACTACAGATGACAGTACTTATTTAGTACACACTACAGATGACTGTACTTATTCAGTACACCCTACAGATGACAGTACTTATTCAGTACACCCTACAGATGACAGTACTTATTCAGTACACACTACAGATGACTGTACTTATTCAGTACACCCTACAGATGACAGTACTTATTCAGTACACCCTACAGATGACAGTATTCAGTACACACTACAGATGACAGTATTCAGTATACACTACAGATGACTGTACTTATTCAGTACACACTACAGATGACTGTACTTATTCAATACACACTACAGATGACTGTACTTATTCAATACACACTACAGATGACTGTACTTATTCGATACACACTACAGATGGCAGTACTTATTCAGTACACACTACAGATGACAGTACTTATTCGATACACACTACAGATGGCAGTACTTATTCAGTACACACTACAGATGGCAGTACTTATTCAGTACACACTACAGATGACAGTACTTATTCAGTACACCCTACAGATGACAGTACTTATTCAGTACACCCTACAGATGACAGTACTTATTCAGTACACCCTACAGATGACAGTACTTATTCAGTACACCCTACAGATGACAGTACTTATTCAGTACACCCTACAGATGACAGGATTCAGTACACACTACATATGACACTACTTATTCAGTACACCCTACAGATGACAGGATTCAGTACACACTACAGATGACAGTACTTATTCAGTACACACTACAGATGACAGTACTTATTCAGTACACACTACAGATGACAGTACTTATTCGATACACACTACAGATGACCGTACTTATTCAGTACACACTACAGATGACAGTATTCAGTACACACTATAGATGACAGTATTCAGTATACACTACAGATGACAGTACTTATTCAGTACACACTATATAGTACCGTGGGGAAACAGAGTATATTCCAGATATATAGTGAGTTTATTAGCTCAGATACTTATGCTCACTTGTGATAGATTTTCTTTGCAGAGTGGACAATGTGGGTTGTGGTCCAGGCATCGCTCAAGGCATTTGAGACAGAATGTGTGTCCACAAGGTGTAGCTACGGGCTCATAAAACAACCTAGAGAAATGAAATGGAGAGAGAGCGAGTTAAAACAAACATGCATTCTCATATTATTCTAGTTTGGAGAGCAAAAAATGGCAGTAAATATATTGCCTTGTTCTTTACAACAAAGTAAAAAAAAAGTTACTGGCTTCAAGGCCTAACTCTGCTATTTAATTGATCATTTACCTGCTTACTAGTATATATTTGTACTGTACATAAAGGTGAACAACCCTCTCAGCATCATATAGATGATTTATGACATAAAATATGCTATCATACAAAAGGAATTATTCTTTACTATAATGCTGCTTAATTCCAAAAAATATCCACAGGACCTGTGAGTATGCAAATATATCACTGAATTGGCTCATTTCATTACTGCACCACAACCAGTATCTCTCCTGTAAAATCAAATGAATTGTGTAGAAACGAAGCATTAAAACACTGTGGGCCAGATTCCAAGTAGCATGGTATCGTTTGCTCGTGAGCGATAACAAAATGTATACTTTCCTGATAGATTTCTTTCCGGGTATGGCGAGTCCACAAAGTCCTCAATTACTAGTGGGAATATCACTCCTGGCCAGCAGGAGGAGGCAAAGAGCACCACAGCCAAGCTGTTAAAGGGACACTAAAAACATACATTTTTTTCTTTCACAATTCAGATAGAGCATGAAATTTTAAGCAACTTTCTAATTTACTCCTATTATCAATTTTTCTTCTTTCTTTTGCTATCTTTATTTAAAAAGCAGTAATGTGATGCATAGGAGTCGGCCCATTTTTGGTTGAGAACCTGGGTTATGCTTGCTTATTGGTGGGTAAATGTAAGCCTCAAATAAGCAAGCGCTATTCATGGTGCTGAACCTAAAATGGTCTGGCTGCTAAGATTTACATTCCTGCTTTTAAATAAAGATAGCAAGAGAACAAAGAAAAATTGATAATAGTAGTAAATTAGAAAGTTGATTAAAATTTAATGCTCTATCTGAATAATGAAAGAAAAATGTTGGGTTCAGTGTCACTCCCCTACCCATAATCCCCAGTCATTCGACCAAAAGGAAATGGAATAAGGAATAACACAACGGTGCAGAGGTGCCTGAGGTTTAGACAAAATAACTGTCGTAAAACAAAAAGGGTGGGGTTGTGGACTCACCATATCCGTAAATAAATAAATTTATCGAGTAAGTATAAATTTAGTTTTCTTTCCTAAGATATGGTGTGTTTACAACGCCCTCAATTACTAGTGAGAACCAATACCCAAGCTAGAGGACCGTTTGAAGAACCTTTCTCCCAAAGGAAGCCTCAGCCGATGTAAAAGTATCAAATTTGTAAAATTTAGAAAAAGTGTGCAGAGAGGACCAAGTTGCAGCCTTGCAAATCTGTTCCACAGAAGCTTCATTTTTTAAGCCCACGAAGGAGAGACAGCTCTAGGGGAATGAGCTGTAATTCTCTCAGCAGGCTGCTGACCAGCAGTCTCATAAGCCAAACAAATTATACTTCTCAACCAGAGAGAAAGATAAGTAGCAGTAGCCTTCTGACCTTTACGTTTCCCAAAGAAACAAACAAACAGGGCAGATGACTGGTGAAAATCCTTAGTCGCCTGCAGATAGAATTTAAGAGCATGCACAACAAGTTGTGTAACAAACGTTCCTTATGAGAAGGAGGATTAGGACATAGAGAAGGAACAACCATTTCCTGATTAATATTTCCTGATTAATATTTCTATCCGAAACAACTTTAGGAAGGAAACCTAACTTAGTACGAAGAACCACCTTATCAGCATGAAAGATAAGATAAGGCGAATCACACTGCAAGGCTGAGAGTTCAGAGACTCCCCGAGCAGAAGAGATAGCAACAAGAAACAAAACCTTCCAAGATAACAACTTAATATCTATGGCATGCATACGCTCAAACAGAGCCTACTGTAGAACATTAAGAACAAGGTTAAGGCTCCAAGGAGGAGCAACAGACTTAAACACAGGCCGGATTCTAACCAGGGCCTGACAAAAAAACTTAAAACATCCGACACGTCTGCCAAACACTTTTGCAACAAAATAGATAGTGCAGCCCTTCAGAGTACCGACTGACAAACCCTCTCCAGACCTTCCTGGAGAAAAGTCAAAATTCTAGGGATTCTGACCCTACTCCAAAAGAACCCCTTGGATTTGCACCAATAAAGGTATTTACACCATACCTTATGGTAAATCCTTCTAGTAACAGACTTATAAGCCTGAATCAAGGTCTCAAAAGACCGACTCAGAAAAACCACGCTTAGACAAGACCTAAGCGTTCAATCTCCAAGCAGTCAGATTCAGAGAAAGAAGATTTGGATGAAGGAATGGACCCTGAGTTAGAATGTCCTTCCTCAGAGGCAACCTCCAAGGAGGAAGAGACGACATCTCCACTAGGTCTGCATACCAGATCCTGCGAGGCCACGTCGGGGCTATAAGAATCACCAATGCTCTCTCCTGCTTGATACAAGCAATGAAAGGAAAGGAGTGCAGCAAATGGAGGAAACAGGTATGCCAGATTGAAATCCCAAGGAACTGCCAGAGCATCTATCAGGGCGGCCTGCAGATCCCTCGACCTCGAACCATACCGTGGAAGCTTGGCGTTCTGTCAAAACGCCATCAGATCCAATTCCGGCACCCCCCATTTGAGGGTTAACCTGGAGAACACCTCTGGATGGAGAGCCCACTCACCTGGATTAAATATCTGTCTGCTCAGGAAGTCCTCTTCCCAGTTGTCCACTCCTGGAATGTGGATGGCAGAGAGACAGCTATTTTGAACTTCCGCCCACTGAACAATCGGGGTCACCTCCTTCATGGCTAAGGAACTCCGCATTCCTCCCTACTGAGGTGATATTGTCCGACTGGAACCTGATAAACCGGGCCAAGGACAACTGAGGCCAAGCCACAATCGCTCTGTGCACAAAAGACACGTATTCATGAAAGCTGCTTCCTGCTCCATGTCAGACATGTTCCAATAAATTTGAAAATAGAACAAACACCTGTCTTGGAACTTTAAGAAAAAAAACGTGTCCCCACAAAAAATAATATATTCACATTAACTTCTGGGCAGAGCGGTTCTCTAGTTTGAAATTGCCTCATAACCTCTACACTAAACTGAGGTGCTTACCTGCCCCCACCGTTCCAAGGAGTTTAAACTGGCTTCTGATGGCTGCCGTTGAAACGGCTCTGATCGTTAGGAGCGGAAGGAAGACGATCATGTGACCCTCAGGGAAACTGCCTAACACACAGATCTGAAGCACGCAGAAACCACCAGCCCTCTCAGACTAAGCCCGCCCTCCGGCTGTTGTCACTGAGAGGATCTTGCGCAACGGGTCTTACTAACTGTCCGACCGGCAAACCAAGTAACGAAACCCATACATAAACTGACACACAGTCCCTGAATAAAAAATAATAATATAACTTCTTAAAAAAAGATCTCCACAGAGCCAACAAAAAATAAAGTTAATACCTTCATAACTATAAGAAGGTTTAACCCATACAGTCTCCTATCACATACAATAACAGTGCCTGCCTTCTGCCAAAATCAATCCTACTCAGGATCTGTTTGTCCCCTTAAAGCTGCAGGGAATGTCAAAAGTGCTAGTCTCCTACTCAGAAGACAGAAAAACACTTATTTGTATCTAGCCGCCCGGCAGGAGGACAGCTCGCTCACCCGGTATGAGAGGACACATACTCCTCACAGAGACCTGTGGAAAAACGAAAGAACAGAGTAACCAACTCTGATTTCTATACCATGGGCAGCAAATATGTAAGGAAACGTTAGTGTTCAGGAATAAAGATCCTGAACACATTTCAAGAACGCCTCTCTTTTTATCTGGTCTGCAGATAATCTTGAAAGGTGAAACCTGCCGCTGGGAGGAAAAGTCTTGAATTCCAATTTGTAACCCTTAGAAACTATGTCCAAAGCCCAAGAATCTTGGACATCTCGAATCCAAGCCTGAGAAAACCGAGAAAGTCTGCCTCCCACAAGATCCGATCCAGGAACGGGGGCCAACCCTCATGTTGATTTAGAATCAACTGCGAGTTTCCTTGACTGCTTCCCCTTGTTCCAAGACTGATAGGGCTTCCAAGAGGGCTTAGCCTGTTCCTGCTTGGAAGAGGGTGAGGAGGATTTTCCTTCGAAATTACGAAAGGAACAAACATTACTCTGAAGACCCTTAGGCCTATTCTTCTTGTCTTGTGAAAGAAAAGACCCTTTCCCACCCGTAATATCAGAAATAATTTCTTTTAGACCAGGACCAAACAAGGTCTTACCCTTGTAAGGAATCGCCAGAAGCTTGGGCGTAGAAGAAAAATCTGCTGACCAAGACTTCAGCCACAATGCCCTGCGGGCAAGAACAGCGAAGCTAGATATCTTGGCTTCCAGTCTAATAACCTGCATGGAAGCATCAGAAATAAAGGAATTGGATAGCTTGAGAGCCTTAATCCTGTCTTGTATCTCTTCTGAGGGGGTCTCCACCTGAAGAGTCAGACAAGACGTCGAACCAGTAGGATGCCGCACTTGTCACAGTGGCAATACACACTGCAGGCTGCCATTGAAGGCCTTGATAAACGTACATCTTCTTCAAATAAGCATCCATCTTTTTGTTTATAGGATCTTTAAGAGAGCAACTATCCTCAATAGGAATAGTAGTTCTCTTAGCAAGAGTAGAGATGGCCCCTTCTACCTTAGGCACCGATTGCCATGACTCTTTAATGGAGTCAGCAATCGGAAACATCTTTTTAAAGATAGGAGATGGGGAATAAGGTACCCCTGGCACAGGAAACACCTCCACAGAGGAAAGAACATCAAATTATTTATTAAGCTTACTAGCTTTTTTAGGATTAACGACGACAGGAGTGTCTGAGTCATCCAACGTAGCCAAAACCTCCTTTAACAGTATACAGAGGTCTTCTAGCTTAAATCTGAAGGTTGCAACTTCAGAGTCAGCTGAAGGAATTATACTGTCTGAATCTGAGATTTCACCCTCAGAGGCTACTGAAGTATCTTCCTCATCAGACTCATGAGGAAGAGCAACTCCGGTGATAGCAGCAGAAGCAGAAACCTTACTATCTGAATCTCGAATTTTCCTCTTGCGGTTTCCTTTTAACATAGGAAAAGCAGCTAATGCCGCAGATACTGCTGAAGATACCTGGGCAGCAATTTCTGCTTGCAAATAAACCCCTTCAGGAGGTTGAGAGGAACTGCAGGGCACTGTGACACCATAGAGGCTACGGACATTTGAGGAGAGAGCTGTGGCATTACCTTAATAGCATCAACCTCTAGAGACATTAGGCTCAGTAGAAAATGCATTTTAATGTCCTCTTAAAGGGACACTGAACCCAAAATTTTTCTTTTGTTATTCAGAAAGAGCATGCAATTTTAAGCAACTTTCTAATGTACTCCTATTATCATTTTTTCTTCGTTCCCTTGCTATCATTATTTGATAAAGAAGACATCTAAGCTTTTTTTTGGTTTCAGTACTCAGGACAGCACTTTTTTATTGGTGGATGAATTTATCCACCAATCAGCAAGGACAACCCAGGTTGTTCACCAAAAATGGGCCGGCATCTAAACTTACATTCTTGCATTTCAAATAAAGATACCAAGAGAATGAAGAAAATTTGATAATAGGAGTAAATTAGAAAGTTGCTTAAAATTTCATGCTTAATCTGAATCACGAAAGAAATTTTTTGGGTACAGTGTCCCTTTAACACATGAGGAACAAAATTGCATAGGGGAGACAATCTGGATCATTGACAGGCAAAGAGAATGACTGGGGATTATGGGTAGGGGAGTGACACTTAACAGCTTGGCTGTGGTGCTCTTTGCCTCCTCCTGCTGGCCAGGAGTGATATTCCCACTAGTAATTGAGGACGTCGTGGACTCACCATATCTTAGGAAAGAAATATAATTTATTGCACCTGTCAGAAGTAGTGTGTGTATTACAACTTTAAAGTAAATGCTATTGCTGCTTGAGCCAATTAAAGTTACTACATGCTGTTGTATTTCCTCCTGTGTCTGCATCTATCTTCAAAATATGTTTTTTTATTTCATCCCCTTACAAGTATTAATTAATGATATTTGGCATCTTCACACTGGGCACCACCATCTTGAAGCTTATATTTAATTTGCAACTTTTAAACTGCGCAAAAAAACCTAGAAAAATATATAATTTTCCATCACAGATCTGCAAAAGTGCACAGCTTCTGTCACAGGATGCAACAATACACGAGCTACATGATGGTGGCAATCAGAATAAAATGCAGAGCTTTATCAACTGGCTTCTGGAAAGAGTTTAAAAAAAAAAAAAGAAGAAAAAAAAAAACAGCTTTAAAAATAGCTACAGGTACAGGAGGAAAAACAATAACATGGTGAGTAGTAACCACCATACTGTAGTTGTATCCAGCAAATGCACACTTCAGAAAACACCATTAGATGAAAGTGGTCACAGTGAAGGAATTAAGATGCATAATGCAAACAGCTATTTGTATTTACAATACAAAACAGTTTAAGGGTGGGGGAAGACCGAGATTCATCTACTTAATGGGGAAAAAATAACTTTGGTTAGTCAATCAATATTGCACAATGTTTACAGTACACAATAAAACACCATAGAAACATATCTCTGGCGCCATTAGGTGATGATGAAGACTAACAGTCTGGTCTAGTTTATAGCATATCAAGGGGGCAGTGCAACAATACATGCAATCAGAAACAGAGGATATAGAGGAATGTAACATATGTGCTTCATCTTGTGAATAGAAAAAACATAATTTATGCTTACCTGATAAATTTTTTTCTCTTGTAGTGTATCCAGTCCACGGATCATCCATTACTTGTGGGATATTCTCCTTCCCAACAGGAAGTTGCAAGAGGATCACCCACAGCAGAGCTGCTATATAGCTCCTCCCCTAACTGTCATATCCAGTCATTCGACCGAAAACAAACAGAGAAAGGAGAAACCATAGGGTGCAGTGGTGACTGTAGTTTAATTAAAATTTAGACCTGCCTGAAAAGGACAGGGCGGGCCGTGGACTGGATACACTACAAGAGAAATAAATTTATCAGGTAAGCATAAATTATGTTTTCTCTTGTTAAGTGTATCCAGTCCACGGATCATCCATTACTTGTGGGATACCAATACCAAAGCTAAAGTACACGGATGATGGGAGGGACAAGGCAGGATTAAGCGGAAGGAACCACTGCCTGAAGAACCTTTCTCCCAAACACAGCCTCCGAAGAAGCAAAAGTATCAAATTTGTAAAATTTTGAAAAAGTGTGAAGCAAAGACCAAGTTGCAGCCTTGCAAATCTGTTCAACAGAGGCCTCATTTTTGAAGGCCCAGGTGGAAGCCACAGCTCTAGTAGAATGAGCTGTAATCCTTTCAGGGGGCTGCTGTCCAGCAGTCTCATAGGCTAGGCTTATTACGCTCCGAAGCCAAAAGGAAAGAGAGGTTGCCGAAGCTTTTTGACCTCTCCTCCGTCCAGAGTAAACGACAAACAGGAAAGATGTTTGACGAAAATCCTTAGTAGCTTGTAAGTAAAACTTCAAGGCACGGACTACGTCCAGATTATGTAAAAGACGTTCCTTCTTTGAAGAAGGATTAGGGCACAACGATGGAACAACAATCTCTTGATTGATATTCTTGTTAGAAACCACCTTAGGTAAAAACCCAGGTTTGGTACGCAGAACTACCTTATCTGCATGAAAAATCAGATAGGGAGAATCACATTGTAAGGCAGATAGCTCAGAGACTCTCCGAGCCGAGGAAATAGCCATCAAAAACAGAACTTTCCAAGATAAAAGTTTAATATCAATGGAATGAAGGGGTTCAAACGGAACTCCTTGAAGAACTTTAAGAACCAAGTTTAAGCTCCACGGGGGAGCAACAGGTTTAAACACAGGCTTAAATCTAACCAAAGCCTGGCAAAATGCCTGGACGTCTGGAACCTCTGCCAGACGCTTGTGCAAAAGAATAGACAGAGCAGAAATCTGTCCCTTTAAGGAACTAGCTGATAATCCTTTGTCCAAGCCCTCTTGGAGAAAAGACAATATTCTAGGAATCCTAACTTTACTCCATGAGTAAGTCTTGGATTCACAGCAATAAAGATATTTACTCCATATCTTGTGGTAGATTTTCCTGGTAACAGGCTTTCGTGCCTGTATTAAAGTATCAATGACTGACTCGGAGAAGCCACGCTTTGATAGAATCAAGCGTTCAATCTCCATGCAGTCAGTCTCAGAGAAATTAGATTTGGATGATTGAAAGGACCTTGTATCAGAAGGTCCTGTCTTAGAGGCAGAGTCCATGGTGGAAAGAATGACATGTCCACTAGGTCTGCATACCAAGTCCTGCGTGGCCACGCAGGTGCTATCAGAATCACCGATGCTCTCTCCTGTTTGATTTTGGCAATCAGTCGAGGGAGCAGAGGAAATGGTGGAAACACATAAGCCAGGTTGAAGAACCAAGGCGCTGCTAGCGCATCTATCAGCGTTGCTTCTGGGTCCCTGGACCTGGATCCGTAACAAGGAAGCTTGGCGTTCTGGCGAGACGCCATGAGATCCAACTCTGGTTTGCCCCAACGATGAATCAACTGAGCAAACACCTCCGGATGGAGTTCCCACTCCCCCGGATGGAAAGTCTGACGACTTAGAAAATCCGCCTCCCAGTTCTCCATGCCTGGGATATGGATTGCTGACAGGTGGCAAGAGTGGTACTCTGCCCAGCGAATTATTTTTGAGACTTCTAACATCGCTAGGAAACTCCTGGTTCCCCCTTGATGGTTGATGTAAGCCACAGTCGTGATGTTGTCCGACTGATTTCTGATGAACCTCAGTGTTGCTAACTGAGGTCAAGCCAGAAGAGTATTGAATATCACTCTTAACTCCAGAATATTTATTGGAAGGAGTTTCTCCTCCTGAGTCCACGATCCCTGTGCCTTCAGGGAATTCCAGACTGCACCCCAACCTAGAAGGCTGGCATCTGTTGTTACAATTGTCCAATCTGGCCTGCGAAAGGTCATACCCTTGGACAGGTGTACCCGAGACAACCACCAGAGAAGAGAATCTCTGGTCTCTTGATCCAGATTTAGCAGAGGGGACAAATCTGTGTAATCCCCATTCCACTGACTCAGCATGCATAATTGCAGCGGTCTGAGATGAAGGCACGCAAATGGCACTATGTCCATTGCCGCTACCATTAAGCCGATTACCTCCATACACTGAGCTACCGAAGGGCGCGGAATGGAGTGAAGAACACGGCAAGCATTTAGAAGTTTTGATAACCTGGACTGTCAGGTAAATTTTCATTTCTACAGAATCTATAAGAGTCCCTAAGAAGGAGACTCTTGTGAGTGGGGATAGAGAACTCTTTTCCTCGTTCACTTTCCACCTGTGCGACCTCAGAAATGCCAGAACTATCTCTGTATGAGACTTGGCAACTTGAAAGCTTGACGCCTGTATCAGGATGTCGTCTAGATACGGAGCCACCGCTATGCCTCGCGGTCTTAGAACCGCCAGAAGTGAGCCCAGAACCTTTGTAAAGATTCTCGGGGCTGTAGCCAACCCGAAGGGAAGAGCTACAAATTGGTAATGCCTGTCTAGAAAGGCAAACCTTAGAAACCGATGATGATCTTTGTGAATCGGTATGTGAAGGTAGGCATCCTTTAAGTCCACTGTGGTCATGTACTGACCTTCTTGGATCATGGGTAGGATGGTCCGAATAGTTTCCATTTTGAAAGATGGAACTCTGAGGAATTTGTTTAAGATCTTTACATCCAAAATTGGTCTGAAGGTTCCCTCTTTTTTGGGAACCACAAACAGATTTGAATAAAAACCCTGTCCTTGTTCCGTCCACGGAACTGGATGGATCACTCCCATAACTAGGAGGTCTTGCACACAGCGTAGGAATGCCTCTTTCTTTATCTGATTTGCAGATAGCCTTGAAAGATGAAATCTCCCTTGTGGAGGGGAAGCTTTGAAGTCCAGAAGATATCCCTGAGATATGATCTCCAATGCCCAGGGATCCTGAACATCTCTTGCCCACGCCTGGGCGAAGAGATAAAGTCTGCCCCCTACTAGATCCGTCGCCGGATAGGGGGCCGTTCCTTCATGCTGTCTTAGAGGCTTTCTGGCCTGCTTGCCTTTGTTCCAGGACTGGTTAGGTTTCCAGGCCTGCTTAGATTGAGCAAAAGTTCCCTCTTGTTTTGAAGCGGAGGAAGTTGATGCTGCACCTGCCTTGAAATTTTGAAAGGCACGAAAATTAGACTGTTTGGCCTTTGCTTTGGCCCTGTCCTGAGGAAGGGTATGACCCTTACCTCCAGTAATGTCAGCAATAATTTCCTTCAAACCAGGCCCGAATAAGGTCTGCCCCTTGAAAGGAATGTTGAGTAATTTAGACTTCGAAGTCACGTCAGCTGACCAGGATTTAAGCCATAGCGCCCTACGCGCTTGGATGGCGAATCCGGAATTCTTAGCCGTTAGTTTAGTCAAATGAACAATGGCATGAGAAACAAATGAGTTAGCTAGCTTAAGTGTTCTAAGCTTGTCAATAATTTCAGTCAATGGAGCTGTATAGATGGCCTCTTCCAGGGCCTCAAACCAGAATGCCGCCGCGGCCGTGACAGGCGCAATGCATGCAAGGGGCTGTAAAATAAAACCTTGTTGAATAAACATTTTCTTAAGGTAACCCTCCAATTTTTTATCCATTGGATCTGAAAAAGCACAACTGTCCTAAACCGGGATAGTAGTACGCTTTGCTAAAGTAGAAACTGCTCCCTCCACCTTAGGGACCGTCTGCCATAATTCCCGTGTAGTGGCGTCTATTGGAAACATTTTTCTAAATATAGGAGGTGGGGAAAAAGGCACCCCCAGTCTATCCCACTCCTTGCTAATAATTTCTGTAAGCCTTTTAGGTATAGGAAAAACATCAGTACACACCGGTACCGCATAGTATTTATCCAGCCTACACAATTTCTCTGGTACTGCAACTGTGTTACAGTTATTCAGAGCAGCTAATACCTCCCCAAGCAACACACGGAGGTTCTCAAGCTTAAATTTAAAATTAGAAATCTCTGAATCAGGTTTCCCCGAATCAGAGATGTCACCCACAGACTGAAGCTCTCCGTCCTCATGATCTGCATATTGTGACACAGTATCAGACATGGCCCTTACAGCATCTGCGCGCTCTGTATTTCTCCTAACCCCAGAGCAATCGCGCTTGCCTCTTAATTCAGGCAACCTGGATAATACCTCTGACAGGGTATTATTCATGATTGCAGCCATGTCCTGCAAGGTAATCGCTATGGGCGTCCCTGATGTAATTGGCGCCATATTAGCGTGCATCCCCTGAGCGGGAGGCGAAGGGTCTGACACGTGGGGAGAGTTAGTCGGCATAACTTCCCTCGTCAGAATCTTCTGGTGATATTTCTTTTATAGTTAAAGACTGATCTTTACTGTTTAAGGTGAAATCAATACATTTAGTACACATTCTCCTATGGGGCTCCACCATGGCTTTCAAACATAATGAACAAGTAGTTTCCTCTGTGTCAGACATGTTTAAACAGACTAGCAATGAGACTAGCAAGCTTGGAAAACACTTTAAACAAGTTTACAAGCAATATAAAAAACGTTACTGCACCTTTAAGAAACACAAATTTTGTCAAAATTTGAAATAACAGTGAAAAAAGGCAGTTACACTAATAAAATTTTTACAGTGTATGTAACAAGTTAGCAGAGCATTGCACCCACTTGCAAATGGATGATTAACCCCTTAATACCCAAAACTGAATAATAAAAGACAAAAACTTTTTTTTTTCTTTTTTCAAACAGTCACAACAACTGCCACAGCTCTACTGTGGCTTTTTACCTCCCTCAAAAACGACTTTGAAGCCTTTTGAGCCCTCCAGAGATGTCCTGGATCATGCAGAGGGAAGCTGAATGTCTCTGTCAGTATTTTTAACTGCACAGAAAAGCACTAAAAAAGGCCCCTCCCACTCATATTACAACAGTGGAAAGCCTAAGGAAACTGTTACTAGGCAAAATTCAAGCCAGCCATGTGGAAAAAAACTAGGCCCCAATAAGTTTTATCACCAAACACATATAAAAACGATTAAACATGCCAGCAAACGTTTTATATTACATTTTTATAAGAGTATGTATCTCTATTAATAAGCTTGATACCAGTCGCTATAACTGCATTTAAGGCTTTACTTACATTAGTTCGGTATCAGCAGCATTTTCTAGCAAATTCCATCCCTAGAAAAATATTAACTGCACATACCTTATTGCAGGAAAACCTGCATGCCATTCCCTCTCTGAAGTTACCTCACTCCTCAGAATTTGTGAGAACAGCCATGGATCTTAGTTACTTCTGCTAAGATCATATTAAACGCAGGCAGATTCTTCTTCTAAATACTGCCTGAGATAAACAGTACACTCCGGCACCATTTAAAAATAAACTTTTGATTGAAGAATAAACTAAGTATAAAACACCACACTCCTCTTACGACCTCCATCTTGGTTGAGGCTTGCAAGAGAATGACTGGATATGACAGTTAGGGGAGGAGCTATATAGCAGCTCTGCTGTGGGTGATCCTCTTGCAACTTCCTGTTGGGAAGGAGAATATCCCATAAGTAATGGATGATCCGTGGACTGGATACACTTAACAAGAGAAAACATAATTTATGCTTACCTGATAAATTTATTTCTCTTGTAGTGTAGTCAGTCCACGGGTCATCCATTACTTATGGGATTATATCTCCTTCCCAACAGGAAGTTGCAAGAGGATCACCCAAGCAGAGCTGCTATATAGCTCCTCCCCTCACATGTCATATCCAGTCATTCGACCGAAACAAGACGAGAAAGGAGAAACCATAGGGTGCAGTGGTGACTGGAGTTTAATTAAAATTTAGATCTCCCTTAAAAGACAGGGCGGGCCGTGGACTGACTACACTACAAGAGAAATAAATTTATCAGGTAAGCATAAATTATGTTTTCTCTTGTTAAGTGTAGTCAGTCCACGGGTCATCCATTACTTATGGGATACCAATACCAAAGCTAAAGTACACGGATGAAGGGAGGGACAAGGCAGGAACTTTAAACGGAAGGAACCACTGCCTGAAGCACCTTTCTCCCAAAAAAAGCCTCCGAAGAAGCAAAAGTGTCAAATTTGTAAAATTTTGAAAAAGTGTGAAGTGAAGACCAAGTTGCAGCCTTGCAAAACTGTTCAACAGAGGCCTCATTTTTAAAGGCCCAGGTGGAAGCCACAGCTCTAGTAGAATGAGCTGTAATTCTTTCAGGAGGCTGCTGTCCAGCAGTCTCATAGGCTAAACGTATTATGCTACGAAGCCAAAAGGAGAGAGAGGTAGCCGAAGCCTTTTGACCTCTCCTCTGTCCAGAGTAAACGACAAACAGGGAAGAAGTTTGACGAAAATCTTTAGTTGCCTGCAAATAGAACTTCAGGGCACGGACTACGTCCAGATTATGCAAAAGTCGTTCCTTCTTTGAAGAAGGGTTAGGACACAATGATGGAACAACAATCTCTTGATTGATATTCCTGTTAGAAACTACCTTAGGTAAGAACCCAGGTTTAGTACGCAGAACTACCTTGTCTGAATGAAAAATCAGATAAGGAGAATCACAATGTAAGGCAGATAACTCAGAGACTCTTCGAGCCGAGGAAATAGCCATCAAAAACAGAACTTTCCAAGATAACAGCTTGATATCAATGGAATGAAGGGGTTCAAATGGAACGCCTTGCAGAACGTTAAGAACTAAGTTTAAGCTCCACGGCGGAGCAACAGTCTTAAACACAGGCTTAATCCTAGCCAAAGCCTGACAAAAAGCCTGAACGTCTGGAACTTCTGCCAGACGTTTGTGTAGAAGAATAGACAGAGCAGAAATCTGTCCCTTTAACGAACTAGCAGATAAGCCCTTTTCTAAACCCTCTTGTAGAAAAGACAATATCCTAGGAATCCTAACCTTACTCCATGAGTAACTCTTGGATTCGCACCAATATAAATATTTACGCCATATCTTATGGTAAATTCTTCTGGTAACAGGTTTCCTAGCCTGTATTAAGGTATCAATAACCGACTCCGAGAAGCCACGCTTTGATAGAATCAAGCGTTCAATCTCCATGCAGTCAGCCTCAGAGAAATTAGATTTGGATGGTTGAAAGGACCCTGAATTAGAAGGTCCTGCCTCAGAGGCAGAGACCATGGTGGACAGGACAACATGTCCACTAGGTCTGCATACCAGGTCCTGCGTGGCCACGCAGGCGCTATCAGAATCACCGATGCTCTCTCCTGTTTGATCTTGGCAATCAGTCGAGGAAGCATCGGAAATGGTGGAAACACATAAGCCATGTTGAAGACCCAAGGGGCTGTCAGAGCATCTATCAGCACCGCTCCCGGGTCCCTGGACCTGGATCCGTAACAAGGAAGCTTGGCGTTCTGGCGAGATGCCATGAGATCCAGATCTGGTTTGCCCCAACGATGAATCAGTTGAGCGAAGACCTCCGGATGAAGTTCCCACTCCCTCGGATGAAAAGTCTGGCGACTTAGAAAATCCGCCTCCCAGTTCTCCACGCCTGGGATGTAGATCGCTGACAGATGGCAAGAATGAGACTCTGCCCAGCGAATTATCTTTGAGACCTCCAACATCGCTAGGGAACTCCTGGTTCCCCCTTGATGGTTGATGTAAGCCACAGTCGTGATGTTGTCCGACTGAAATCTGATGAACCTCAGAGTTGCTAACTGAGGCCAAGCTAGAAGAGCATTGAATATTGCTCTTAACTCCAGAATATTTATTGGGAGGAGTTTCTCCTCCTGAGTCCATGATCCCTGAGCCTTCAGGGAATTCCAGACTGCGCCCCAACCTAGAAGGCTGTTACAATCGTCCAATCTGGCCTGCGAAAGGTCATCCCCTTGGACAGATGAGGCCGAGAAAGCCACCATAGAAGATAATCTCTGGTCTCTTGATCCAGATTTAGTAGAGGGGACAAATCTGAGTAATCCCCATTCCACTGACTTAGCATGCACAATTGCAGCGGTCTGAGATGCAGGCGCGCAAATGGTACTATGTCCATTGCCGCTACCATTAAGCCGATTACTTCCATGCACTGAGCTACTGACGGGTGTGGAATGGAATGAAGGGCACGGCAAGCATTTAGAAGTTTTGATAACCTGGCATCCGTCAGGTAAATTTTCATCTCTACAGAATCTATAAGAGTCCCTAGGAAGGGAACCCTTGTAAGTGGTAATAGAGAACTCTTTTCCACGTTCACCTTCCACCCATGCGACCTCAGAAATGCCAGAACTATCTCTGTATGAGACTTGGCAGTTTGAAAACTTGACGCTTGTATCAGAATGTCGTCTAGGTACGGAGCCACCGCTATGCCTCGCGGTCTTAGTACCGCCAGAAGTGAGCCCAGAACCTTTGTAAAGATTCTTGGAGCCGTAGCTAACCCGAAGGGAAGAGCTACAAACTGGTAATGCCTGTCTAGGAAGGCAAATCTTAGGTACCGATAATGATCCTTGTGAATCGGTATGTGAAGGTAGGCATCCTTTAAGTCCACTGTGGTCATGTACTGACCCTCTTGGATCATGGGTAGGATGGTTCGAATAGTTTCCACTTTGAATGATGGAACTCTTAGGAATTTGTTTAGGATTTTTAAGTCCAAGATTGGTCTGAAGGTTCCCTCTTTCTTGAGAACCACAAACAGATTTGAATAGAATGCTTGCCCGTGTTCCGTCCGCGGAACTGGATGGATCAACCCCATTAGTAAGAGGTCTTGTACACAGCGTAGAAACGCCTCTTTCTTTATTTGGTTTGCTGATAACCTTGAAAGATGAAATCTCCCTTGTGGAGGAGAAGCTTTGAAGTCCAGAAGATATCCCTGAGATATGATCTCCAACGCCCAGGGATCCTGGACATCTCTTGCCCAAGCCTGGGCGAAGAGAGAAAGTCTGCCCCCCACTAGATCCGTTTCCGGATAGGGGGCCCTCTCTTCATGCTGTCTTAGGGGCAGCAGCAGGTTTTCTGGCCTGCTTGCCCTTTTTCCAGGACTGGTTAGTTTTCCAGCCCTGTCTGTAACGAGCAACAGCTCCTTCCTGTTTTTGAGCGGAGGAAGTTGATGCTGCTCCTGCCTTGAGGTTACAAAAGGCACGAAAATTAGACTGTTTGGCCTTTGATTTGGCCCTGTCCTGAGGCAGAGCATGGCCCTTACCTCCAGTAATGTCAGTGATAATTTCTTTCAAGCCGGGCCCGAATAAGGTCTGCCCTTTGAAAGGAATATTAAGCAATTTAGATTTAGAAGTCACGTCAGCTGACCAGGATTTAAGCCATAGCGCTCTGCGCACTTGGATGGCGAATCCGGAGTTCTTAGCCTTAAGTTTGGTTAAATGTACGACGGCATCAGAAACAAATGCGTTAGCTAGCTTAAGTGCTTTAAGCTTGTTCATAATTTCATCCAATGGAGCTGTGCGAATGGCCTCTTCCAGAGACTCAAACCAGAATGCCGCCGCAGCAGTGACAGGCGCAATGCATGCAAGGGGCTGTAAGATAAAACCTTGTTGAATAAACATTTTCTTAAGGTAACCTTCTAATTTTTTATCCATTGGATCTGAAAAGGCACAACTATCCTCCACTGGGATAGTGGTACGCTTAGCTAAAGTAGAAACTGCTCCCTCCACCTTAGGGACCGTCTGCCATAAGTCTCTTGTGGTGGCGTCTATAGGAAACATTTTCCTAAATATGGGAGGAGGGGAAAAAGGCACACCGGGTCTATCCCACTCCTTGCTAATAATCTCTGTAAACCTTTTAGGTATAGGAAAAACGTCAGACACACCGGTACCGCATAGTATCTATCCAACCTACATAATTTTTCTGGAATTGCAACCGTGTTACAATCATTCAGAGCCGCTAATACCTCCCCTAGCAATATGCGGAGGTTCTCAAGCTTAAATTTAAAAGTAGAAATCTCTGAATCCAGTCTCCCTGGATCAGATCCGTCACCCACAGAATGAAGCTCTCCGTCTTCATGTTCTGCAAATTGTGACGCAGTATCGGACATGGCTCTCACATCATCAGCGCGCTCTGTCCTTAACCCAGAGCTATCACGCTTGCCTCTTAACTCTGGCAATTTAGATAATACTTCTGTCATAACAGTAGCCATGTCTTGCAAAGTGATTTGTAAGGGCCTCCCTGATGTACTTGGCGCCACAAAATCACGCACCTCCTGAGCGGGAGGCAAAGGTACTGACACGTGAGGAGAGTTAGTCAGCATAACTTCCCCCTCGTTGTCTGCTGATAATTTCTTTACATGTAAAGACTGACTTTTATTTAAAGTGACATCAATGCATTTAGTACACATATTTCTATGGGGCTCCACATTGGCCTTCATACATAGTGAACAAACAGATTCATCTGTGTCAGACATGTTTAAACAGACTAGCAATGAGACTAGCAAGCTTGGAAAATACTTTTCAAATAAATTTACAAGCAATATAAAAAACGCTACTGTGCCTTTAAGAAGCACAAAAAGCTGTCACAGTTGAAATAACAATGAACCAAATTAGTTATAGCAACCAAATTTTCACAGTAAATGTATTAAGTTAGCAAAGGATTGCACCCACCAGCAAATGGATGATTAACCCCTTAATACCCAAAAACGGATAACAATTTAATAATTAACGTTTTTATCACAGTCAAACACACTGTCACAGGTCTGCTGTGACTGATTACCTCCCTCAAAATCCCCTGAGCTCTCTAGAGACGTCCTGGATCATGGAGGATGAAGTAGGAAGATTGTAACTGAATTTTACTGCGCAAAAAAGCGCTAAAATAGACCCCTCCAACTCATATTACAACAGTGGGGAAGCTCAGTTAACTGTTTCTATGCAGAAACAAAAGTTAGCCATGTGGTAAAAATCATGCCCCAATAAGTTTTATCACCAAGTACCTCACAAAAAACGATTAACATGCCAGTAAATGTTTTGAACATACATTTTAAAAGTTATGAAGTGTTATTAATAAGCCTGTTACCAGTCGCTTTTACTGCAGTTAAGGCTCATACATTACTTCAGTATTAACAGTATTTTCTGAGTCAAATTCCATCCCCTAGAAAAATACTTCAGTGTGCACACACTCATCAGCCTAATACCAGTCGCTACCACTGCATTTAAGGCTGAACTTACATTACATTGGTATCAGCAGTATTTTCTCAGTCAATTCCATTCCTTAGAAAAATAATTTACTGCACATACCTCGTTTGCAGGGGGGCCCTGCATGCTATTCCCCTTTTCTGAAGTTACCTCACTCCTCAGAATGTGCGAGAACAGCCAGTGGATCTTAGTTACGTCTGCTAAGATCATAGAAAAACGCAGGCAGATTCTTCTTCTAATGCTGCCTGAGAAACAAACAGCACACTCCGGTGCCATTTAAAATAACAAACTTTTGATTGAAGAAATAAACTAAGTTTAAAAACACCACAGACCTCTCACAACGACCTATCTTTAGTTAGGTTGCAAGAGAATGACTGGGTATGACATGTGAGGGGAGGAGCTATATAGCAGCTCTGCTTGGGTGATCCTCTTGCAACTTCCTGTTGGGGAAGAGATATAATCCCATAAGTAATGGATGACCCGTGGACTGACTACACTTAACAAGAGAAATAGCATTTAGTTATGAATATCCCTTAGGCGAACAGAAACCGTTAACTGTTTTGTAAATTATTTAAAAATAAACAATATTAGCCATATTTGTCTTTTTGTCTAAATAATGCTAAACATTCAACACTTTTTTGTTTGCTTTTTTTTGCAAATGATAGTAAACTTTCCCTTTATCAACAGTAACATTCAGCTGCAATTTTTAAAAGTTACTTTGGAATATTAGAATGTTACACCCTAAAGAAAGTTTTGAATGGCTGAAGGAATATCAAGGTGAACATGCATGATGCTCCACAGGATAAACAATTTCAGGTAACCATACCTCATACAGAGAGAGCACTCAAAATCCGAAGCATCTACAAGAGCTATGGAAACCTCTCTCACGGATGACTGCTCACACATGGATCCACCATCTATTAAACAAGAACACCACAGTAACAATTCTGTTAATACACATGTATAATAATTAAGTACAGTAATGAAGACCACCAACATAAACAAAGAGGCTACATTGGGAACAAATAGAATATTCTAGAAAAATTCAGTTGTGCTTATAAAGTCTACATACCCAAGCAGAATTTACGATTTCTTGGCCATTTTTCAGAAAATATGAATGATAACACAAAAACTTTTCTTTCACTCATGGTTAGTGTTTGGCTGAAGCCATATATTATCAAATCAACTATGTTTACTCTTTTTAAATCATAATGACAACAGAAACTACCCAAATGACCCAGATCAAAAGTTTACATACCCTGGTGATTTTGGCCTGATAACATGCACACAAGTTGACACAAAGGGGTTTGAATGACTATTAAAGGTAACAATCCTCACCTGTGATCTGTTTGCTTGCAATTAGTGTGTGTGTATAAAAGGTCAATGAGTTTCTGGACTCCTGACAGACCCTTGTATCTTTCTTCCAGTGCTGCACTGACGATTCTGGATTCTGAGTCATAGGGAAAGCAAAAGAATTGTCAAAGGATCTGCGGGAAAAGTTAGTTGAACTGTATAAAACAGGAAAGGGATATAAAAAGATATCCAAGGAATTGAGAAAGCCAATCAGCAGTGTTCAAACTCTAATCAAGAAGTGGAAAATGAGGGGTTCTGTTGAAACCAAACCATGGTCAGGTAGACCAACTAAAATTTCAGCTACAACTGCCAGGTAAATTGTTCGGGATGCAAAGAAAAACTCACAAAAAAACTTCAGGTGAAATACAGGACTCTCTGAAAACATGTGGCTGTTTCAAGATGCACAATAAGGAGGCACTTGAAGAAAGATGGGCTGCATGGTTGAGTCGCCAGAAGAAAGCCATTACTACGCAAATGCCACAAAGTATCCCGCTTACAATACACCAAACAGCACAGAGACAAGCCTTAAACCTTCTGGCACAAAGTCATTTGGAGTGATGAGACAAAAACTGAGCTTTTTGGCCACAACCATAAACACTACATTTGGAGAGGAGTCAACAAGGCCTATGATAAAAGGTACACCATTCCTACTGTGAAACACAGAGGTGGATCGCTGATGTTTTGGGGATGTGTGAGCTACAAAGGCACAATAAATTTGGTCAGAGTCGATGGCAAGATGAATGCAGTATGTTATAAAAAATACTGGAGGAAAATTTGCATTCATCAGCCCGGAAGCTGCGCATGGGACGTACTTGGACATTCCAACATGACAATGATCCTAAACACAAGGCCAAGTCAACCTGTCATTGGCTACAGCAGAATAAAGTGAAGGTTCTGGAGTGGCCATCTCAGTCTCCTGACCTCAATATCATTGAGCCACTCTGGGGAGATCTCAAACGTGCAGTTCATGCAAGACAGCCCAGGAATTTACAGGAACTGGAGGCTTTTTGCCAGGAAGAATGGGCAGCTTTACCATCTGAGAAGATAAAGAGCCTCATCCACAAATACCACAAAAGACTTCAAGCTGTCATTGATGTTAAAGGGGGCAATACACGGTATTAAGAACTGGGGTATGTAAACTTTTGATCAAGTGCATTTGGGTAGTTCCTGTAGTCATTATGATTTAAAAACAGTTGATTGATCATAAATGGCTTCAGCCAGACACTAACCATGAGTGAAAGAAAAGTTTTTGTGTTATCATTAATATTCTCTGAAAATGACAAAGAAATCATAAATTCTGCCAGGGAATGTAAAGTTATGAGCACAACTGTATATCCCTCTGTCATGTTACAAAGTTAATGTAATAGATTATTGGTGGGATATCATTTCCACTTATTTTTACAACGAAAAGTCCCAATTTTCAGAGGCAGCATGTGTTTAATTCAACCACACTGATGTTAACAGGCAAATGCATTTTATTTTGCTATGTATTGCTGTGTTATAAATAATATGAGCACTGTTTGCTGTGCATTGGCTCCGTTTACAGCTTTCTTTTGCCATGGAGAGACAGAACAGTATATATTTCAACAGATTTTGCAAAATAATAAACATTTTCCCAAAGAATCCCGGGACGGCAAACACTATAAAAATATATAAAAACTATTTTTTATACTATTTGCAATTGAGAAATCGTCTTATAGTGAGTAGGAAAAAGAAAGGAAAACAGACACTGAGGGTAGTCAGGGGAAATGAGACAGAAACCACGGTGACAGACAGTATATCTTTTTATATCAGTATATACATTTTCATGACTCAGAGTATGCAATTTTAAGAGACTATTTTTAAATTTATTTCTAATATCAAATATACAGCAATGTGCTACTGGGAGCTAGCTTGTGATTGGTGGCTACACACGTATGCCTCTTGCTATTGGCTCACCATATATGTTCAGCTAGCTCCCAGTAGTGATTGCTGCTCTGGAGTTGGCTTTAACTAAGCAAGTAAACAGTGCAATATTAACATGCTTTATCAGATTAGAACATTTCCCTTTTGTACTTTTACGTTAATTTAACCTGCATAAAATGATGTTCTATTGCTATATTTAATATGCGTTTTATTGCCTTTAAACATCTGTGCCTGAGGGCTGGAACAATTGTTCACTCAGCATAGAGCTCTGCACACAATCATCTAGAAGTTACTCAGAGCTGAAATGTCTGAGGATCTTGGTTCCATTAAAAAAATAGACCATCCATTGTCTGCAATAAAAAAAATACACTATTTAATATTAAAGGGACATGATACCCAAATGCTGAAGCACTTGAAAGTGATGCAGCATAGCTTTAAAAAGCTGACTAGAAAATATCACCTGAACATCTCTATGTAAAAAGATATTTTACCTCAAAATGTCCCAAGTATTCACACCCATTGTAAAGTACTTTAAGCAGCCAGTCAGTATGCCTGTCCCAGGACTGCAAGGGAGAGTGCCTCATGCACACTCATGTTATTTCCCTATTCAGTTTAAAGAAGTTTACTATGAAATCTCATGAGAGTTAAGTGAAATCTCATGAGATCACAGTAAAACAGTTCATGACCTCAGCACTGCTGATGCCGATTGGCTGCTGTTCATTTTTTTTTACCTGCAGCTGGGCAGTAACTGAAAGATCACACACTTACTCAGGTGAGCTGAGGAAATTGTGAGCTAAAATATCTTCCTTTTTTACATAGAGATGTTCAGATGATATTTTCCTGTCAGCTTTTTACAGTTATGCTGCATCACATAGCATATAAGTATTATGCCCCTTTTAATAGAGTGCATCTACTAACCCCTTGGCTGACAAAGAGATGTAATATGTTGCATAGCAATAGCCAGCAGACCTATTTTGCAGTCACGGGTTTAAATCCCCTTTAAAATCCCATAAGTGACAGATGTTTGACTAAACACTCATCTGTTTACATGACAGATCAGTTGATGAGCACATATCACACAAGTAACTTTGCCTTGCATGTACCTTTCTTCATGGCTTTGGCAGGGCTTTCTATACTCTGATGATCCGCTGATAAACAGGGAAGCTTCCGCTTTAGACCTGTACCAGGGAAACAGGACAGGACACTATCGAGGCTCTTTTCTGCCTTCTCAACATGAAGGTCACCTGTTTGAGGACAGTCTTGGAAATCCTTTATGGACAACAGGCTGGTCCCTGGGAATGGGGCTTTGGTTAACCTGAACACGGAATCCTGCAGAAAAGACAAACTAGTGCTAATTAGACGCTACCTCTTATTCTTTCCTTGATCACAAAGAAGCCGTATTTGCATCTCTGTTACTGAAACTCCATCTTGTAACACTATGTCATTTGTTAGAACACGTCATTTTAACACTAGTGACCCTGCAGTGCTATGTGTTTAACTCCTGTTTAGCCCAGCTGTGCAGCTAGTGCTGCTGACTGGATCAGTACTAGTTTCCGCTTAGGACAAGCAGTGCCCTGTAGCTCCTTTGCAGGGGTTAAACACATAGGATTCCAAGGTTGATGGTGATATAACAAATTAAAGCATGTAACTTATCCACTATAATGGTCTTAATGCCAATGAAAAAGATAAGCCCTTGATAATTATCTTAACCCTTTAGTTGCAAAAGAGAGGAGTTAAAAGAATTTTTAGAATTGTCTTTTTCATTTAGACAAGCTATGATATACAACTTAATGATATAACTATTACCACTTCATTTATTCATATTGTGCAGCTTTAACAGAAGAGCCTATAGACATAACATATGATAGATTAGCAGAAGTAGGTTTCCTTAAAGGGACATGAAACCCAAATGTTTTCTTTCATGAATCAGATAGAGAAACATTTTTTAAACAACATTCCAATTTACTTCTATTATTTAATTTGCATAATTATTCAAATATCCTTTGTTGAAGAAATAGCAATGCACGTGGTTGAGCAAATCACAGGAGGCATCTATGTGCAGCCACCAATCAGTAGCTACTGAGCCTATTTAGATATGATTTTCAACAAATGAGATAAAGAGAATGAAGCAAATTAGATAATAGAAGTAAACTGTTTAAAATTGCATGCTCTTTCTAAATCATGAAAGAAAAAAAATATTTGGGTTTCTTGTCCCTTTAACTCCCCTTCAGCGCAACCAGAGTACAAAGAAAACTACTGTGTGCTCTGTTTGAAGCAAGGTCATGCATTAAATAGTTCATATTTTGGCTGCCAGACCCCCCACACCATTAGCCAGATAACAAATAGTGCGCTAATTTGTTATTGCTCATGAGTGCTTCTTGCGCTCAAGTAAAAAATGAGTGCTTTCGGGTTGGTGCTGGTAGTACAAATTGAAAGTCAAACCTTATTGTGTGAAAGACTCCAGTGCGCTAACTTTGGATATCACAACCGCGCCAACTCCCTCTCTACCTTAGACTTCTATGGGGCATGCTAAAGAACGCCTTTTTTTCTATTTATTGTGCACTAATCTGATATTGCGTTACAGCCGAAGGAGCGTTAAAAATAATTTTTTTATGTTCTTCACTTAGAAGAAAATGTACTTTTTAATATATATATTCCGTGAGAGGGGCAGGGTTTTACATCTGCTGACGAATCCGATAGGAGGGCGTTGTTCACTTGAACCTATCAGTGGTATTGTGTTGATAGCCACGCTAGCTGACACCGTAATGGCAAATATGTATATACAGGCCCTGATCATCGTAACAGAGGAGATAATATACCCTTTTAAGTTCAACATTGCTCACATTTTTGGTTGTTTCATCTGTTTTTATTCAATGTATCACATATATCTTATATAGTATCAATTTTTGCACACAGCCGTTATCTTTTGTACACGGATATCTCTGATTGGTAGCCCTGATGGTTGTCAGAAGAAGGGACGTTTCTGGTCCCGAAACGTCACAATAAAGGATTGACACTGATGTCCAAAGCCCAGTGAGTGCTTCTCTACCTTTTATATTCCTTGCAATAGCACCCTGGCAGTTGAAGTGCGGTGGTGAGAGTGCGTACACTATACCTCCTGTGTGTATCTATCTATCTATCTATCTATCTATATATATATATATATATATATATATATATCTATACATACACACAGACAGATTATATATATATATATATATATATATATATATATATATATATATATACACACACTCACATATATATACACACACACATATATATATATATATAATTCCATAAAAACCATCAAGGCACTCTCCGGTATTAAAGAACATCAATTCCCTTTATTGTGACGTTTCTCAGACCATAAAAAAATTATATATATATATATATATATATATATATACACACACACACACACACACACACACATACATACATACATACATACATACATATATATATATATATATATATGTGTGTGTGTGCCAGAAGACTAAAATAAATAATAGGGGACGCCCATAGACAAGAAAAAACGAGCGGGGGACGTGGACTCTCCCTATCCGGAAGGAAAGGAATTGATCCGGTAGGCATAAATTATGTTTTCCTTCCTGAGATAGGCAGAGTCCACAGCTTCATTCCTTACTGTTGAGAAAACTATACCCAAGCTCCAGAGGACACTGAATGAATAACGGGAGGGAACAAAAAAGGAAGAGGCAGACCCTATTCTGAGGGCACCACAGCCTGCAAAACTTTTCTCCCAAAAGCTGCTTCAGCCGAAACCAAAACATCAAACTTGTAAAATTTTGAAAAAGAAAATGTATGCTTACCTGATAAATTTATTTTTTTCTTGAGTCCACGGATCATCATAATTACTGTTGGGAATATCAATCCTGACCAGCAGGAGGAGGCAAAGAGCACCACAGCAAAGCTGATAAATATCACTTCCCTACCCACAAGCCCCAGTCATTCGACCAAAGGGAAAGGAAGTAACATAAGGTGCAGAGGTGCCTGAGGTTTATAGGAAAAAAAAGTGTCACAGGGGCAGGCCGTGGACTCACCGTGTCAAAAAATAAATTTATCAGGTATGCATACATTTTCTTTTCTTTCTAATGACATAGTGAGTCCACGGATCATCATAATTACTGTTGGGAACCAATACCCAAACCAGAGGACACGGATGATAAGGGAGGGACAAGACAGTTAACCTAAACAGAAGGCACCACTGCTTGAAGAACCTTTCTCCCAAAAGAAGCCTCAGCCGAAGCAAAAGTATCATACTTGTAAAATTTAGAAACAGTGTGTAAAGATGACCAAGTGGCAGCTTTGCAAATCTGTTCCACAGAAGCTCCATTTTTGAAGGCCCAAGAAGAAGAAACAGCCCTCGTGGAATGAGCCGTAATTTTCTCAGGAGGCTGCTGTGCAGCAGTCTCATATGCCAAACGAATAACACTCCTCAGCCAAAAAGAAAGAAGTAGCCGTAGCTTTCTGACCCTTGTGCTTTCCAGAAAAAACAACAAACAAACAAATGAGAAGACTGGGGAAAATCCTTAGTCGCCTGCAAATAATATTTCAACGCACGAACCACATCCAGGTTGTGCAACAAACTCTCCTTATGGGAAGAAGGATTAGGACACAAAGAAGGAACAACAATTTCTTGATTAATATTCCTATCCGAAACCACTTTGGGAAGGAAACCTAAGGCAGTACGCAGTACCACCTTATCAGAATGAAAAATAAGGAAAGGAGATTCACACTGCAGCGCTGAAAGCTCTGAAACTCTTTGAGCCGAAGAAATGGCAACCAAAAACAAAACCTTCCAGGATAACATCTTAATATCCAAAGAATGCATAGGTTCAAACAGAGCCTGTTGAAGAACCCTAAGAACCAAATTAAGACTCAGAGAAGGAGTAACAAACTTAAACATAGGCCGGATTCTAACCAGGGCCTGACAAAAAGATTGAACATCTGGCACATCCGCCAGACGCTTGTGTAACAAAATAGATAAAGCAGAAATTTGACCCTTCAATGTACTTGCAGATAAACCCTTCTCCAGACCCTCCTGGAGAAAAGACAGAATCCTAGGAATTCTAACTCTACTCCAAGAAAACCCTCTGGATTCACACCAATACAGAGAAACGAGATTTGGATGAAGGAAGGGCCCCTGAAGTAGAAGGTCCTTCCTTAACGGAAGTCTCCAAGGTTGGAGAGATGACATCTTCACCAGATCCGCATACCAGATTCTGCGAGGCCACGCCGGAGCAATAAGAATCACTGACGCCCTCTCCTGTCTGATTTGAGCAATGACCCGTGGAAGGAGAGCGAACGAAGGAAAAACATAAGCTAGACAAACTTCAAGGAACTGCAAGAGCATCTATCAGCACAGCTCGAGGATCTCTTGACCTCGACCCGTACCTCAGAAGCTTGGCATTCTGATGAGATGCCATGAGATCCAGCTCCGGCTGCCCCCACTTGAGAACCAAGCTTGAAAACACCTCCGGGTGAAGCTCCCACTCCCCTGGATGAAACGTCTGTCTGCTCAGAAAATCCGCTTCCCAAATGTCCACCCCAGGAATATGGATCGCAGACAGACAGCAGTTGTGAGCCTCCGCCCACTGAATAATCTTGGCTACCTCTGTCATGGCCAAGGAACTCCGAGTTCCTCTATGATGATTGATGTAAGCACTGAGGTTATGTTTTCCGACTGGAACCTGATAAACTGGGATGAAGCCAACTGATGCCAGGCCAGAAGAGCATTGAAGATTGCCCTCAGTTCTAGGATATTTATGGGAAAAACCGACTCCTCCCGAGTCCGTAGACCCTGAGCCTTCAATGAGCCCCAGACTGCTCCCCATCCCAGCAAACTGGCATCTGAGGTCACGATCACCCAGGAAGGTCTGCGAAGGCAAGTTACCTGGAAGAGATGATTCTGAGACCACCACCACAGAAGAGAATCCCCTGACGCCTGATCCAGATCTATTTGCGGAGACAGATCCACATAATACCCGTTCCATTGACTCAGCATGCATAACTGCAGAGGCCTGAAATGGAACCGAGCAAACGGTATGATGTCCATAGCCGACACCATCAGACCAATGACCTCTATACACTGAGACACTGACGGCTGAAGAGAGGACTGAAGAGCAAGACAAGAATTGAAGATCTTTGTTTTTCTGGTCTGTCAAAAATCTTCATAGATCGAGAATCTATGATTGTTCCCAAGAATACCACCCTTGTAGATGGAATCAAGGAACGTTTTCCCAAATTCACCTTCCATCCGTGAGAATGCAGAAAAGACAACAACATCTCTGTGTGGGAGTTTGCTTGTTGAAAAGATGGCGCATGAACCAGAATGTCGTCCAGATACGGCGCCACAGCAACACCCCTCAATCGGAGCACCGCCAGCAATGCTCCCAGGACCTTTGAAAAAATACCACAAACTGAAAGTGCCCATCTAAGAAAGCAAATCTCAGAAACTTGTGATGGTCCCTGTGGATGGGAATATGCAGATACACATCCTTCAGATCTACTGTTGTCCTGAATAGGCCCTCTTGAACCAATGGAAGAATGGAACGAATAGTGTCCATCTTGAAAGACGGAACTCTGAAAAGCTTGTTTAAAATTGGTCTGAAGGTTCCCTCCTTTCTTGGAACCACAAACAAATTGGAATGAAATCCCAGACCTTGCACCTGTATTGGAACAGGAACTATCACTCCCATGTCGGAAAAATCCTGAACACAACGTAAGAACGCCTCTTTTTATCTGGTCTACAGATAACCTGGAGAGAAGGAACCTGCCCCTGGGAGGAAAAGCCTTGAATTCTAACTTGTAACCCTGGGACACGATTTCCACCGCCCAAGGATCCGGGACATCCCGAACCCAAGCCTGAGCGAAAAAAGTAAGTCTGCCCACCACAAGATCCATTCCCGTATCGGGGCAGACACTTCATGCTGACTTTGAGTCAGTAACAGGCTTCTTAGAATGCTTCCCCTTAGTCCAAGACTGATTGGACTTCCAGGAGGACTTAGACTGTTCCTGCTTGGAAGAAGAGGGGGAGGCTTACCTGAAAAGTTTTGAAAGGAACAAAAATTACTTTGACGACTCTTCTGCTTATTCCTCTTATCCTGAGGGAGAGAATGCCCCTTTCTTCCCGTAATATTAATAATAATCTCAGCTAAACCCGGCCCAAACAAGGTCTTACCCTTGTAAGGAATCGACAAAAGCTTAGACTTAGAGGACACATCCGCAGACCAGGACTTCAACCATAAGGCTCTGCGCGCCAATACAGCAAAGCCAGAAATCTTTGCTCCCAACTTGATGACCTGTAGAGAAGCATCCGTAATAAAAGGAATTGGCCAACTTAAATAGAATCAGACAACGCATCAAACCAATATGCTGCCGCGCTAGTGACAGTAGCAATACACACCGCAGGCTGCCATTGCAACCCCTGGTGAACATACATACTTTTAAGTAACACCTTAAAGGATCCTTAAAGGAACAGCTATCCTCAATAGGAACAGTTGTTCTCTTAGCCAAGGTGGAAATTGCTCCCTCCACCTTGGGAATCGTCTGCCAAGACTCCTTAAAAGAATCAGCAATAGGAAACAATTTGGAGAAGGAGGAAAGGGAATCCCAGGCTTCTCCCACTCCTGTGCAATAATCTCTGAAGCACGGTCTGGAACAGGAAATACTATCACCATGGAAGGAACGTCAAAATACTTATTAAGCTTACTAGACTTCTTAGGAGTCACTATGACTGTTGAGTCATCCAAAATAGCCAAAACATCCTTAAGCAACAGACTGAGGTGTTCTAGCTTAAACCTGAAGGATACAACCTCAGCATCAGAAGAAGGAATTACACTGTCAGAATCTGAGACCTCACCCCAGACGCTACAGAAGTAGCTTCCTCCTCAGACTTATGGGAAGAAACATTCTACATAGCCGCAACTGAATCAGAAACCTTATACTTCCTTTTGCGCTTCCCCTGCAACATAGGAAAAGCAGACAAAGCATGAGATACTGCCGAGGACATATGGGTAGCTATGTCTTGCAGCGTAACTCCAACCAGAGTATGAGAGGAAATGCAGGGCACTGCATGTGAAGAGGATAAGGTTTGGGACGCCAGAGGAGAAAGCTGCTGCATAGCTTGAACAGGAGACCCCTGAACAGCATCCGCCTTAGATAATGATGGCTCAGATTCAAAAAGTCTATCCCTGTAATGCAATGTTCTCTCAATACATGAGGAACAAAAAGGGATTGATGGTTCCACATTTGCATCAAAACACAAAGAACAAGTAACATCTTGCAGGGCCTCTTGGTCAATCTTTACCCCACAATGAAAAAAATAAAAATATCTTTATTCAGCTTTAAACAACAACAAGAAATAAAGCCCAAAAAAAGTTACTGTCCCTTTAATTTTTAAAGTAACATTAAAATATTACTGCAAAGCAACAGCTCTAAGAAAAATAACTAACTTAAGCAGCCTCTACACCTCAGCAAGCTTTGCTGAGGTGCCTACCTGTCCTGCTGGATACCAGAGAACATTGCAGCAAAAAGATCCGGACTCAACCCACTTTCTACCAGGCGACCACTCCACAGACCGCTGAAAAAGAGAAGAGCCGCACAAACAAACCTCACAGTTTCCGATATTAAGGAAGTAAATGTGGAAAAGGTGCGCAACTCGTTGCTGCGCCAGACAAGCCCCGCCCATCGGCGTACCTAATAGAATCTCCCAGCCAGCATTACACTCACTGCGCAGAAAAAGCCGCCGGGAGTAAAAGCAAACACATAGACAAAATCGGAACCCACCAACGCTGAGCCAAAGTAAATGTTTGAAAATAAAATATTAAACATATAAACTCCTCTCCAGTGCCCACACAAACTGCCATACAATAACCTGTTTAGCCAACAGGAATAATGTACACGTCCCCAACAGAATTAACTGTACAAGTGCAAATGTTTCTTTCCCATACAGAAAATAAAACTCAGCACTTACCTCCACAACGATCTGCCTGGCTCACAAGGTTTGAAAGGCATCTTCCCTCACATGGACCTGTGGAAAAAAAAGGAAAGACTGAGTAAACCTACTCAGGCTTTCAAATAAGGAGGACGCGGTCCCGCTCTGTCTCGTAAGCTAAGCGGATGACACTCCTTAAAGTGACACTGAATCCAAATTTCTTTCGTGATTCAACGGAATGTGGAGGCTCTGTTTTTTTTTTGTTTTATTATAGAAAACTGCACCTTTATATCCCCAATGGCTGGGGCACTCACCACCTCCTAGACCCAGACACCCTAGAGCATGCAATTTTAATAAAAATAATTATTCGTTCTCTTACTATCTTTATTTGAAAAAGAAGGCATCTAAGCTAAGGAGCGAGCAACTTTTTGGTTCAGCCCCTGGACAGCACTTTTTTTATTGGTGGGTGAATTTATCCACCAATCAGCAATAACAACCCAGGTTGTTCACCAAAAATGGGCCGGCATCTAAACTTACATTCTTGCTTTTCAAATAAAGATAGCAAGAGAATGAAGAAAAATTGATAAAAGGAGTAAATTAGAAAGTTGTTTAAAATTGCATGCTCTATCTGAATCACGAAAGAAAAAAATTTGGGTTCAGTGTCCCTTTAACCAAAAAGATAGGGAAGTCGAAGTAGCCTCCTGCCCCTTACGCTTCCCCGAATAGACAACAAACAAAGAGGAAGATTGTCTAAACTCCTTAGTAGCATGAAGATAGAACTTCAAGACGCGAACCACATCCAAATTGTGAAGCGTTCCTTCGATGAAGAAGGATTAGGACACAAGTAAGGAACCACAATCTCCTGATTGATGTTGCGATCTGACAACCTTAGGAAGAAAACCTAATTTAGTACGCAAAACTGCCTTATCTGCATGAAAAATCAGATAAGGTGGCTCACATTGCAAAGCAGAGATCTCTTATTATAGAAAACTGCACCTTTATATCCCCAATCGCTGGGGCACTCACCACCTCCTAGACCCAGACAGTTAACAGAGGAAACGCTCTCCCCAGGTTCAAGTCTCAGCCAGAATGGAGGAAATGAACATAGACCACACCTGGTCACATGGAGTGCAAGACAGTACGTCCCTTGTTATTACAAGTACAGCATGTAACAGGAGCTGTGCAACACTTTAAAAAAACTAAAGTGAAACTTAAAAGTGAAACCTGTTTGTTCCAGCCAAAAACACACAGTCTATCAGCCCAGGAAAAAAAATCACACAAAGCAGCATGTAAATAATTAATACACTGATTAATTAACCCCAACTGTTCAATAAACCCTCTTCAGAGGATATTAACCCTGGATCCAATCAAGGTATAAAAGAGCCACACTGTGACCCTGTTATAGCATTTTATGTGTAACAATTGAAACAATCTTACCTCCAGTATCCATGCTGTGGAACAGAACATAGCCTCTCAAGTGTGAGTGTCTTATAGCAGCGCTCCTGACATGGTCCTGAGTGAGAGAAAGCAGGCAGTGAAACTCTTCAACACTGATTGCTTAGGAGCTGTTAGCAGTAGTCTGGATGGTTTCGCAGAAAAACTTTCCCTGCATCTCCAGACTCTAACTTTCATCAATACTCTCAATTAGAGGTTGACATGACTACTTAAAACTCCAGTCCTATCTCGAAAGGCAGATACCCTTTTTCAGGACTCTCAGAATCTTCTGACACTTCTCTGCCACCTCCTAACGTGACAAAAGACAAAGAATGACTGGGGTAATGAGGAAATGGGAGGGATATTTAAGCCTTTGGCTGGGGTGTCTTTGCCTCCTCCTGGTGGCCAGGTGTTGTATTTCCCAACAGTAAGGAATGAAGCCGTGGACTCTCCCTATCTTAGGAAGGAAATATAATTTATGCTTACCTGATAAATTAATTTCCTTTGTCAGTGAGAGTGCTCATCTTTATTTTCAATGTTAATGTATTACACTCTTTATTTTGGGGGCAATTGGGGCATTTTAAAAAAAAAAAAAAAAATTCCAAAGAACTTTATTGAAATATTTATGTTACAGACATCTTAGTTGCGAGTTTGGGTTTACATTAGGTACCCTTACAATGTATATTTTAAAGAAAGATTACATGAACTCAGGTTCCACTGCCAATTGGATCACAATCTTGAATAAACCTGTAAGGAAAGCGATTAGGGCCTTTATTGGCAATCATTATTAGTGTCTTTCGGCTTGGATTAGTTCTACATTTTCCTTTTTCAGTGTTATGAAGAAAACAGTTTTAGTATTATAGTTTGAAGCCCTATAACACATTATCAAAAATTATAAATAATAAATATCATAAGATAATATCACCTTAATTGAGTTGAAATAAGAAGAAGAAAAAGTGGAGAGGGATGGGGGAGGGCAAGAGGGATGATATTTACTCCGAACATTGAATCTTGAATGACTCTGTCGAGTTGGGGTTGGAACCCCCTGTTCAGTGGCTTTGCAGGAGACATGGCTTTTGTCTCCATTCGTGTCATTTTCTGCAGACTCCAGTGATCTTGCAAGGGACTAACTAAAAGGGTGTCTACTGATATATTGTTTGACATTGACTCTTGAATGTGTGTCTATTTCTAGTTCTAGGATGAAAGACGGCAGTTGAGGGTATTTCTTAACTATCTTTATTTGCATTCCACCTCATTGTCATGTATTCATGTTTTTCTATATTGCCCGCCTTGAGAAAGTGGTATCTCTCGAGAACAAGCAAATTCTCAACCTGTGCCTTCCAAGTCGTTATGTCAGGAACTTCAGAGGATTTCCATTTCCTGGGTATCAGGATTTTGGCACTATTTAGCATTACATATAGGAGTGATTGTTTTAGGTCATCCTTGGTGTTTGGTAGTTTGTGGAACAGTAGCAGTCCTGGGGTCACTGGCAAATTGGTTGCTAGTATTTTATTTATTTGTGCAATTACTTCCTCCCAGAATGGTCTCACTCTGTCGCATCCCCACCAAATGTGTAACATATCAGCTAACTCAAATAATGTTAGCTGACGCACCATATCTTTTTTGTAACATATTGTAGTTTGCCTTAAATAAGTTTAAGGGATTTTTAGTCAAGAGTATGCCCAGGTATTTAATCTGTGTTTGTTGGATACGAAGAGAACTATTGCATTTAATTTTGTCTATGGTCTGTGTCGTGGTAGATATGTTTAGTAATTCTGATTTAGAGAGATTAAGGTGAAAATTTGATACTCCACCATAATCTGTTAGTATTTTTAAGAGGGATGGGACGGATATCTCGAGATCAGAAAGTGTAAGCAGTATGTCATCCGCATACATTGCCAGTTTATACTCGCTTGCATGCGTCTTGATACCTTTAATTCTGTGGTATGCTCTAATTTTACATGCTAGGACTTCTATGGACAATACGAATAAGATGGGCGACAGGGGACAGCCCTGCCTTGTGCCATTTCTAATGGCAAATGAATCTGAGAGAACTGCATTATCTTTGACTTTAGCCGTTGGGTCTGTGTAAAGTGAAAAAAACCTTTCTAATGAAGCTATCACCTATGTTCATGCCTCGCAGGGTGGCCTTGAGAAAATACCAATCCACCCTGTCAAAGGCCTTTACGGCATCAGTCGAAACCAAGGCCATTTCTTGGTGGGTATTTTGTGCCAGGGTCACTAGTTGCATAACCTTCAAGGTGTTATCCCTAGCATCCATGCCCGGGATGAAACCCACCTGGTCTGGCGCTATTAAAGATGGGAGTACAAAATTCAATCTATCCGCCATAATTCTGGCAAATATCTTGATGTCCACATTCAAGAGAGATATTGGCCTGAAATTTTCAGGCTTGTCTGGGGGTCTACCCGGTTTCGGGAGGACGGTGATATATGCCTCCAACATCTCTCTAGGAAAACCGCCAGATGCCTCAAGGGAGTCAAACAAACGTGCCATTTTGGGGGCTAAAATTTGGGCAAACTTTTTATAATATTTGGTACTAAAACCATCTGAGCCAGGACTTTTCCCAGAGGGTAATGATTTGATTGCTGCCAATATCTCTACAACACTAATTGGTGTGTCAAGTTTTCGCAATTGCTCCTCGTTTAGTTTAGGCAATTTAACTTTTTCTAGGTAATTCCCTATAGCCCTATGCTTGTTTTCTATATTATCTAGGCCACTAGTATCTGTTGATATGTTATATAGTGCCAAGTAGTACGTACGAAATTCTTCTGCTATGGATATGCTGTCATGTTTAGTCAGTCCCGATTTATTTCTGAGGTGGTGTATATGTGTTTTAAGCTGTTTACGTTTTAAGGCTCTGGCTAGTAAGGGGCATTTTTTTTTATTTTCAACCAGAGGTTTGACCTCTGGTTAATTGAGCTAGGCACAAAGTGAAACCGCAATCTCGCGGTCACATTAACCAGCCACTTGTAATGGCTGGTTATTTAATGTGCGCCCGTAAATGGGAAATTTTGCCCCTTTACATGAGCACATTAAGATAGCGCTCCACTCGTACTCTGGCCCAAAGGGTTAAATATCATTAATAAAATAGAAAATATTTTATTTGTTAGTTAAATTGCCTGAGTTTACTGTTTTTCCCCACTCATTCATAGGGGATGTGGCATATCTCTTGCTGGTATAACACACAACTAGTGAGTACTTTGTCCCTCGCAATGAATTGTGTATAAAAAATACACTTCCGGTTTTAAAATCACTTATTCGATTTATACCTTTCGATGAAAAAAAATTCTAACCTGGTAAAATGTTGCACTTTTGCATTCATTATAGAAATAGAATGCATGTTCCTTTTTTGCTTTTGGCATCCTTGTGCATTTCCTGAGTGCTATATGGTAAGGAGTGTTTATAGCAATGTTATACATTCTTGGGCAACAGTGTTTACTACAATGCACAACAAAAAAAAATTGCAAACACTTCTGCTATATTTGTTCTTCAATAAAGCAAACCTTAAATAAACTAAATTTGATTTCTTTTTTTTTATGTCTCTAATATTTGATGTACAGTTTTCATTTTCATTTCATAATTACTATTTATAAATTAGTTAATAAAAAAAAATATATAAAAAAACATTTCAAGATAATTATAGATAATGAACAGGTTTTGTAATATACAGACGTTATAAGGATATTGTTAAATTAAAATGTTAACACACTTTTCACTATTTTTGTAAGACAAACTATGCAGTTTTTATACCAATTTGAATAAAATCAGACAAAATACTTTTATTTAACATAATTCTAGTTAATAGCTTAAAAAAATGAAACACAAAAACCCCACAAGCAATTAAGGTAACTATTTTTAACCAGTCTATGGCCCCTGCATGTGCATGCCCAGGTCACAAGCACTGATTGGTAGGTGTGTTTCATGCACAGTCCACTGAGCATACTTGCCAACCTGTGCTAAAGATCTTTGGGTCTATGCTACCAGAGCAGTGCTGTAAGTGCATAGATAAGTTCAGATGACACATATATAAAAGTGTTATTAATTGTTTAATGAGTGTGTAGCATAGAGTATAAAGTCATGTAATGTTTTGTGATTTATAGCATTCATATATTTGTATCATAGATGGATCTTTGTTATGGATACATAATACATATACCGAACTGATCCCACTGCGCCGTACACTTGTACATAAGTATAATCATCTGCATATAACTAAACAATTCACTAGCTTCATACCTTGGAGCTTCCTGCCAGAGGAATGTCTTCCACAGACGGTACATGGTTGCTAATGCTTAAGGAGGAAGGTTTCAGTCTGGTGTATGAAGATGGGGCGCAGAAAGAAGTTGCAAGACTTGCTTGGACATTTTCAAATGCTGGAAATAGTATTTCACACATTATCTGGGGGAAAATATTAAAAATAAAAATTTCAAATGCAAAGTGAAAGAGAGGAGAGAGAGAGAGAGAAAGGATGAGGAGAGAGGAAGGAGAGGTAGACAAAAGATGGAGGGAAAAGAATTAAAGAAAGAAAGAATGAATGAGAAAGAAAAAGAGTGAAAGTGAAGAGAGAAACATTTGTCTTAGAGTTTCATACCTCAATCTACTAATGTTATTATAGATAAACTAGTCAATAAGCCTGCCCAAAGGGCAGTCTAATTTTTGTTTAAGCTACAGATGTAGAAAACATAATTTATGTAAGAACTTACCTGATAAATTCATTTCTTTCATATTAGCAAGAGTCCATGAGCTAGTGACGTATGGGATATACATTCCTACCAGGAGGGGCAAAGTTTCCCAAACCTCAAAATGCCTACAAATACACCCCTCACCACACCCACAAATCAGTTTAACGAATAGCCAAGAAGTGGGGTGATAAGAAAAAAGTGTGAAAGCATAAAAAATAAGGAATTGGAATAATTGTGCTTTATACAAAAAAATCATAACCACCACAAAAAGGGTGGGCCTCATGGACTCTTGCTAATATGAAAGAAATGAATTTATCAGGTAAGTTCTTACATAAATTATGTTTTCTTTCATGTAATTAGCAAGAGTCCATGAGCTAGTGACGTATGGGATAATGACTACCCAAGATGTGGATCTTTCCACGCAAGAGTCACTAGAGAGGGAGGGATAAAATAAAGACAGCCAATTCCGCTGAAAAATAATCCACACCCAAAATAAAGTTTAAATTAAAAATATAAGCAGAAGATTCAAACTGAAACAGCTGCCTGAAGTACTTTTCTACCAAAAACAGCTTCAGAAGAAGAAAACACATCAAAATGGTAGAATTTAGTAAAAGTATGCAAAGAAGACCAAGTTGCTGCTTTGCAAATCTGATCAACCGAAGCTTCATTCCTAAACGCCCAGGAAGTAGAAACTGACCTAGTAGAAATGAGCTGTAATCCTTTGAGGCGGAGTTTTACCCGACTCGACATAAGCATGATGAATTAAAGATTTCAACCAAGATGCCAAAGAAATGGCAGAGGCCTTCTGACCTTTCCTAGAACCGGAAAAGATAACAAATAGACTAGAAGTCTTTCGGAAAGTCTTAGTAGCTTCAACATAATATTTTAAAGCTCTAACTACATCCAAAGAATGCAATGATTTCTCCTTAGAATTCTTAGGATTAGGACATAATGAAGGAACCACAATTTCTCTACTAATGTTGTTGGAATTCACAACCTTAGGTAAAAATTTAAATGAAGTTCGCAACACCGCCTTATCCTGATGAAAAATCAGAAAAGGAGACTCACAAGAAAGAGCAGACAATTCAGAAACTCTTCTAGCAGAAGAGATGGCAAAAAGAAACAAAACTTTCCAAGAAAGTAATTTAATATCCAATGAATGCATAGGTTCAAACGGAGGAGCTTGAAGAGCCCCCAGAACCAAATTCAAACTCCAAGGGGGAGAAATTGACTTAATAACAGGTTTTATACGAACCAAAGCTTGTACAAAACAATGAATATCAGGAAGATTAGCAATCTTTCTGTGAAAAAGAACAGAAAGAGCAGAGATTTGTCCTTTCAAGGAACTTGCAGACAAACCTTTATCCAAACCATCCTGAAGAAACTGTAAAATTCTTGGAATTCTAAAAGAATGCCAGGAAAAATGATGAGAAAGACACCAAGAAATATAAGTCTTCCAGACTCTATAATATATCTCCCTAGATACGGATTTACGAGCCTGTAACATAGTATTAATCACAGAGTCAGAGAAACCTCTTTGACTAAGAATCAAACGTTCAATCTCCATACCTTTAAGTTTAAGGATTTGAGATCCTGATGGAAAAAAGGACCTTGCGACAGAAGGTCTGGTCTTAACGGAAGAGTCCACGGTTGGCAAGAAGCCATCCGGACAAGATCCGCATACCAAAACCTGTGAGGCCATGCTGGAGCTACCAGCAGAACAAACTAGCATTCCTTCAGAATCTTGGAGAACTAGAGGCGGAAAGATATAGGCAGGATGATACTTCCAAGGAAGTGACAATGCATCCACTGCTTCCGCTTGAGGATCCCTGGATCTGGACAGATACCTGGGAAGTTTCTTGTTTAGATGAGAGGCCATCAGATCTATTTCTGGAAGTCCCCACATTTGAACAATCTGAAGAAATACCTCTGGTTGAAGAGACCATTCGCCCGGATGCAACGTTTGGCGACTGAGATAATCCGCTTCCCAATTGTCTATACCTGGGATATGAACCGCAGAAACTAGACAGGAGCTGGATTCCGCCCAAACCAGAATTTGAGATACTTCTTTCATAGCTAGAGGACTGTGAGTCCCTCCTTGATGATTGATGTATGCCACAGTTGTGACATTGTCTGTCTGAAAACAAATGAACGATTCTCTCTTTAGAAGAGGCCAAGACAGAAGAGCTCTGAAAATTGCACGGAGTTCCAAAATATTGATCGGTAATCTCGCCTCCTGAGATTCCCAAACCCCTTGTGCCGTCAGAGACCCCCACACAGCTCCCCAACCTGTAAGACTTGCATCTGTTGAAATTACAGTCCAGGTCGGAAGAACAAAAGAAGCCCCCTGAACTAAACGATGGTGATCTGTCCACCACGTCAGAGAGTGTCGTACAATCGGTTTTAAAGATATTAATTGAGATATCTTTGTGTAATCCCTGCACCATTGGTTCAGCATACAGAGCTGAAGAGGTCGCATGTGAAAACGAGCAAAGGGGATCGCGTCCGATGCAGCAGTCATAAGACCTAGAATTTCCATGCATAAGGCTACCGAAGGGAATGATTGTGACTGAAGGTTTCGACAAGCTGATATCAATTTTAGACGTCTCTTGTCTGTCAAAGATAGAGTCATGGACACTGAATCTATCTGGAAACCCAAAAAGGTTACCCTTGTCTGAGGAATCAATGAACTTTTTAGTAAATTGATCCTCCAACCATGATCTTGAAGAAACAACACAAGTCGATTCGTATGAGATTCTGCTAAATGTGAAGACTGAGCAAGTACCAAGATATCGTCCAAATAAGGAAATACCACAATACCCTGTTCTCTGATTACAGACAGAAGGGCACCGAGAACCTTTGTAAAAATTCTTGGAGCTGTTGCTAGGCCAAACGGCAGAGCCACAAACTGGTAATGCTTGTCCAGGAAAGAGAATCTCAGGAATTGATAGTGATCTGGATGAATCGGAATATGCAGATATGCATCCTGTAAATCTATTGTAGACATATAATGCCCTTGCTGAACAAAAGGCAGGATAGTCCTTACAGTTACCATTTTGAATGTTGGTATCCTTACATAACGATTCAATATTTTTAGATCCAGAACTGGTCTGAAGGAATTCTCCTTCTTTGGTACAATGAAGAGATTTGAATAAAACCCCAGCCCCTGTTCCAGAACTGGAACTGGCATAATTACTCCAGCCAACTCTAGATCTGAAACACATTTCAGAAATGCTTGAGCCTTCGCTGGATTTACTGGGACACGGGAAAGAAAAAGTCTCTTTGCAGGAGGTCTTATCTTGAAACCAATTCTGTACCCTTCTGAAACAATGTTCTGAATCCAAAGATTGTGAACGGAATTGATCCAAATTTCTTTGAAAAAACGTAATCTGCCCCCTACCAGCTGAGCTGGAATGAGGGCCGCACCTTCATGTGGACTTAGGAGCTGGTTTTGCTTTTCTAAAAGGCTTGGATTTATTCCAGACTGGAGATGGTTTCCAAACTGATACCGCTCCTGAGGATGAAGGATCAGGCTTTTGTTCCATGTTGTGACGAAAGGAACGAAAATGATTATTAGACCTGAATTTACCCTTAGATTTTTTATCCTGTGGTAAAAAAGTTCCTTTCCCTCCAGTAACAGTTGAGATAATAGAATCCAACTGAGAACCAAATAATTTATTACCCTGGAAAGAAAGGGAAAGCAGAGTAGACTTAGAAGACATATCAGCATTCCAAGTTTTAAGCCATAAAGGTCTTCTAGCTAAAATAGCTAGAGACATATACCTGACATCAACTCTAATGATATCAAAGATGGCATCACAAATAAAATTATTAGCATGTTGAAGAAGAATAATAATGCTATGAGAATTATGATCTGTTACTTGTTGCGCTAAAGCTTCCAACCTTAGGGATTTTGTCCCAAAACTCTAATCTGTCAGATGGCACAGGATATAATTGCTTAAAACGTTTAGAAGGAGTAAATGAATTACCCAAATTATTCCATTCCCTGAAATTACTTCAGAAATAGCACCAGGAACAGGAAAAACTTCTGGAATAACTACAGGAGATTTAAAGACCTTATCTAAACGTTTAGATTTAGTATCAAAAGGACCAGAATCCTCAATTTCTAATGCAATTAGGACTTCTTTAAGTAAAGAACGAATAAATTCCATTTTAAATAAATATGAAGATTTATCAGCATCAACCTCTGAGACAGATTCCTCTGAACCAGAAGAACCATTATCAGAATCAGAATGATGATGTTCATTTAAAAATTCATCTGGATAATGAGAAGTTTTAAAAGACTTTTTATGTTTACTAGAAGGAGGAATAACAGACATAGCCTTCTTAATGGATTCAGAAACAAAATCTCTTATGTTATCAGGAACACCCTGAGTATTAGATGTTGACGGAACAGCAACAGGTAATGGAACTTTACTAAAGGAAATATTATCTGCATTAACAAGTTTGTCATGACATTCAATACAAACAACAGCTGGAGGAACAGCTACCAAAAGTTTACAGCAGATACACTTAGCTTTGGTAGCTCCAGCACCAGGCAGCGATTTTCCTGAAGTATCTTCTGACTCAGTTGCAACGTGGGACATCTTGCAATATGTAATAGAAAAAACAACATATAAAGCAAAATTGATCAAATTCCTTAAATGACAGTTTCAGGAATGGGAAAAAATGCCAGTGAACAAGCTTCTAGCAACCAGAAGCAATAAATGAGACTTAAATAATGTGGAGACAAAAGTGACGCCCATATTTTTTTTAGCGCCAAATAAGACGCCCACATTATTTGGCGCCTAAATGCTTTTGGCGCCAAAAATGACGCCACATCCGGAACGCCGACACTTTTGGCGCAAAAGAACGTCAAAAATGACGCAACTTCCGGCGACACGTATGACGCCGGAAACAGAAAAAAAAATTTGCGCCAAAAAAGTCCGCGCCAAGAATGACGCAATAAAATGAAGCATTTTCAGCCCCCGCGAGCCTAACAGCCCACAGGGAAAAAGTCAAATTTTAAGGTAAGAAAAAAAAATGATTGATTCAAATGCATTATCCCAAATATGAAACTGACTGTCTGAAATAAGGAATGTTGAACATCCTGAGTCAAGGCAAATAAATGTTTGAATACATATATTTAGAACTTTATAAAAAAGTGCCCAACCATAGCTTAGAGTGTCACAGAAAATAAGACTTACTTACCCCAGGACACTCATCTACATGTTGTAGAAAGCCAAACCAGTACTGAAACGAAAATCAGCAGAGGTAATGGTATATATATAAGAGTATATCGTCGATTTGAAAAGGGAGGAAAGAGATGAATCTCTACGACCGATAACAGAGAACCTATGAAATAGACCCCGTAGAAGGAGATCATTGAATTCAAATAGGCAATACTCTCCTCACATCCCTCTGACATTCACTGCACGCTGAGAGGAAAACCGGGCTCCAACCCAGAAGTATTTATAATAAAAAATCAAAAAGAACACACAGGTATGCAAAGGGTCAATATATTTCCAACGCCTTCCTACACAGAGCAGACCTCTGGCTATAGAATACTGCTCATTGCTCAAGGACTACACTTTACAGCATGTTGCTTGGTCTGCTGGGAATTGTGGTATTATGCACAACAAACAATGGTGCTGGCAACTGAATAAAAGAAAAACAACACTAGGGTATTGGGAGAATTTGTGGGCAGCATTAGTGCTCACATTCCCAGGAGCCAGGAAGTTTTAAATCACCACAGGTGCTCTGCGTGAAGGATAATCAAGCACTGCTCTAAGTTTGCCATTTCTCCAACATAGGTGTGTCCGGTCCACGGCGTCATCCTTACTTGTGGGATATTCTCTTCCCCAACAGGAAATGGCAAAGAGCCCAGCAAAGCTGGTCACATGATCCCTCCTAGGCTCCGCCTTCCCCAGTCATTCTCTTTGCCGTTGTACAGGCAACATCTCCACGGAGATGGCTTAGAGTTTTTTAGTGTTTAACTGTAGTTTTTATTATTCAATCAAGAGTTTGTTATTTTAAAATAGTGCTGGTATGTACTATTTACTCTGAAACAGAAAAGAGATGAAGATTTCTGTTTGTAAGAGGAAAATGATTTTAGCAACCGTTACTAAAATCGATGGCTGTTTCCACACAGGACTGTTGAGAGGAATTAACTTCAGTTGGGGGAACAGTGAGCAGACTTTTGCTGCTTGAGGTATGACACATTCTAACAAGACGATGTAATGCTGGAAGCTGTCATTTTCCCTATGGGATCCGGTAAGCCATTTTTATTACAGACAGAAAAAAAGGGCTTCACAAGGGCTTTTTAAGACTGTAGACATTTTCTGGGCTAAATCGATTTATATATAAACATATTTTATACTCCATAGCCTTGAGGAATTATTTTAATCTTGGGAATTTTGTAAAATAACCGGCAGGCACTGTATTGGACACCTTATTCTCTAGGGGCTTTCCCTAATCATAGGCAGAGTCTCATTTTCGCGCCTGTATTGCGCACTAGTTTTTGAGAAGCATGACATGCAGATGCATGTGTGAGGAGCTCTGATACATAGAAAAGACTTTCTGAAGGCGTCATTTGGTATCGTATTCCCCTTTGGGCTTGGTTGGGTCTCAGCAAAGCAGATACCAGGGACTGTAAAGGGGTTAAATATAAAAACGGCTCCGGTTCCGTTATTTTAAGGGTTAAAGCTTCCAAATTTGGTGTGCAATACTTTTAAGGCTTTAAGACACTGTGGTGAAATTTTGGTGAATTTTGAACAATTCCTTCATACTTTTTCGCAATTGCAGTAATAAAGTGTGTTCAGTTTAAAATTTAAAGTGACAGTAACGGTTTTATTTTAAAACGTTTTTTGTACTTTGTTATCAAGTTTATGCCTGTTTAACATGTCTGAACTACCAGATAGACTGTGTTCTGAATGTGGGGAAGCCAAGGTTCCTTCTCATTTAAATAGATGTGATTTATGTGACACAAAATATAGAGAAAATGATGCCCAAGATGATTCCTCAAGTGAGGGGAGTAAGCATGGTACTGCATCATCCCCTCCTTCGTCTACACCAGTCTTGCCCACACAGGAGGCCCCTAGTACATCTAGCGCGCCAATACTCCTTACTATGCAACAATTAACGGCTGTAATGGATAATTCTATCAAAAACATTTTAGCCAAAATGCCCACTTATCAGCGAAAGCGCGACTGCTCTGTTTTAGAAAATACTGAAGAGCACGAGGACGCTGATGATATTGGTTCTGAAGGGCCCCTACACCAGTCTGAGGGGGCCAGGGAGGTTTTGTCTGAGGGAGAAATTTCAGATTCAGGGAAAATTTCTCAACAAGCTGAACCTGATGTGATTTCATTTAAATTTAAGTTGGAACATCTCCGCGCTCTGCTTAAGGAGGTGTTATCCACTCTGGATGATTGTGAGAATTTGGTCATTCCAGAGAAACTATGTAAAATGGACAAGTTCCTAGAGGTCCCGGGGCCCCCCGAAGCTTTTCCTATACCCAAGCGGGTGGCGGACATTGTAAATAAAGAATGGGAAAGGCCCGGTATACCTTTCGTCCCTCCCCCCATATTTAAAAAATTGTTTCCTATGGTCGACCCCAGAAAGGACTTATGGCAGACAGTCCCCAAGGTCGAGGGGGCGGTTTCTACTCTAAACAAACGCACCACTATACCCATAGAAGATAGTTGTGCTTTCAAAGATCCTATGGATAAAAAATTAGAAGGTTTGCTTAAAAAGATGTTTGTTCAGCAAGGTTACCTTCTACAACCAATTTCATGCATTGTCCCTGTCACTACAGCCGCGTGTTTCTGGTTCGATGAGCTAGAAAAGGCGATCAATAATAATTCTTCTTCTTATGAGGAGATTATGGACAGAATTCGTGCTCTCAAATTGGCTAATTCTTTCACCCTAGACGCCACTTTGCAATTGGCTAGGTTAGCGGCGAAAAATTCTGGGTTTGCTATTGTGGCGCGCAGAGCGCTTTGGTTAAAATCTTGGTCAGCGGATGCGTCTTCCAAGAACAAATTGCTTAACATTCCTTTCAAGGGGAAAACGCTGTTTGGCCCTGACTTGAAAGAGATTATCTCTGATATCACTGGGGGCAAGGGCCACGCCCTTCCTCAGGATAGGTCTTTCAAGGCCAAAAATAAACCTAATTTTCGTCCCTTTCGCAGAAACGGACCAGCCCCAAGTGCTACGTCCTCTAAGCAGGAGGGTAATACTTCTCAAGCCAAACCAGCCTGGAGACCAATGCAAGGCTGGAACAAAGGAAAGCAGGCCAAGAAACCTGCCACTGCTACCAAGACAGCATGAGATGTTGGCCCCCGATCCGGGACCGGATCTGGTGGGGGGCAGACTCTCTCTCTTCGCTCAGGCTTGGGCAAGAGATGTTCTGGATCCTTGGGCGCTAGAAATAGTCTCCCAAGGTTATCTTCTGGAATTCAAGGGGCTTCCCCCAAGGGGGAGGTTCCACAGGTCTCAATTGTCTTCAGACCACATAAAAAACAGGCATTCTTGCATTGTGTAGAAGACCTGTTAAAAATGGGAGTGATTCATCCTGTTCCATTAGGAGAACAAGGGATGGGGTTCTACTCCAATCTGTTCGTAGTTCCCAAAAAAGAGGGAACGTTCAGACCAATCTTAGATCTCAAGATCCTAAACAAGTTTCTCAAGGTTCCATCGTTCAAAATGGAAACCATTCGAACAATTCTTCCTTCCATCCAGGAAGGTCAGTTCATGACCACGGTGGATTTAAAGGATGCTAACAAAAACATTAACCAGGAGATAGTCGTACCTTCTTTGTGTCCGAATCCAGTTTCAAAGAAGGAACGTCTGTTGCACAATTTGGATGTTGTTCGTGCTCTAAAATTCTATTTAGATGCTACAAAGGATTTTAGACATTTAGACAAACATCTTCCTTGTTTGTTGTTTATTCTGGTAAAAGGAGAGGTCAAAAAGCAACTTCTACCTCTCTCTCTTTTTGGATTAAAAGCATCATCAGATTGGCTTACGAGACTGCCGGACGGCAGCCTCCTGACAGAATCACAGCTCATTCCACTAGGGCTGTGGCTTCCACATGGGCCTTCAAGAACGAGGCTTCTGTTGATCAGATATGTAAGGCAGCGACTTGGTCTTCACTGCACACTTTTACTAAATTTTACAAGTTTGATACTTTTGCTTCTTCTGAGGCTATTTTTGGGAGAAAGGTTTTGCAAGCCGTGGTGCCTTCCATCTAGGTGACCTGATTTGCTCCCTCCCTTCATCCGTGTCCTAAAGCTTTGGTATTGGTTCCCACAAGTAAGGATGACGCTGTGGACCGGACACACCTATGTTGGAGAAAACAGAATTTATGTTTACCTGATAAATTACTTTCTCCAACGGTGTGTCCGGTCCACGGCCCGCCCTGGTTTTTTAATCAGGTCTGATAATTTATTTTCTTTAACTACAGTCACCACGGTATCATATGGTTTCTCCTATGCAAATTTTCCTCCTTTACGTCGGTCGAATGACTGGGGAAGGCGGAGCCTAGGAGGGATCATGTGACCAGCTTTGCTGGGCTCTTTGCCATTTCCTGTTGGGGAAGAGAATATCCCACAAGTAAGGATGACGCCGTGGACCGGTCACACCATTGGAGAAAGTAATTTATCAGGTAAACATAAATTCTGTTTTTATCTTGAAAACAATCATATTAAGCAGTTCCCTAATTTTATGTATGTGAAGGAAAAACACATAATTTAGAACTCAATAAAATAAGCTGATGATTTATCTCGATGTCGGTGAGGCTTTGAGAGGCCTCGGGCCATAAATAACAAATACAAACAATACTACCAGATGTGCTTTATCTCCATAATTACCCAAAACACATCCAATACAATGCTTTAGGCCCAGAACATACATGGCAAACAACTTGTTAAATTACCACTGTTAACCACACTAAGCTACTAAACCCTCTACTTGCCCAGTAACCTTCCAGAAGTGATCTATTCCTTGTTTGCCTATAACATACATGGCTAATCATAGCTGCACAGCACAGATTTAGCCATTGATTGCCCAGGATACATGCTGCGCCATGATGAAGAGGCGGCATCACCTGGAGCTGGTTAGGGGCAGTTTGCAACTAACACGTCTTTCTTCTTTAAAGGAGCAGGATGAGGGCATTTTCCTAGATTGGTTTTATACAGAACATTTGTTTTACATCATGATTAACTTACACCTTGACAATCTAGTAAATAAGAGCTGTAATCTGGTGAAAAAATAAAACATTTGGAAGTTCTTTTCTGTCTATTTCTACAGTGTCTTTATTTAGCTGTGTCTGATATTAAAGGGATACTAAACCCAAATTGTTACTTTCTTGATTCATATAGAGCATGCAATTTTAAGCAACTTTGTAATTTACTCCTATAATCCCATCTTTATTTGAAAAAGCAGAAATCAAAGCTAAGGAGCCGGACCATTTTTGGTTAAGCACCCTGGATAGCGCTTGCTGATAGGTGGATACATTTAGCCACCAATCAGCAATTGCAACCCAGGTTCTGAACCAAGAATGGGCCGACTCCAAAGCTTACATTCTTGATTTTCATATGAAGATAGCAAGAGAAATAAGAAAATTTGATAATAGGAATAAATTACAAAGTTGATTAAAATTGCATGCTCAATCTGAATCATGAAAATAAAAAAAATTGGTTTTAGAATCCCTTTAATGGCAAGATGAGCAACAGTACTATTAAAACGTAGTGAGGACCATTTCAGTAAAACTTTTATTAAGAGGTTATGTTTATCATTAAACAGGGAGGGTGGTACTGTGCTCGTCAAAGAGTTAGATAAAAGCATAAATTATTGTGTGTGAAAAAACAAACTAATACGATATAGAAATAATTCCTTCAATAGCGGAGTTTGTACCAACGCACAAACCTATATTATTCTCCTGGCTCGGAAAGAAAGAAGGATCTGACATGTACAGAGGAAGCTACCTTTTGTGCTTCAGTCTTCATTGAACTCCAGTCTGGATTTAAGGCAAGACAATACAGAAACTCCTTCAAAGCCTCCTCCGTCCTTCCTAGTCCAGAGAGTGCTTGTGCTTTCACATAATGTCCCTGCAAACATAGTAACGTGACATGCTTCAAAACCGATTAACCAAACATCTTGTACCATGCTTTCTAAAAATAATCCTCTCTATTAAACAGGCACACAGGATTACATTAACGGCAAAGGACATGATGTTCTCAAGAGAGAAAAATGTATTGAAAGTATGTGTTGACTTCTATAATAATAATGTAAAAAGGACATTATAACCAGAGCTGGAAATAGTATGTATATACTGTGTAGGAGCAAATGCTTGCTGGGAATGTGGTCAGGAATATGTGCATATTTTTCTCTTGTAGCAGTACCACAAGGTATCTTTCTTTATCTTTTGCAACTCAAATTACATTTTAGGGATCTGGTGAAATAATTGTTAGACTAAATGTTTAGACATAAAATAAACAATTGCTCAACAAACGTGCAATGTGAAAAAAGACTTTCCTTCCATAAGGCAGGGAGAGTCCACTACTTCATTCCTTACTGTTGGGAAATTCAACACCTGGCCACCAGGAGGAGGCAAAGACACCCCAGCCAAAAGCTTAAATATCCCTCCCACTTCCCCTATCCCCCAGTCATTCTTTGCCTTTCGTCACTATAGGAGGTGGCAGAGAAGTGTCAGAAGATTCGGATAGTCCTGTAATGGGTATGTTCCCTTCAAGAAAGGAGTTTTAGGTAATCATGTCAACCTCTCAGTAAGAGTATTGATGAAAGTTAGAGTCTGGAGATGCAGGTAAAGTTTTTCTGCGAACCCATCCAGACTGTCGCCTAACAGCTCCTGAGCAATCAGTGGTGACGAGTTTCACTGCTTGCTGTTACACACTCAAGTCCATGTCAGAAGCGTCGCTGCAAGACTGTCACACTTGAGAGGCTGTGCCTGTTCCACAGCATGGATCCTGGAGGGCAAGACCGTTTTATATATACACTTTTGATATACAGGGTCAAAGTGTGGCTCCTTTATGCCTCGATAGGATCTTGGGTTAATATCTCCTTCAGAAAAAATTATTTGAACAGCTAGGGGTTAATTATAACTGCTTCAATGTGAGAGTTTTTGGGCTCATAGACTGTGTGCTTTTGGCTTGAAACAAACAGGTTTCACTTTGGTTTTTGAGTGTTGCGCAGCTCATAATAGCTTAGCGCCTTTTTCATAGCAGGGGAAGTCCTGTCCTACGCACCACATGACCGGGTGCGGTCTTCTCATTTTCCTACAATCCTACTGTGGACAGCACTCCTAAGGAGAGCATTTTCACGGTTAGTTGTCTGGGTCTAGGATGTGTTGAGTGTCCCAGACTTTACAGCGCAATTACAATCGGCGGTGTCTGCGGCCCTGAGTGACTTACCTCCCTCTAGCAAACGTAAAGAAAGGTTAAACATAGTTTTCCTAACCTAGAGTAATCTAAATATTTGTCTGATTTAGCTACTATATCCCAGCTATCCGAGGATGAGTTAACCTCTGTAGTTTCAGAGGGTGAACTTTCTGAGCCGGAAGCTTCAGTTTCTAAACCTCCTTCAGGGGAGGAACCCTCCTTTAGATTTAAAATTGAGCATCTGCGTTTTTTATTAAAGGAGGTTTTGTCTACGCTAGAGGTTCCAGAGGCTACACGCCCTGAGGAACCTAAGATCCCTAAGTTAGACAGGGTTTATGAAGACAGGAAGGTCCCTCTGACTTTTCCTGTGCCAGTTAAGATGGCGAACATTATTAGTAACGAATGGGAAAGAATAGGAACTTCTTTTTTCCTCTCCTCTACTTTTAAAAATGTATTCCCGGTCCCTGATTCTCAATTAGATTTGTGGGGCTCCATCCCTAAGGTGGATGGCGCTATTTCTATGCTGGCTAAGCGTACTACTACCCCCCTAGAGGATAGTTCTTTTAGAGAGCCTATGGTTAAGAAAATGGAAACTTTTCTGAGGAAGATGTTTCAACATACAGGGTTTTCTTTTCAACCAGCAGCAGCTGTAGCCACGGTTGCTGGAGCAGCTACCTACTGGTGCGACACTCTGTTTGAAGTCTTGGTCTGTGGATATGACATCTAAATCCAGACTCCTTTCTCTTCCTTTCAAAAGGGAAGATTTTATTCGGTCCAGGGCTGGACTCCATTATTTCTACGGTTACCGGAGGGAAGGGTGCCTTCCTACCGCAGGATAAGAAGAATAGGCCTAAGAGACGGCAATCATCTAATTTTCGTTCCTTTTGTTCTGACAAATCACAACGACAGCAATCCTCATCCAAATCCGAGCAGCCCAAGAGTATTTGAAAGCCGGCTCAGTCCTGGAATAAGTCCAAACAAATTGGCATTAAGGGACGGCCCCCATTCCGGGATCGGATCGAGTAGGGGGCAGACTGTCTCTTTTTTTAGACGCTTGGTTCCAGGATCCTTGGGTCCTGGAGGTTGTATCTAAGGGTTACCGAAAAGGATTCAAATCTCATCCGCCCAGGGGCAGATTCCTACTCCAGACTGTCTACAAGACCAGAGAAGAGGAGTGCCTTTTTAGGTTGCGTATGGGAACTCTCCTCTCTAGGAGTAATTGTCCTGGTACCTACAGCAGAGGGTTTGGGGTTTTATTCAAACTTTTTCGTGGTTCCAAAAAAGGAGGGAACTTTCATCCGATTCTGAACTTTAAGTGCCTGAACAAGTTTGAGTGTTCTCGCTTTCAAGATGGAGACAATACGGTCAATCCTTCCTCTGGTTCAGGAAGGACAGTTTATGACCACCATAGACCTGAAGGATGCATACCTTCACGTTCTGATACACAGGGAGCATTTTCAGTTCCTGAGGTTTGTCTTTCTGGACCAGAACTTCCAGTTCATAGCTCTTCCGTTTGGCCTAGATACTGCTCCAAGGATAATTATGAAGGTTCTGGGAGCTCTTCTAGCCGTTGCAAGAACACAAGGTATTGCAGTAGCGCCTTACCTGGACGATATCTTGGTACAGGCACCATCTTTTTGTCTGGCGGAAGAACACTCAGAGTCCCTTCTCAGTCTTCTTCGATCACATGGATGGAAGATAAACTTGGAAAAGAATTCTCTTACTCCAAGTACCAGGGTGAATTTCCTGGGGACAATAATAGACTCCATATCCATGAGAATATTTCTCACAGATCAGAGACGTTGCAAGCTAACTACTGCATGTCTTGCCCTCCAGGCCTCATTGAGACCCTCAGTGGCCCAGTGTATGAAGGTGACTGGACTCATGGTGTCCTGTATGGACATCATTCCCTTTGCCAGATTCCATCTCATACCCTTACAACTATGCATGCTGAGACAATGGAACGGCGACCATTCACATCTGTCTCAACAGATTGTGCTGGACAACCTGTTGAGAGACTAGCTCTCTTGGTGGCTCTGTCCAGATCTGTCCCAAGGCACGTGCTTCTTGAGACCGCCCTGGGAGATTCTGACTACGGACGCAAACCTTTCTGGCTGGGGAGCCGTTTGGGGTGCCAAGAAGGCACAAGGGGCTGTTGACTCAGGAGGAGTCCTTCCTTCTGATCAATATATTCGAAATCTGGGCAATCTTCAATGCCTTGGCCCTTCTGGGTTCGTCTCAATTTATCAGATTCCAATCAGACAATATAACCTTGGTTGCTTAAATCAACCATCAGGGGGGAACAAGAAGTCCCTTGGTGAGGAGAGAAGTATCTCAGATACTAGAGTGGGCGGAGACGCACAGATGTACGCTGTCAGCGATCCACATTCCGGGTGTGGACAATTGGGGAGCAGACTTCCTCAGCAGGCAATCCTCTCACCCAGGGGAATGGTCTCTCCATCCCGAGGTGTTTGCAGAGATATGCAGCAAGTGGGGGATGCCGGAGATAGATCTCATGGCATCCCGCCTCAATACCAAGCTACCCAGGTACGGGTCGAGGGATCCTCAGGCAGAACTGATAGATGCCCTATCAGTACCATGGAGGTTCAGACTCATATCTTTTTCCTTCATTACCGCTTGTCCCTCGTGTGGTGGCTCGCATCAGTGATTCCGATTACTCCGTCATGTCCGCGAAGGACGTGGTTTGCGGATCTGGTAGGGATGTCCTCATCTCCTCAGTGGAGGTTACCTTGTCGCAGAGATCTGCTGATACAGGGTCCCTGTGTTCATCAAAATCTAAAATTTTTTAGGCTGACTGCGTGGAGATTGAACGCTTAGTCTTAGCCAAGAGAGGATTTTCTGAGAGAGTGTTATAGACACTCTGGTTCAAGCTCATAAGCCAGTTACTCATTGTATCTGCCATAAAGTGTGAATGACTTACTTGTACTGGTGTGAAGAGCATGTCTTTTCCTGGAATAAGGTTAAGTTTGCCAGAATTTGATCTTTTCTCCAGGATGGACTGGAGAAGGGTCTATCTGCTAGGTCCCTGAAGGGACAGATATCGGCCCTGCCTGTGTTACTGCACAAGAGATTGGCTGAGCTCCCTGATGTGCAGTCCTTTGTTAAGGCTATGACAAGGACCAGACTTGTGTTTAGATCTAGGGCTCCGCCTTGGAGCCTCAATCTTGTTCTTAGTGTTTTGCAGCAGGCTCAGTTTGAGCCTAAGCATACTGTTGACATTAAATTGTTATCTTGGAAGGTTCGTTTTTTTCTGGCTATTTCCTCTGCGCGCAAAGTTTCTGAGATTTATGCTTTGCAATGTGACCCCCTTATCTGTTTTTCCATGCCGATAAGGCGGTTTTACGCACTAAATTTGGGTTCCTCCCTAAGGTGGTGTTGGATCGTAACATCAAGAAATTGCTGTTCCTTCCTTGTGTCCTAATCCTCCTTTAGCGAAGGAATGTTTGCTTCACAATCTAGATGTGGTTCGTGCCTTGAAGTTCTATCTTCAGGCTACTAAGGAATTCAGAAAATCTTCCGCTTTGTCATCTATACGGGGGAAGAGTTAGGGACAGAAGGCTACTACGACTTCCCTATCTTTCTGGTTAAGGCATGTCATCCGCTTAGCTTATGAGACAGCCTCCTGAGAGGATAACGGCTCATTCCACTAGAGCAGTGACTTCCTCCTGGGCTTTTAAGAACAAAGCCTCAATGGATCAGATTTGTAAGGCGGCTACCTGGTCCTCCTTACACACTTTTTCTAAATTTTACAAGCTTGATGTGTTTACTTTGGCTGAAGCAGCTTTCGGGAGAAATGTTTTGCAGGCTGTGGTGCCCTCAGAATAGGGTCCGCTACTTTTATGTTTCCGCCCATTATTCCTTCAGTGTCCTCCAACAGTAAGGAATGAAGTTGTGGACGCTCCCTGCCTTATGGAAGGAAAACATAATTTATGCTTACCAGATAAATTCCTTTCCTTCTTGGCAGGAAGAGTCCACGACCCTGCCCATAATTTATTTTTTGTTGGGCGGCTCCCTTTTTATATTATTTCTTCTGGTACCTTTATACCTTTATGATTCTTCTACTTTTCTTTGTTCCCTCGGCAGAATGACTGGGGGATAAGGTAAGTGGGAGGGATATTTAAGCCTTTGGCTGGGGTGTCTTTGCCTCCTCCTGGTGGACAGGTGTTTCCCAACAGTAAGGAATGAAGTCGTGAACTCTCCCTGCCAGAAAAGAAAAGGAATTTATCTGGTAAGCATAAATGTTTTTTGATTGTCTATTATATTTTTAGTTAGAAGTCTAATAAACTTACTTTTTTAAATGCATCAAGAGAATCTTTGTAGAGTTCAGCAGTCCAGGGGCCACAATTCTCACACTGTCACACTTTTCTCCAACAAAAAGGAAGCTAGGCTTTTTACTAAACCAGTGTTGGGCAATATATACATTAGCAAGAAAAAGAATATAAACCATTCAGAGTTACCCGGATTTCTGAATAAATAGTACATAACATTTGATCTGATCTTCAACTAAAGTCACAATAATAGAACACAGGGTGCTTAAAGGGACAATAAACACCTTGAAATTTTTAAATAACATTTTTAGTTATGCGTAAAGAATCAACTTTGCAATATATCGACCTCTCAAGGCTACCTCTGCTATATAATTTGTCCATAACTCGCTTTATCAGAAAACTGCAAAACAAATCCTTCTTTAATAAATTTATGACAGCAGCTAATCTTGTAAACTAAACAAGTCACATTGTGGGTTGAGGTTTTTCTAGTGAAACATAACTGCAGTAAAAAGGATACCAATTTGTTTTAAATCTGATATGTTATTCTATAGCAACACAACAGAAATGTCTTAAAGGGGCATGAAACTCAAAAATTTTCTTTCATGATTCAGATAGAGAATACAATTTTAAACAACTTTCCAATTTACGTCTATTTTTTAATTTGCTTCATTCTCTTGTTATCATTTGCTGAAAGGTTTATCTAGGAAAGCTCAAGGGCAGCAGAGAACCTAGGTTCTAGTTGTTGATTGGTGGCTATATATATATATATATATATATATATATATATATATATATATACACACACACACACACACCGATTGTGATTGGCTCACCCATGTGTTCAGTTAGAAACCATTAGTGCATTGCTGCTTCTTCAACAAAATAATACCAAGAGAATGAAACAGATTAGATAATAGAAGTAAATTATAAAGTTGTTTAAAATTGTATTCTCTATCTGAATCATGAAATAATTTTTTTGGGTTTCGTGTCCCTTTAATTGCAAAGTGTTTACTCTCTCTTTAAACATTTAACAAATAAATATATATTGTATCATGTCCTTACACAGTGTTCAATAGACATTCACATGTGTAGGGTAAAAAACTATGTGAATCTCTAGGCTGATAACTTGTCCAAAGACTAATTGGAAAAGGTGTGGAAGGGAGCGCTAAAAGCTGAAAGGTGTTAACAATTTAATACATATACTTCCAATTCAATACATAAAATTGCAATAGTAATAAAAGCAAACAATGATAAAAACAATACAATGATAAAAACAATAGTACAATGGCTAAAAACTGCATGGATCCATGGTGTATCTAAAAATGATACTTGTAATAAAGATGGTCTCTCATAAGAATCAACAGTGATAGTAAAACAAGTATGAATTCAGACTTGAGGTGTATGCGACAATCACAGTTGGTGTTAAAGCTAAATAAACATCAAAAAAATAAAAAAAGGCCAATGCATAGGGGTGTCCAAATGTAAAGTGCAATGAGTGCTATAGTGTCCAAAAATATGCAAAAAATATGCGATGAGTGTCCAAAAATATGTGTATCCAAATAATAATCTCCAACCAGTGGTATATAATATTCAATGCAAAATTAGGCGTGTAGTAAAAAAGTGAAAAAAGTGGAAAAAAGTATTGTGGTGTGATACTGTGAAATGTTACATGAATCCCCAACAGTAATTCCAAATTGTACAGTTTGATCTGATACAATTTTTAACGTATTTCCAGTATGATTTACTTCTGTTATAACATTTGGTATACTTTGTTGAAGGAGCTACAATGCACTACTGGAAGCAAGCTGAAGACAGTTGTGCCAATGACAAGAGGAACATATGTGTAGGCACCAATCAGCAGCAAGTTCCCAGTAATGCACTGATAGAATAAACTAAAAGAAGCGCTAAAAGCAAAAACACATAAACCAGTAATGGGTGTAAAAGATATCAGAATATTTATTTCATCCAATATATAATATAAAATTCTAGTTATCAACCACCGGTGTTAAGGAAATCTATGTTACTTAAAAACTATATGCGCATATAATAAATTTACTCTAAGATAAAGAAATAAAATTTAGAGAATAAAAGAATATAATAAAGTATTATGCCAACCTCCTCTGTAGGTAATAATAAAAAACTCTATTATGTAGCGGTAACATTCTATCCAAAGGAAGGATACATAGTTTCTTAATCTGTAACACTGTGTGCCACTATTATCACTCTCGGCGGTTATAAAGTCACAGATGTATCAGTTCATAAGGATTGAAAAAAAGCCCCAGTGTGATTTCAGATACATGGTAGAGTCTTCCTTCGTATCATATAGTGTTTAAATGGCTGTAGATATTTCTTACCCCACAAACGTACCACTTCTTACGGCTGGTTTTCACCTCCCAGTGCCTTTCACAAACCGCTGTGGCGGCGTGCGCCTCGTGTGAATGTTTCACTCACTTCCGGGTTTTGGTCTCTGGTATCACCTGGGTTAGGTTTAGCCAATCACGGGAAGTTCTTTCCACTTTCAGACTCCGTGCCGTTGCCTGTACGTGTTCCAAAGTTAAATATTTATCCTTCTTCTTCATAGAGCGCTCATCTATGCGCTTCAGCTTTTTTGGAAGCCTTTATCAAGGGAAAGGCTTCCAAGGAAGCTGAAACGCATAGATGAGACTTGTGGGAATTCTACATATTCACTAAAAGCTACATATTCACGGATCCCTTGATATAGAGCACTCTATGAAGAAGAAGGGTAAATATTGAACTTTGGAACATGTACAGGCAACGGCACAGAGTCTGAAAGAGAAAAGAACTTCCCGTAATTGGCTAAACCTAACCCAGGTGATACCAGAGACCAAAACCCGGAAGTGAGTGAAACATTCACACGAGGCGCATGCCGCCACATCTGTTTGTGAAAGGCACTGGGAGGTGAAAAACAGCCGTAAGTGGTACGTTTGTGGGGTAAGAAATATCTTCAGCCATTTAAACATTATATGATACGAAGGAAGACTCTACCTAGTATCTGAAATCACACTGGGGCTTTTTTTCAATCCTTATGAACAGATTAATCTGTGACTTTATATCCGCCGGGAGTGATAATAGTGGCACACAGTGTTACAGATTAAGAAACTATGTATCCTTCCTTTGGATAGAATGTTACCACTACGTAATAGAGTTGTATCTGAACTGGAGCACAGGTGAAATAATCAGCCGATTAGTAAACAGTTATTTTTGCTGCTCTCGCCCAAGGTAATACTCAGTAGCGGACCTACTTAACAGAGGGCCCTAGTGCAAAATTGTTTGGCTCCCCAAAGGCAACTCCGTAGAAAGGAATAGCAATAATATTCATGCTGCTCTGTATAATGATTTTAAGAATAGATAGATGGACCTGCACTAATAAAAGTCTCCCCTGCATTAGAATTGTACATATTCTGCACATGCCTATGTATAGACTGGTTTATATGGGCCCCCTCAGTACCTGGGCCCTTGTGCCACTGCTGCACCAATGGTAGTTCCGCCCCTGGTAATAATACAAAACCTGGCCTGTTGGGGAGGCCTGAGGACAGGTTTGAAAACCAGTGAGAGATAGACCATACAATTTTAAACAACATTCCAATTGACTTCTATTATTTAATTTGCTTCATGCTTCAGATATCCTTTGTTGAAGAAACAGCAATGCACATGGGTGAGCCAACCGCCCACAAAGCAATAACCGATCGGGACAATTTCAACTGCAACTAACAGCGTACCCTCCTCAAGGTAGCTGCTCACACCCACCAACGTGAACTAATGATTTGCCACCACTGGCCGATGCAGAGAGGGCCACAGAGTGGCCCTTTTTGCATCAGTGGATAAAATAGGGGATTGCAGTGATGCCTCAATATTGAGGCATCACTACAATCCCTTGTAAGCAGCTGGAAGCGATCATGATCGCTTCCAGCACTTCAAACAACAGAGGACGTACCAGGTACGTCAATTGTCGTTAAGGGGAGATTTTTCTATGACGTACCTGGTACGTCCTCTGTCATTAAGGGGTTAATAATAATGCCCCTGGTTTTGACGCCAAAGGGGGTACGATACGATTGGCTACAGAAGGATTTGTCATTCGTTTCAGTTAGAGGTTTAAGTTTATGGTGAAGTTAAACTTTCTATTTATAGTAAACCCCTGAGGTCAGTGATATAAGCGTTTTATTGCTTCTATTGTAATATATCTAATACATCTTTTTGCTAAAATGAGCACAGTTCTAGAAAAAAAAGGTGTGTTTATAACATATACTAGAAAAGTTATTTGTCGCGTTTCCTCTTACATTTTGAAATCCATTACTTGTGACAATGCACACTTAGCCATTTGAAACAGTTTTCATATCAGTCCACATTATACAGCTATTTTAATATTTATGCATAAATGGAAAAAAAAGTCATCCATATGACCAGTGAAACTTGGTTTCCTATATCCTATAGTAAACATACCTGGTATATAAGTTTCCTTAAAGGGACAGTGAACTGTAAAATTGATTTTACCTTAATGTGGTTCAAATTAATGCGAAATTTCCCATTTGTGTTTATTTTTGTATTTAAAATAGTTGATTTTGTTCTTTCAAACCTCAACACATCAAAATGGGTTGAGCTTGCAGGGGAATCAGATATCCTTAGTTTATCACTTTCTATAAACACAAATGCTTCTTTATATTATCTCTGTAAATCAAAGGCCAATAGTTGAAACAATTGAAAACTAACATTTTATTGCTTATCTCTTCTACATCCTACTGGAAATGTCTTTTTTCTGCTGGCTATGTTTACACAGTTTTCTTTAACCTATGCTTAAAGGGACACTGTAGCCAAAAATTTTCTTTCATGATTCAGAAAGAGCATGACATTTTAAGCAACTTTCTAATTTACTTTCTAATTCTACAAGAATGTAAGTTTAGATTCCGGCCCATTTTTGGTGAACAACCTGGGTTGTCCTTGCTGATTGGTGGATAAATTCATCCACCAATAAAAAAGTGCTGTCCAGAGTTCTGAACCCCAAAAAAAGCTTAGATGCCCTCTTTTTCAAATAAAGATAGCAAGAAAACGAAGAAAAAATGATAATAGGAGTAAATTAGAAAGTTGCTTAAAATTGCCTGCTCTATCTGAATCACAAAAGAAAAAAATTGGGTTCAGTGTCCCTTTAAGTATAGAAAACTTTTAGAATAGGTAGGGATACCACAGGAAAAATCAGTTATTTCAAATATCAAAATAAAGTAAAAGGATTTATTAGTAAACTATTTAATACACTCCAGCTGGTAATGGATAATTGGGAACAAGATAAAGTGGAGAACATTTAAGGTAAACTGTCCCTTTTTTATTTTTGATGCCATTCAAAAAAAAGGAAGTATTTCATTTAAAATGTTTTTTGTATTTTAATTTTTTCAAAATGGATATTACTGTCCTAAATACTTTTTGTTTCCACAATTGCCCACTAATAAAACTGATAGGAGTAGGCAGCATCATCATCATTCAATAAGTTATCAGTCCAATAGATATGCATTAGCTTCAAAATCAGTTTATAAAGATTTTCATGATTTAAATAATGTGACATTGCTGTGCTCTAATACGTGTGACTGAAGAGTTTTTCAAATGTAACCTTGCTTTAAATAAAATAACAAATTAATCTGAAAGTGCATTTGCAGCAGTCACATTCAGACACCCCAATTTATGAAATAGTAGTAGTTAAAGGGATACTGAACCCCAATTTTAAGCAACGTTCTAATTTACTCCTATTATCAAATTTTCTTCATTCTCTTGCTATCTTTATTTGAAAAAGAAGGCATCTAAGCTTTATTTTTGGTTCAGTATTCTGGACAGCATTTTTCTATTGATCTATGAATTTATCCACCAATCAGCAAGGATAATCCAGGTTGTTCACAAAAAATGGGCCGGCATCTAAACTTACATTCTTGCTTTTCAAATAAAGATACTAAGAGAATGAAGAACATTTGATAATAGGAGTAAATTAGAAAGTTGCTTAAAATTAAATTCTCTATCTGAATCAGAAAAGAAAAAATTTGGGTTCAGTGTCCCTTTAAAGTGAAGGTCAATTTTGACGAATTAGTGCCCGGTTTTTAATACTCCTATCAAAATTGACATTTCAAGTGCTTTCTTCAAAAACTTACCTTTTAATCCTGAGAGCCGCTGCAGCGCTGCCTCTGCCCGTCGCAAGTCCTCTTCACAGGTCCAAAATGACGACTCCGACTTCATCCAATCACGGCTTTCCCTCAGACCATGATCCCCCAGGGGGAAACGCTGTGATTGCAGGAAGACGGATTCGTCATTTCTGACGTAAGCAGGGGCTTCCGACGGCCGGGGGAATCGATGGAGCAGCTTTCAGGAGTAAAAGGTAAGTTTTTGAAGAAACCGCTTGAAATGTCAATTTTAATGAATTAAAGTGCTCTTGTTTTTAATAAGATTATTAAAAACCGGGCACTAATTAGTCAAAATTGACCTTCATTTTAAGGCCCCTCAAAACTGTGCAAAAAAAGACTACATAATGAATTTATAGGTGTGCCAGACAAACAAGCAAGTCATCAGTTGTCACACACACTATGTACCTTGGGCCACAGTGGATGTTTCCTGCAGATGATCTCTCCATCGTAGAGGGCTTGCTTAAAGTTTTTCATAGTCAAATACAGCTCTGAGCGACGTAGTGTTAACAGAGTGTCAGAGGAAGCTGGAGAGAAAAAAAGAGTTAATGTAACTTGTGCTCAGCAGTATGCACACAAATTCCTGAAATATTATCAGATGCCAAGATACAAAATGTTTCAAAGGAAAAAAAAAAAACTAGACATAAACTGCTTCTGCCCTAAATCCTCAGAAAGGAACAGCTTTTGTATATATACACAATAACTATTAATTTATTATCAGTTTTCATCTCCCAGACCCGTGAAAAGAAACAATGCAACGCAACCACTAATTGACCCACTTTAGGCCAAATAAAAATAGGCACACATTTTCCTATTATGTCCATGAGGGAGTCATTTCCAACTATTCATTTTCATCAATAGATTTTCTTCAAAGTGTCCTGCCCTATATTTAGCAAGCAGTAAGCTAGTTATAGGACCACAGAGCAGCTGTGTTATATTAAACAGACACTAACAACTTTTAACTGCTCTCTTTTTTTCATTTAGAAGACAAGCTTCTTTACAAAAATAAAATGAATATAAAACAGTCTGTTTAATTGTAAAAAAAAAAGCACTAAGCTGTGGTTTATATTTAAAGGGACAGTCTACACAAAATTGTTATTGTTTAAAAAGATAGATAATGCCTTTACTACCGATTCCCCAGTTTGCACAACCAACATTGTTATATTATATACTTTATAATTTTTTAAACCTCTAAATTTGTGCCTGTTTCAAAGGTTCTATTGACAGCTTCTTAATCACATGCTTTTGTATTTGCCTTTCACAACAGGAGACTGATAGTTCATGTGGGCCATATAATTAACTTTGTGTCCATGCCCGCAAAGATATTTAAGAGATCGCATAACAGTACTAAATGCAAGTCAAAGGATTTTAAATAGTCACTGTCGTGTGATTAGGGGGCTGTCAGAAGATGCTTAGATACAAGGTAATCACAGAGGTAAAAAGTATATTAATATAACTGTTGGTTGTGCAAAACTGGGGTATGGGTAGTAAAGGGATTATCTATCTTTTAAAACAATAACAATTCTATTGTAGACTGTCCCGTCAAAATTAACCTTTCATGATTCAGATAGGGCATGCAATTTTAAACAACTTTCCAATTTTCTTTTATCATTAAAATTTGCTTGGTTCTCTTGGTATTCTTTTTTGAAAGTTAAACCTAGGTAGGATCAAACAGATTTCAAAACCATTGAAAACCACCTTTCATCGCAGTGCATTTTGACAGTTTTTTACAGTTAGGCAGTGTTAGTTCACATGTGCCATATGGATAGCATTGTGATCACTCCAGTGGAGTTATTTAGAAGGCAGCACTGATTAAAGGGACAGTCTAGGCCAAAATAAACTTTCATGATTCAGATAGAGCATGTCATTTTAAAAAATTTCCAATTTACTTTTATAACCAATTTTGCTTTGTTCTCTTGGTATTCTTAGTTGAAAGCTTAACCTAGGAGGTTCATATGCTAATTTCTTAGACCTTGAAGCCCACCTCTTTCAGATTGCATTTTAACAGTTTTTCACCACTAGAGGGTGTTAGTTCACGTATTTCATATAGATAACACTGTGCTCGTGCACGAGAAGTTATCTGGGAGCAGGCACTGATTGGCTAGACTGCAAGTCTGTCAAAAGAACTGAAAAAAGGGGTAGTTTGCAGAGGCTTAGATACAAGATAATCACAGAGGTTAAAAGTATATTATTATAACTGTGTTGTTTATGCAAAACTGGGAAATGGGTAATAAAGGGATTATCTATCTTTTAAAACAATAACAATTCTCGTGTAGACTGTCCCTTTAACTAAAATGCATGTCTGTCCAAAGGACTGAGATAAGGAGTAGTCAGCAGAGGCTTATATACAAGGTAATTAACCCCTTAATGACCGAGGACGTGCAGGGTACGTCCTCAAAAAAAAGGCAGTTAACGCCTGAGGACGTACCCTGCACGTCCTCGGTGTGGAAAGCAGCTGGAAGCGATCCTGCTCGCTTCCAGCTGCTTTCCGGTTATTGCAGTGATGCCTCGATATGGAGGCATCCTGCAATAACCATACATGGCCATCCGATGCAGAGAGAGCCACTCTGTGGCCCTCTCTGCACCGGACATCGATGGCCGGTATCGTTGGTGGGTGGGAGCCGAATTGGGAGGCGGGTGGGCGGCCATCGGTGTTGCGCGTGACGTCACGGGGGGCGGGATCGGGATCGGGACCGTCGGGGGCGCGCACGGGCGCGCGCGCGTGCACGGGGGGTGGCGGGCGGGCGCGTGCACGGGGCGGGAGCGGGTGGGAACCGCTACACTACAGAAAAGTAAAAAAGTAAAAGTAAAAAAAAAATGAAATAAACTTTTACTTTTACCATCTAAGGGATCTGGAAGGGGTGGGGGGTTGGTCTTGGGGGGGGGGGAAAGCTACACTACAGAAAAGGGACATATTTTATTTTAAAAAAAAGCATTTTTTTTCTCTAAACTGGGTACTGGCAGACAGCTGCCAGTACCCAAGATGGCGCACATTAAGTCAGAGGGGGAGGGTTAGAGAGCTGTTTAGTGGGGGATCAGTGAGGTTGGGGGCTAAGGGGGATCCCTACACAGAAGCATATGTAAATATGCTAACAAAAAATTCACAAAAAAGCCCAAATATACCTTTTATTTTAGTACTGGCAGAGTTTCTGCCAGTACTTAAGATGGCGGGGAGATTTGTGGGGTAGGGGAGGGAAGAGAGATGTTTGGGAGGGATCAGGGGGTCTGATGTTTCAGGTGGGAGGCTGATCTTTACACTAAAGCTAAAATTAACCCTGCAAGCTCCCTACAAGCTACCTAATTAACCCCTTCACTGCTAGCCATAATACACGTGTGATGCGCAGCGCCATTTAGCAGCATTCTAATTACCAAAAAGCAACTCCAAAGTCATATATGTCTGCTATTTCTGAACAAAGGGGATCCCAGAGAAGCATTTACAACCATTTGTGCCATAATTGCACAAGCTGTTTGTAAATTATTTCAGTGAGAAACCTAAAATTGTGAAAAATTTTACGTTTTTTTTTAATTTGATCGCATTTGGCGGTGAAATGGTGGCATGAAATATACCAAAATGGGCCTAGATCAATACTTGGGGTTGTCTACTACACTACACTAAAGCTAAAATTACCCCAAAAAGCTCCTTACATGCTCCCTAATTAACCCCTTCACTGCTGGGCATAATACACGTGTGGTGCGCAGTGGCATTTAGCGGCCTTCTAATTACCAAAAAGCAATGCCAAAGCCATATATGTCTGCTATTTCTGAACAAAGGGGATCCCAGAGAAGAATTTACAACCATTTATGCCATAATTGCACAAGCAGTATGTAAATAATTTCAGTGAGAAACTGAAAGTTTGTGAAAAAATTTGTGAAAAAGTGAACAATTTTTTGTATTTGATCGCATTTGGCGGTGAAATGGTGGCATGAAATATACCAAAATGGGCCTAGATCAATAATTTGGGATGTCTTCTAAAAAAAAATATATACATGTCAATGGATATTCAGGGATTCCTGAAAGATATTAGTGTTCTAATGTAACTAGCGTTAATTTTGAAAAAAAATGGTTTGAAAATAGCAAAGTGCTATTTGTATTTATGGCCCTATAAGTTACAAAAAAAGCAAAGAACATGTAAACATTGGGTATTTCTAAACTCAGGACAAAATTTAGAAACAATTTAGCATGGGTGTTTTTTGGTGGTTGTAGATATGTAACAGATTTTGGGGTTCAAAGTTAGAAAAAGTGTGTTTTTTTCCAATTTTCCTCATATTTTATAATTTTTTTTATAGTAAATGATAAGATATGATGAAAATAATGGTATTTTTAGAAAGTCCATTTAATGGCGAGAAAAACGGTATATAATATGTGTGGGTACAGTAAATGAGTAAGAGGAAAATTTCAGCTAAACACAAACACCGCAGAAATGTAAAAATAGCCTTGGTCCCAAACGGACAGAAAATGGAAAAGTGCTCTGGTCATTAAGGGGTTAAAGGGACACTAAGACCAAATTTTTTTCTTTCGTGATTCAAGTAGAGCATGCAATTTTAAGCAACTTTCTAATTTACTCGTATAATCAATTTTTCTTCGTTCTCTTGCTATCTTTATTTGAAAAAGAAGGCATCTAAGCTAAGGAGTCAGGCAATTTTGGTTCAGTACCATGGACAGCACTTGTTTATTGGTGGGTGAATTTATCCACCAATCAGCAATCAAGAACAACCCAGGTTGTTCACAAAAAATGGGCCGGCATCTAAACTTACATTCTTGCTTTTCAAATAAAGATACAAAAAGAATGAAGACAATTTGATAATAGGAGTAAAATATATTAAAAGGACACTCAAGTCAAAATTAAACTTTCATGATTGAGATAGAGCAACTTTCCAATTTACTTCCATTAACAAAACATGCACAGTCTTTGTATATTTACACTTTTTTTGAGTTACCAGTTCCTACTGATCATGTGCAAGAATTCACAGAATATATGTATATGCATTTGTGATTAGCTGATGGCTGTCACATGATGCAGTGGGAGTGGAAAAATACATAACTTTGAAATTTGTCATAAAAATATTTACTACTCATTTGAAGTTCAAACTAAGTGCTATTGCATTGTGTTTCATGCATTTGACAATTATGCAAATCAACTGTATTTACTGGTCCTTTAATGTAAATCATTGCAAAATATGTTTTAATTTATAATTTTAGGATTTTACCTTTCCTTTTTTTTTTTTTTACTTTATTTGTGAAGTGTGTTACTTGCCGTCACTGCCCTACAAGGGGGCAGGGGTCTACACAGGAAGGCATGATTTCATAAATATTTTTTTAGAGTACAATGAGCTAATATGAGCTGGTTTACTATTCAGTGAATGCTAGAGAATCAGGAAGCCTGCTCTCCCAATGTTTATCACTGCCCACGCTAGTCCCCAAAACACCCAATGTAAATTGCACAGAATATACTACATCAGGAAAATTTCATTTTGACTTTACTGTCCCTTTAATGAACTACCTGATCCACTCCCATGGTTCACCAGAGACACCCACTTATACTTTGTGACTCTGCCCTCCCAACACGGCCCTGATCACAGACCACCTGCAGCCCTGCCAACATGGCCCAGCCTACAAAATGCCACTGCCCACAATCACTTTAACCTCTTACATCTAGAAAAGCCTCTGGGAAATGTTGGGAGTATGCAATGAGCAAACATAGGTTTCATGTTTTATTCCAAGAGTCAGGCATCCATGCAAACCTCAGGGCAGGACATATAACATGGTGAATCATAGCCAATAGCCATATTACTGCTGTTGAGCTCAGCAGTTTAGCATCCTTTTAAAGCACCACACAAGGACCCAAAGTTAAAGGTGTACTCTGTGCCAAGTGTGATTATAGCAATAGACTGCAGCTATTTTGGCCGCTAAAATGTTAAACCTTCAACTTTTTCTAATATTAAACAGAAGTGCTTAACATAATTTAAAGGGACTTTTATGATTCTGATAAGGCATATTAAACAACTTTCCAATTTTCTTTTATCATCAAATTTGCTTTGTAAGACAGTGCTAGTTCATGTGTGCCATATAGATAACATTGTGCTCACTCCAGTGGAGTTATTTATGAGAAAGCACTGATTGGCTAAAATGCAAGTCTGTCAAAAGAACTGCGATAAGGAGGCAGTCTGCAGAGGCTTAGATACAAGGTAATAAGAGGTAAAAAGTGTATTAATATAACAGTGTTTGTAAAACTAGGGAATGGGTAAAGGGATTATCTATCTTTTTAAAACAACAACAATTCTGGAGTAGACTGTTTCTTAGTGTGATGCACTTTTACAAGAATAAATCCGGCTCCAAAAAGAGCTGAATGCCATAAGCGTCTGCCATCTCCCGCATTTGGCAGTGAACAAAGCTGCTGAATGGACGTCTCTAATAATTATTGTCAACAGATGAAACAAACCTGTTAAAAAGGTATGACCCCACTTAGATTGAAAATGTAGGTCCTGTCAAGAGATAAGGGAGAGGTGTGCGTTACTGCAATAGCATGCAGCATACATTCATTCCTCATTGCACTGTTCTCCTGAACTGCCTGTTAGTGTTATGAAGGAAGGCCAGAGAGCTGTTCTGATTGATGTTGCTATTACACAGGAAGGTGGGGCACCAGGAGCCTGTTGTGCAGGTTGTGATTTGCTCAAAAAACAAACAAATTTATTTCTGAAAGTGCCTACGTGAGGTAACCAAGGAGAACAAAAACTTCTATTTACACTTATATTTCAGAAGAAAACCAGGAACGCTAGCTGCAAACCCAGAGATCCAGCCCAGAATGCACTAGAATAGCTATTCTGTCTAACGTGTATAGTATGATTAGAATTCTTCGCACTACACTTTCAGGTGTATTATGTGCATAACAAATATTTAGGTATGTAAGAAAAGGCTAAATAATTCAAATACTTTGGTGGAGGGGGGTAAGGAAATGTTACAGGCAGTGCACAGCTGCT